>NC_091187.1:5029909-5337409 GCF_040958095.1 Procambarus clarkii | reverse complement strand
TGCCCACCATCTTTACTCCTGCCCACCCTCCTTACTCCTGCCTATCCTCCTTACTCCTGCCCACCCTCCTTACTCCTGCCCATCCTCCTTACTCCTGCCCCACCCTCCTTACTCCTGCCCATCCTCCTTACTCCTGCCCACCCTCCTTACTCCTGCCCACCCTCCTTACTCCTGCCCACCCTCCTTACTCCTGCCCACCCTCCTTACTCCTGCCCCACCCTCCTTACTCCTGCCCACCATCTTTACTCCTGCCCACCCTCCTTACTCCTGCCCACCCTCCTTACTCCTGCCCACCCTCCTTACTCCTGCCCACCCTCCTTACTCCTGCCCACCCTCCTTACTCCTGCCCACCCTCCTTACTCCTGCCCACCCTCCTTACTCTTGCCCACCCTCCTTACTCCTGCCCACCCTCCTTACTCCTGCCCACCCTCCTTACTCCTGCCCACCCTCCTTACTCCTGCCCACCCTCCTTACTCTTGCCCACCCTCCTTACTCTTGCCCCACCCTCCTTACTCCTTCCCATCCTCCTTACTCCTGCCCACCCTCCTTACTCCTGCCCATCCTCCTTACTCCTGCCCATCCTCCTTACTCCTGCCCATCCTCCTTACTCCTGCCCACCCTCCTTACTCCTGCCCACCCTCCTTACTCCTGCCCATCCTCCTTACTCCTGCCCACCCTCCTTACTCCTTCCCACCCTCCTTACTCCTGCCCACCCTCCTTACTCCTGCCCATCCTCCTTACTCCTGCCCATCCTCCTTACTCCTGCCCATCCTCCTTACTCCTGCCCACCCTCCTTACTCCTGCCCATCCTCCTTACTCCTGCCCATCCTCCTTACTCCTGCCCATCCTCCTTACTCCTGCCCACCCTCCTTACTCCTGCCCATCCTCCTTACCTCCTGCCCATCCTCCTTACTCCTGCCCATCCTCCTTACTCCTGCCCATCCTCCTTACTCCTGCCCATCCTCCTTACTCCTGCCCACCCTCCTTACTCCTGCCCATCCTCCTTACTCCTGCCCATCCTCCTTACTTTTGCTCAAAGCACAATACCTAAAAAAAATTATTTAATTTTTCTAAACATTTACTATGTTTTGGTGGGAAAATTTTAGTCATAGAAACCTTAAATTTGTTTTATTTTGCCTTAATAGGTAATACTGCTTCCAGTCTCTGCTCGGCTACCCAGGACGATAGCAAACACAACTTCTGCCCATTAATGATGGTAAGGACAATTTTATTCTTACTGTACTACCAGTGTGTGTGTTTATCATGTTGATGTCAATAACCAGTGAATGTGAGTGTATTAATCAAGATATTTTCATTAACTAGTGTATTAATGTTGGTGTTGTCATTTACCAGTGATGACGAGTGTATTAACGGGCCTGGTGCATGGGGCACCAAAACTTCCTTATACACACTCAATTTGTTTTGTGCATAATCCTCATGGCAAATGCTCTAATTGTTCCTTATAAATCAACATCACAACATGAACGAAAAAAGTAAACAAAAAAATCACAATATCATATTACTATAAATATTTTACAATGTCACCAATTGTTATTTTATTCATTATGGTCTCAGAATGGCTTACAACGTTCAATTGCTAGTGAGAAAATTATTGTTTTGGAGTATAGTTTACTGTAAAACATTTTTTGAATGGGGCCATCCAAATATGTGCCAAATTTATACGCAAAATATTTCTAGGATTCACTAGGAACCTTATCACTAAGAACTTTGCACATAATATGTAAAAATTATGAGAATCGGTCAGAAACTGAATTTTTTATTAAGTCTCAAAGATGAAAATGTTTTTCACATTGAAAAAGGCATTTAAAGTTCTCGACAATGAATATAGTACTTCTAATTTATGACATATCTTTTAGGTTATAATTAAGATTGCTTGGCATTTGTACTCGAATATGTAAAAGTTGTAGGTCAATATGTGTTGAAATGAAGTCATGAAAAATTTCGCTCCCCTCCCCCCCCCAAAAAAAAAAAATATAGGGATAATTGAAGAACAGACACTGGGCCCCTTAACCATCAAACCGCTAGGGGCCCAAATGGAATTCACACCCACAGGTGCAACAAAAAAAATCCAAAAAATTCTTTCGTCTTATAGAAGTGTTCATTTTTGTTCCCTGATCACGGAAAAAATAACAAAAAAATCGTAGGTGGCATATTTTAGCCGCAATAGGGTAGGGATGTGTGGCAAAAAAGGGGCGTTGGCAGAGCCTTCGCCAGACGAGGTCTACTCCGCCCGAGCTGTCAGACGGCAGTTGCCACAAATATATTATTACCTAATTATTTCAATGTCTCTGATTGATTTTTTCTTAGTTTTTTTGCAGTAATATTATTCCACACAGTGAATTGTGGCATATTTATATAATAAAATGTGTGAACCATCGCTGTACTCAAAATTATGGTGTGCATATTAGTGATTCAATTATTATGCTCATATCAAACAATAAACAAATAGTTTTGCTGTTGTTACACTATATACACAGGTTATATATAAGTATCTGCATGTTTTGTTCACCATAACCAACTACTAAGTTGGTCTTGTGAGTCGAAAAGCAACGAGGAGTGACCGCCACACACCAGCGAGCCACTCGCTGCCACTCCCTCCTTCAACAACACCTCACTCACCCTCATTCTCCTCCCACAATACTGTTTTTGCATTTATTCACTATACACAGACGTTATATATAAGTATTTACATTTTTGTTCATAATAACTGTACATCTAAGCTTTTATGGTGAGTAAAGACACGAAGACGTAGCTACTCACACAGTCAGCTGATCGGCGGCCGCCCTCAAGGCCAGACGCACTAATATTTCTCCTCCAACAATATTGTTTGTGGTGTTATTACGCTATATACACACATTATATATAAGTATCTACCTATCCAAAATGGCGGCTCCCAACCTACTCCTCTTGCTGTTATCTCACACTATACACACGTTATATATAAGTATCTACATTTGTGTTCACCATGGCGAACCACTAAGCTGGTATGGTGAGTGCAGTCAATAAATGGTGGCCACACACAGTCAGAAGACTATGCCACAACCCTCCCTCCACAGCCTTACTCCTCCCTCCATGGAGCACAGCCCTAAATATCACCACAATCCTGCTATTATCAGAATCCTGGTCAGTTTTATCACAGTCAGGGGGCTTCAGTAATACTATCACTGCTAAATAATAGCAGTATCATTTATATTATGGTATTTGTAGGCGATGCTGTGGTCACAAGCTGAACAGCGGTGCTGTGAGCTCGTGCTGCGTGCGCCAGCCTTGGTGGCTTGCTCAATACTGATGCTCTCACACCCAAGAATGTTGGCCTGGATTTTTTTTCTAGGTGGCATCTGGCAACTATCGGTCGTGGCTGTACTATAGCTGCCCCTATCCCAGGCGGGGCGTTTAAATTATAGCGCTAGACAAGAAATCATATATAAATGATGTGCGCGGTTTCGGTTTTGTCACTGATATCATTTATATATGATATGCGCGGTTTGAGGGTTAACTGTCTAACAGTAGGTTAGACATATAAATAAATGAGATTGGGTGGATATAAATAGGAACGGCCTTATATGGGCCAAAAGGCCTTCTGCAGTTACTTTCATTCTTATGGTCTTATGATATAACGAAACATATATATATATATATATATATATATATATATATATATATATATATATATATATATATATATATATTGCAATAACTTTATTACCCATTTATTAGTGATAAGGCTCTCATCTGGTCCTCATTCATGAATGCAAGCTAAATGGACAAAGAGAATAGTGTTTGAAGTCTGCAAATAAATCTGCCAAAAATAATCAAAGTCACAACTTTAGCCATGTGGTGATGATTAACATGTTGACCAATTTTGTTCAAACTTCACATGCTTAGTGCCGGGTATGTATTCTCCAAGATGTAAAAGTCACAACAAAATCCACATAGAAACAAAAGGGAAAAAAATTAAAAAAAAAAAAGTAGTTGTCTTTTTGTATAAAGGGGCATAAGAAATATTTCCATTGGGTAATGTATTTATATGATGCATAGTAGAATACAGCATAATAACATACTAACTCATTATTATGTGTGAAATCTGGCCCTTTAGGTGACACCAGTGCCATATCCACTTTGTCGACCCTCTTTACTACTACTCATTTTCTTTGGGTGTCGGACAGGTGCTTGCATCTCTTTATTCCTGATTTCCAGATAATAGGAGGTGTTATTTTTGTTATCAGAACAGGTTGCCGCCAGATGCGCACACATTTATAAAAAAATAAATTGTAAAAAATCCATTTTTTAACATATTGGGATGAAATTTTCATGACACTGATGCCAAATAAAAGAAGATTTTTAGAAATTTTTCACTATTTTTCATATTTGGAAAAGCCTCCACATGCACTGGGTCCCTTAATTATGATGTTGTCATTAACTAGTGATGGTAAATGTATTAACTGTTAAACTGCACAACATGTCATATTACGTGTTGAGTAAGTTATGCAAAAGTGCGCAACACATCATATGACGTGATGGAGTATCACATAACATTTGAATGGCCAGTGGGGTAGGGGGGGGGCCATACCCTGTCCAGGGGCTATAGTAAACAGCCGCCATTTTGTACAAAAATCCAGCTCTCGCCACTAATGTATGGGAGGCCTCAGTTACCCAGCAGTCACCATGGCGAGCGCATGGCCAAATGCCTCAGAGGCACGCACCACACGATCACTTACCCAAGAGCAAATAACTAGTGATTTTTTTTCTGATGATGAGGAAAGTGATTTTGATGACTGACATTGATAAGGACTACACACAAATGACCGATGATAGTAGCACAGACAGTGAATATGAGATACAGTCTCCTCCCATGGCGAGGCCTACACGCTTACCAGTGCCGGCTCGCCCAGTGTCTACTCCAATTCACCCACGACCACACAGTTCTTGTGCTTATTTAGAGTATGAGGATATTTTGGGCAACGAGTCAGAGGAAGGTGACTCTCTTTCTGGTTTTAATGAAGTGGATTCAGAGCATAGTATTACCACGCCTGTCGCTTGTGCCAGTGGTGTTACTGTACCAAGCAAAATTTTGTCGCGTCAGCAGCGTCTCGCCCAGCCAAGCGCCGCTGCATGGCACCACATGAGGAATCAAGACCCTCATGTTCACGTGATTTTACCTCACGTTCACGTAGCACCCGTACTTTGTGTAGACAGGCTTCAGCTCCTGGTCCACGGTGTGCAACGATTCCTCGCCGTGATGTCGCTGTTTCGTCTCAGCGGCACCAGGTGTACACCTGGTGTACGGTTTAAACTTGTGATCACAGCATCGCCTAAAAATGTCAAAATATATATGTAACTGCCATTATTTGTGATGATAGTATTCGTTATGGTGAGCACAAATGTAGATACTTTTGCATAATATGTGCATATAGTGTAATAACAGTATAAATATTTTTTTATTGTTTAAGCACTGCACTGCACAATGCACCTTGAGGCTCTAGATTGGTGGTGCGCAAGGCGTCTCAGGGCGCTCGTAGGTATAGCATAGCATTCAAAGCTCTCGCTGCTACATGGGATTGACATCAGCTTCCTCGGGGCTTTCGTAAACAGACGCCATATAAAAAAAAATCATGGGCAACATTCCGGGTATGAGAGCCTCAGTACTGAGTGAGCAACTAAGGCTGGCGCTCACACTATGAGCTAAAGGCACTTTTGTTCAGCTTGTTACCACAGCATCACCTAAAAATGTTAAAATATATATATATAACTGGTATTATTTAGCCATGATAGTATTACAGAAGAGCCTGACTGTGATAGAGACTGTACAATGTTCAGATATCAGTGAATCAATGCTGTTCAAGATGTTCACAGCACTAGCCACAGCACACTGCCATTATTTCATCCATGTAAGAATCTATAAACGACTTCTAAGGTTCCTTAGAAAATAAAAACCATGTGGAAAATTATTCCTCTACAGGATATAGTGACCAGGATTCTGATAATAGCAGGATTGTGGTGAGAATTAGCGATGTGAGTAGTATGGTGGAAGGAGTAATCTTGGTGAGGAGGGAGGGAGAGGAGGCGTTGCCTGCTGGTTGTGTGGCAACATGGTATTGTCTGGACTCATCATACCAGCTTAGTAGTTCGTTATGGTGAACACAAATGTTGATACTTAAATATAACGTGTGTATATAGTGTATAACAGCAAAAGAGTATAATGGGAGGAACCATTTTGGTGAGGAAGGTAGCATCTTCTGCTGTGTGACTTGTCAAGCAGTTTTTTGTTGCCATTATGTTGTTTGGACATCATATCAGCTTAGTTGTTGTTACGGTGAACAAAACGTGTAGATACTTTTATATAACATGTTTATATAACCTATTATAAGTATAGGTTAAGTAATAATTGTAATAAGTATTACTTAACCTATTATAGGTATAGGTTAAGTAATAATTGCAATTACGAAGAAATAAGATGCTTATCTTAACATACTAAGAAGGTTAGGTAAGGTCAGTGTTTTCTATGAAGCTTTTCAAGGTAAACTAGTATGTTTAGTATGTCACATATGCACGTATTAAATAAGTCAATATTGACTGTAAGAAAGTGCGAGAAATGGTTGGGGTGTGGCAGGGCTGGCTTGTTTTTTGAACTCACCATACCAACTTAGTGGTTTGCTATGGTGAACACAGATGGAGTACTTATATATAACGTGTATGTATAGAGTGTATCATCCTTTGCAGATGACGCTAGGATTTTCATGAGAGTTCGCAACATAGAGGACACGGCAAACCTCCAATCAGATGTAGATCAGGTCTTTCTATGGGCTACAGAAAATAATATGGTGTTTAATGAGGATAAGTTCCAGCTCATGCGCTATGGAAAAATTGAAAATATAAAAACAGAAACCACGTACAAAACTCAGGCAAATCATAACATAGAACGAAAAGGCAATGTAAAGCATCTGGGTGTACTCATGTCGGAAGACCTTACCTTTAAAGAACACAATAAAGTAGCCGTCACAACTGCAAGAAAAATGACAGGTTGGATAACAAGAACTTTTCACACTAGAGATGCTATACCGATGATGATACTTTTCAAAATGCTTGTGCTTTCTAGAGTGGAATACTGCTGCACAATGACAGCCCCTTTCAAAGCTGGAGAAATTGGTGACCTGGAGAGCGTGCAGAGATCCTTGACTGCTAGAATCCACTCAGTAAAACATCTAAATTACTTGGACCGACTAAAGAGCCTAAATCTGTACTCCCTTGAGTGCAGGCGGGAGAGATACATAATAATTTACACGTGGAAAATATTAGAGGGGCTGGTCCCAAACCTGCACACAGAAATAACATCACATGAGACCAGAAGACATGGCAGGATGTGCAGAATACCCCCGTTGAAAAGCAGAGGTGCAACAGGTACTCTGAGAGAGAACTCTATCAACATCAGAGGCCCGAGACTGTTCAACACGCTTCCACTACACATAAGGGGCATAACTGGCCGACCCCTCACAGTGTTCAAGAGAGAACTGGATAAGCACCTCCAAAGGATACATGATCAACCAGGCTGTGACTCATACATCAGGCTGCGAACAGCCGCGTCTAACAGCCTGGTTGATCAGTTCAGCAACCAGGAGGCCTAGTCGACGACCGGGCCGCGGGGACACTAAGCCCCGGAAGCACCTCAAGGTAACCAAGGTAGTGTAATAACAGCAAAAGTAGTATGTTGAGAGAAGCCATTTTGGTGAGGGAGGTAGCGTTGTTTCCTAGCATCGTTTACTGTGCGACTTCCTCCTCCCACAATAAGTATTGTGGGAGGAGGAATGTTGGTGAGTATGGTGTTGAAGGAGTGAGGGCTGGCTGGGTGTGGCAGCCCTCTTTTGTTTTTGAGCTCACAATACCAACTTAGTGGTTCGTTATAGTGAACACATATGTAGATAGGTATATACAATGTATGTATATATAGTAATAACAGCAAAAACTACTGATTTATCGTAGAATATATAATATATATGTCACATACATGAGCCCCATAATTTTGAGCAAAGAAATGTTCCACACATTGAACTATACAAATTCCACAAATTACACACTTTTGAAAATATATTACAGCAAAAAGCAGAGAAAAAACGAATGAGAAACATCAAAATACAGTAATTATGAAACTTTATTTTCGCGGTAACTGCTGTCCTATGGGGTGGCGGGGTCAAGTGAACCCGAGCACTCCATCGCTCACCACCCGTAATTTGCTCAACTTCCCAGCTCCATCACAGCTAAAGTATGTCACATACAATATTTTTTTTTATGTTTCCCGTAATCAGAGGCTTCATTTTAACAATATAAGAAGAAACAAAAAATTTTGGGAAAGAATTTATTTTTGGCGCACCACAGGGGTGTCATATTTCAACCTGTCCTCGACTCAAGTCCATTACATCCAGCGGTCGCCCCCACAGACGCATTCATAAATTTTAACTTGCTGTTCATTCAAAACAAGAATTTTCTCAAATATAAATTAATGTTATAATATATTAGCATATTGTGCATATATAGGCATAGGTTAGGTTAGGTTAGGTGTTTAGGTTCGGTTGGCGATTATTTGCATTTGTAGTACGTGGGTGAAGCATTTATAGCGTTGTGGTTCGAACAAAACTCGTCAGTGAAGCACTTGTTCCGGAAGTGTTCGAACGAAATCAGATGTGAGTCGTGTGTAAACCGCTTTTCATTCATAAACAGGGGGTTTGGCGGGTGGATGGAATCACTTTTGGATCTTTGTTTGGAGGACGGGCTGCATATTTTAATGCAGAGCAGTGCAGTGGTTAATGAACATAATAACTGAATCACTATGTACATGATACTTTTGAGTATAGCGATAGTTCACATATTTTATTATATAAATATATCATACTACACTATTAGCTGTGCAGGTGAGAGCTGTGTACTACAGTACACAGCTCTCACCTGCCCTGCCATGCCGGACTAGGTCATCACCATCAGTGGAACAACACAAATGAACATTTGTATGTTCCACTGAACATTTAGTGCCGAATGCAATTCGTTCAGACTGGAAATTCGTTAGAATGGAGTTCGTTAGCGTGAGAATGCACTGTATTTGAAAAAAAAAAATGCAAGAGTAGAGAAGTGATTGCAAATATTATTCAGGAGATAATTAAGTAATAAAATTTAGCAGATATAATATTAAAAATAATAAACAATAGAACTGGGAAGTTAGATAATTAATCAAATTAAGATTTCATAAGTAAACAAATTAAGATTCAAATAATTAATCTACTAGAATACAAATAATTAGCTAAGTTAAGAATTAGAATAATATTGGTAATATGGTAATATTACCATAAATCATATGGTAATATTACAAGCTGGGCAAGTCTATGTAATATAAACAGGCCAAAAAAAAAGAGAGGAAAACAAAATGAGAATTAGACAATTAAATTAAGATTATGAATAAATATATAGATTCGGATTCAAAATAATTAATAAAATAGGATACAGATAATTAATCAAATTAAAAATTCAGTAATCTCTTAAGATTGTAGTACAGTAATATCATATGGTAATAAGACAAGCTGGATAAGGGTAAGCCATAGAAACAGACATGTATGGGCTGGAGACACTGATGTACTTAAAGTTTAACCCCTCAACTGCTCGGCTTCCAAATATGACAACCAGTGCGCACGAAATAAATTCTCTGGAAAAAATTATTTTTTGTTTTCAAAGTGTCAAAAACACTTCCTTGAATATTGGTATAGTAACAGAAATTCTAAATTGTACTTTGGCTGCTATGGGGTCCGTAAGTTGGTGCTTGACGTCATCATTCCCCGTTTGCCCATTGCGTACACTCCCGGGGCAGGATGTGCGCGCTGCCGCGAATATATATTTTTTAAATTTTTTGTGCATAGTTCCAAATATAATTTATTTGTTTTTACATGCCAATCCTATGTATAATGAGCAAGTACACTATATTATGGCAGTAGAACATCTGTACTGTTCGTAAACACTGTTACGTGCATCACAAAAGTGTTCACTTATCCTGCACATATTTGCAATGTATCATGATAATATATTTATATTTACACTCTGTATACACACTATACAGTATCACACACTATATACATACACCATAAACACACTCAGTACTCTGTGAATGTGTGATATGCTGCGAAACAGCCAACGGGGCACAGTGGCACCTTTCACTCCACGCACCAGGTACTGATGCATCTTCGCTTTTGTTCTCTGCGGGTAGTGTTCCTGCATACTATACACGCATGTTTACCCTTCTCCCGTGATGCTGAGCCTGGCATATACTCGAGCATGTGTACTCCGAAGTTCTCGTTATCCCACAGTTTGTCTGGAGCTGTGTGTGGCAATGTTGCTTGCACCCCACACAGTGCAACGGAGCCCTCCTTGCCATACTTTACTAGCAGCTGTGACACAACACCAGCACTGAATGTACGTATTGACGGTTCCCTGCCAGATTTTACCAGGTACATATTGAAGCAGTTGAGCACTGCAACATCTATTAGGTGGGAGAACTTTTTCGTTCACTTCACAGACTTGCACACGCACTCCACTGCACCAAGCATCATGTCTCATTTATCGACGAGGCGCATGTTCACGTTATAGTCTATGACACAGTCTGGTTTATACATGGGGAAGCGCACTTGAAAGTGGACTTTGCCACTGTCCAACATGGCATCAATGTGAATTGTTGTCAGCATATTCACCTTACATCTGTCCCTCCACCGCACTGATAACGTATTGTCACACTTACGCAACCGGCAATCACCCACTGAAATACCTATGCCAAACACTGGCATTTCCCTCCTGTGGGCCTTCACAGTGCCACATACGCCAGTGTTGTGGGCAAGGAGGTATCTGGTCAACAAAGGCCTTGTATAGTAGTTGTCGGTGAACAGGATATGCCCCTTGTTCAGCAACGGTTCCATGAGGATTTTTACGACACTGCCGGAGAACCCGTGTGGATCTTGAACTGGTATGTCGACGTCTGCACTTGAATACAGAATCATGTACATGACGATACCAGTTTCACAGTCGCATAGCATGAAAAACTTTAGTCCAAATCAGTACCGCTTTGATGGGATGTACTTCCTGAACGCAAGTCGCCCCTTGAAGAGTACAAGCGATTCGTCAATCATTACATTCTGTCCAGGTACAAAATAGTCACAGAACTTGCCTCTCATGTCACTGAAAACTTTCCGCACCTTCTAAAGTCTGTCGTGTCTTTCCTCATTTGCATTATTTTCAAAGTGCAGGCACCTGAGAATCAACAGGAACCTATCACGTGACATGTATCTGTTGAACACTGGGGATGGAACAAGGCAGTCTTTACTCTGTCTAGACGTTTTGAGAGGTGTTGTTGTTGCTCTTGTGGCTGCAGTTCTTGAATATATAGACATGGTATGATAGAATAGGTGATAATGGAGCAGGCCGAATGTCTTCCTAGAGAGATTACCGTGACACCAGGTACACTTCGTCCATACCTAATGGCAAACGACTGGCGAGTTCACCTTCACAATGAGGCCAGTCCATAGACAACGTATCTTCACGATGTGCCAATACCCCACCTCCACTCTCCAGATACACACTGGCAGAGGGTTTCAACAACACACTGACAGGGATCTCACATAGTCACATACAGGGGTAGCTAGCACCCTGGCAGAAGTCTCTAGTCGCTTACTAGCAGCACTTCTCAACAGACGCACCATTGTCCTGTCGTCTCGTAACTCTTTCTGGCCAATCCCGGGTATGTCAGGCCATACAACACTGCATACATCAGCAGCTAACATGCTGCTCTTACCGACGGCGACCACTTAGTCCTGCCCAAGGTGAACTGCCCTCCTCGACGCCATCGCCGCCCTTGTCACCTCTGTGAAGATAAAACGTCATTAGCTAGACAGACAGTATACTAGGTGGCCCTAGGATAACACCCTTTCACCGGGAAATTGACATTGTAAATTGAAGCCACAACCTAGATGGCATTGATCTCAATACGCCTCCCACCAGAGGTCATCATCATCGACCTCCTCTTCTACCTGAGGCAGGCAACCAGAACCGTTCACCGATACCACGCCATGATATATTCATAAAGGAATGTAAAGTACCAGTAGCACGAGCACTCAGCGTAATATGGAGAAAGAGCCTAGATACAGGGGAGATACCAGCAGCACTTAAATCTGCAAATATAGCTCCTTTGCACAAGGGGGGGAGTAAAGCCTTGGCAAAAAATTATAGGCCAGTTGCACTAACATCACACATAATAAAAGTGCTTGAAAGAGTGATTAGGAATCAAATTTCTAGTTTTATGGAAAACAATGAGTTGCACAACCCAGGACAACATGGATTTAGAACAGGAAGATCCTGTCTGTCACAGTTACTCAACCACTATGACAAAATCACAGAAGCTCTAGAAGAAAAGCAAAATGCAGATGTTGTATACAGAGACTTTGCAAAGGCGTTCGACAAATGTGACCATGGGGTGATAGCACACAAAATGAGGTCAAAGGGAATAACTGGAAAAGTAGGACGCTGGATACTCAATTTCCTGTCGAACAGAACACAAAGAGCAACAGTCAATCAAATAAAATCGAGTCCAAGCAAAGTTAAAAGCTCTGTACCTCGAGGTACAGTCCTTGCACCGCTACTGTTCATTATTCTCATATCAGATATAGACAAAAACACACGTCACAGCTTCGTGTCATCCTTCGCAGATGACACAAAAATCAGCATGAAAATTACCTCTGCTGAAGACATTGAAAAATTACAAGAAGATGTCAACAAAGTTTTCGATTGGGCAGCAGAAAATAACATGATGTTTAACAGTGATAAATTTCAGGTACTCAGGTACGGCAAAAATGAGGATCTGAAACATAATACAGGGTACAAAACACAATTGAATCTTCCCATAGTAGAAAAACAGCTTGTCAAGGATTTGGGAATAATGATGTCCGACGATCTAACGTTTAGGGAGCATAACCAAGCAAATATTGCGTCAGCCAGAAAAATGATAGGATGGATTACGAGAACTTTCAAATCCAGGGATCCCATCACAATGGTTGTACTCTTGAAGTCACTTGTGTTGTCCCATCTCGAGTACTGCTCAGTACTCACTTACCCCTTCAGAGCAGGAGAGATTGCTGAAATAGAGGGAATACAGAGAACACATACGGCACGCATAAACGAGATAAATTATTGGGATCGTCTCAAAGCTCTCCAAATGTACTCTGCAGAAAGGAGACGAGAGAGATACCAAATAATATACACATGGAAAATACTGGAGGGCCATGTCCCAAATCTACACAGTAAAATAACAATGTACTAAAGTGAACGATATGGAAGAAAATGCAAGATTGAACCAGTGAAGAACAGAGGTGCCATAGGCACAATCAGAGAACACTATGAAGTTCAGAGGTCCGCGGTTGTTCAACGTCCTCCCAGCGAGCATAAGAAATATTGCCGGAACAATCATGGACATCTTCAAGAGAAAACTGAACTGTTTTCTAAGAGAAATTCCAGATCAGCCGGGCTGTAGTGGGTATGTAGGCCTGTGGACCGCTCCAAGCAACAGCCTGGTGGACCATACTCTCACAAGTCGAGCCTGGCCTCGCGCCGGGCTTGGGGAGTAGAAGAACTCCCAGAACCCCATCAAGCAGGTATCAAGCAGATAGTGGCACGGTCGGGTGGCTTCAGCTCTGGATTCTCTTGCTGTGCTGTGCTTGGTATTCAGTACTGCTCTTACTGTGGATTGTGAGCTGGGAGGTATTCACAGGTACTGGAGCTGCATGTGCTTAGGGTTACCTTCCTTGAGTGCCCTGTAAGTACTGCCCTTGGGGTTTGGGGTTACAAGTCACATTAGGGTTGTGAGGAGATGGTTCACCAGCTCACTTACAATAGTGCTCTTATGCCTATGGGAGCCAGTACACTTGTTAAGTGCACTTGTTAAGTGGGCGGACTTAAGTTTGGTAACCAGCAACCGAAACATCTAGTGTTTGGGCTCATGTGAGAGCCCCAGTCATCAGCAGTCCATAAATGTTACCCTGGCCGGGGTGGCATGTCTGTGGACAGTGCTAGAGCTGATAGCATCATCTCATTGTATGGCTTTGAGGCCAGACTCAGCTTTGGCGGGAACAGCTAGCCGCCGGCGTGGGTGTGTGGGCCTCCCGCGCTCGCTCGCTGGCCTCTTGAGTGGTTGTCTTGGAAACCAGCCGCCATCTTAGTAAATATCTTGAGCCGCCATGTTGGTCGGCCATCTTGGGGTTGCCCTAGGGGCTATGCTACACCGTCGCTGATTGGATGAGAGGGGTAGGCCGCTGTATGCCTTCCTCTCATTGGTTATTTCGAGAAGGACGCGGGGATAGCCGGTGTAGCAGCATTCTGAACTCAGCCGCCACCTTGTCAGGACGCTTCCTGTACTCAATTCGGCCAAATTGGAGTATAGGGCGTCGTGGTGGCTGGACTACTTCACTGCTGATGCTTCCTGCTTCACCTACGACAACGGTCGTCACAGAATCCGGCCGAAGTCGTCGCTTGGAGGGGTTTAAGACATTGTTATTCAGGGGGTAGAGGTACAGTGATCTGGGATCGTGGGGGAATGTGCATACGAGCAGCAACAGACTCGTAGATCCCATACCAGTGATGATTAGACTTGCTAGTGCTCTGTAGCAGTCGATGGCAACGGGGAAATTCATGTCAGTGTTAAGGCAATTTCCCGTGTTCGAGTGAGACGCCATCGTTGTGCGCGTCACCTGGGTATCAACGCTTCACTTCACCGGGGAGTCGAGGGTGCGAACTCAGCCGTGTTGAGTGGGAGGGGTTCGAGTGTGCGCCAATTTTCCGTATAAGTACTACGGTCAGGAACTACCGCCGCTTACGCCACTTGGGACGAGCCAGCCACCTATAGTGGGGTGCCTGATGTATGGGAATGGTGTGTAAAGCCAGCAGTGTGAATGAGTAAGTACCTATGTGTGTATTTCTGGTGATTAGTAGTCTCTAAAGCTTGAATTCAAGGTCAAGTGTTCCGTCACATTGTCATGCAGCACCTGTTCAGGTGGAGTGAATTGTGGGCGAGGAGATTAATCACCTGTGTTGTCATCTTGTCAGTCCAGAGGGACTTAAGTCTGGTGTACACAGACGTACAGTTTGTGTGTGTGTGTGGGTACACACGGGAACAGAATATACATAGATTAGCCAAGGACTGAGAGGATGTCCATGTACTAATTTTAATATTCCATTGTGGTAATCATTTTGATCGTCCGTGGGACGGAGTGATATCATTTCCATGTGTGGTCTTGCAGGTGTGGAATTCCAACACTGAGCGCTCAGGTATGTGTAACGCCAGCGATTCCTGGCAATGATTATGGTGGAGTGTACCACAGTGGACTTAAATTTCTTGTATTGTTCCCAGGGCCGTGACAAGTGTGATTTATATAAATATATATTGTGGTTGCAGTAATAATTAACGTAATTTTGGTGAGTTTTGGTGAGTGACGAGGCCGTCTAGAGAGACCGCCCCCGCTCTGTCGAGTAACGTGACTCTCGAGTGTTTATCAGCATGCGTGACCGATAAATCACTCACCCATGTGATTTAAGGAGTGTGAGACTCTCCTTAGTGTTCCCAATAACGTTTGATAGCTGTAGGCTACATGTGTCAGCAGTAATTATATATATATATAATCGTAGTGTCACGGTGCCCAGTGTTATTGTGTTATTTACTGTGTGGTGATTGCAATATATTGACCTATGTTCTAGGGGTCATTTGCAGCAGTAAGTAAGTAAGTGTGTGCAGTATTCTAATATTTGGAAATTAGAGTACTTGCCGTGTGTGTTATTGCAAAGGGGGTTGTTATTTGATGGTGATTGTTGCTAGTGTTGAGCAATCACCGTATGTGATTGCAGTTCAGTAAAACCATTGTGGGGCAGTGTTCTAGAGGGTTCATGTCCTGTATGTTATTTTGCTAGATTCTGCAGTATTGTCATAGCAACCAGATTGTAACGTAAATCACTGTGATTTGTTAGTGTGATTTGTCATTGTCGTGGGGGAACTCGGCTGTAGACGAGTACTTGGGTACCATATATTCTCCTGGTTATCTGGTAGGACATCGAAGTCCAGTATTCAGTGAGGTGATTGCGAGGCAATTAATATAACGTAACCAAGGGAACGCCCATTGCTTTAAGAGAATTTGTTCTTTGACAATTTGAGTAATGTAGAATACGTTTGGGTTAATATACTTTCCTGCAAGCAGCTACGGTAGTCTCGAGGAGCCTAGCCATCAGCCAGATAAGAATTAGAGTACTGTAACCCCGCGATTATCCGGTATTCGAACATCCGAAAAACGCCCTTATACGGCCAAAATCGTGAACGGATAAAGTTATCACAATATCCGGCCAAAATAGCCACAGGGACCGGATTAAAGCAGGTTTTCTGCAGAAATTACACTATCCGGTCAGTCCCCCAGATAATCGTGCCTTTGTCCGTATATGAAAACATGAGGCAGGCCATACGGTATTAATCCCGTCTGCCCGAGACTCGAGGCGCATGGTGTAGGTGGGGGTGGGGTGGGTGGGTGGTGTTGGGAGGGTGGGAGGGGTGCGTCAGGAGGGACTACCTGGGTACAGGAATTACCATTAATTTTAGAACAATTAATCATAGCCAAAAACAAATAAAATAACTACTAGTAATTATGTAATAACAAATAAATAAGTTTCCTAAAAGCATTGTGCACAGGCTGAAGTTTCCTTAAAAAATATTGTGAATTTTTTTCCTCCTTGCGGCCTACGTAACGCTATGGCTGCCCCAAGTGGACCTGTCCAACACTGGTCAACCCATGTGCGTCCGTCCCTCGTGTTATACACAGTGCTGCGCCATTAGTGAAATATTTTTTTAAATAACTTTTTTATTTTCATAGTAACTTTGAACATTTTTGGCCAAGACTATGTCTGGTAGCAGCATCAATCGTTCTGGAGGTGTTAAGAGGAAGAAAGTTGTCCTAACAATTAAAGACAAGTCACAGTTATACGCCTCAACCAGTGCGGCCTCACAGTGTTGCGCCATTAGTGAAATATTTTTTTAAATAACTTTCTTAATTTTCATAGTAATTTTGAACATTTTTGGCCAAGAATATGTCTGGTAGCAGCATCAATCGTTCTGGAAGTGTTAAGAGGAAGAAGATTGTCCTAGCAATTAAAGACAAGTTACGTGTTGTTCAAACAGTGAGGCGTCACAAGCAGCCAAGCGCCTTCAACAAGTGAGGCGCCACAGGCAAGCCAAGCTCCTTCAACAAGTGAGGCATTATAGGCAAGCCAAGCGCTTTCAACAAGTGAGGCGCCACAGGCAAGCCAAGCGCTTTCAACAAGTGAGGCGCCACAGGCAAGCCAAGCGCTTTCAACAAGTGAGGCACAAGCAAGCGCCTTTAACAAGTGAGGCGGCACAGGCAAGCCAAGCGCCTTCAACAAGTGAGGGCATGCAAGCGCTTCAACAAGTGAGGTGCAAGCAAGCACCTTCAACAAGTGAGGCCTCACAGGCAACCCAAATGCCCTCAACCAGTGAGGCTTCAGCAGCTGGCAGTCAAAACTAACTTAGCTTAATGAACTGTACAGTAATTTTAAGTGTTAATTTTAGTGTTGTGTTAGTATAGGTTACGTAAATTGTTAAGAATTTTTAACTTCAAGATGTGTGGCATCAATCAAGAAGACGAACACCAACAAGGTAAGTTGAGGTTTCTAGTTGAATATTTAATAATTGTATGTGGCAAGGCAATTCAAATTATGTTGTTTGTAGTATAAAAATAGTTGGAAATGGTCACTTTTGCACTCGTAGGTGAAAAAGTACCATTATCCGAAAAATGTGATAATCCGGCTGGGGGTCCTTCCCATATAGTCCGGATGATCGAGTGGAGACAGTATTGTCTGTCGTAATTAACGGTCAGTGGGCCGGGTAATTGACGTGTTTCAGGAAGTCAAAGTAATTAATCTCGATCCTTGTTTGATCGACTCACACGAAGGCTACATTGTTCCATTAACGTAACGTCGTTATCTGCCCGGAAGTACCGGCACTTGATTGACTCGTGGGAGGAGTAGCGTCATTTTAGAATAACGTAAACGTGGGGCTAATTACTGTTATTAGTCGCCTGAATTGGTCTGAGTATGGAAGGCTTAGATGGAATTCGTACCTTAATGTAAATTGCTGAGCTAGTGTGAAAGATTGCGTATTTTAATTGTTTAATTATTGATCTTGAGGATAGTAATTAATTACTCTAAAGGTAATCACGAGTGATTACCGTTCTCTTAGCACTTTGGACATTGTAAATCAGAGTTTACCATCGCTGAGTGATTAGTAACCGATTAACGTAAATTAACATAACTAGTAAAGAGATTAATCCGCTGTCTGGAAGTACAGGGATTAATGGGATTTTCTCACTGAATGCTCGACGGGTAGAGTGTTGTTTGATTTCCGCGTTACTAGTGACAGTTGTAAGAGTTGTTAATTTAACGTAAATGTTACCTTGTTATTAACGTAAATGTTATTGTGTTATTAACGTAAATCAATTGTTATTGATTGTTGATCGTCCGTGGGACGGAGTGTTAACGTTAGGATTAATTTGAGGAAGGGTGCTGGAGTTGCCAGTGAACCCATTAGTTATTGTTGTCATTGAAAGACTACTGATTTGATTGCATTGCAACCGCTGTTGCAGGAGTAGACTGCACTGAGGCGTAGAACAGTTAGGAGGTTACTGGAGATGTATTTCAGAACCTACTGTGTCATTTGTTGTAATTGTGATTATAGATCTGTTAGTTCTTGTTTCTTGTTGATTCCTCTGTGGTCACGCTTATGTTCGAGTTAGTTCATTATGCAGTCCGAGGGGCTGGTGTCTAGCTGTCATTGATAGTGTCACAGGAAGGATTTCGAGTAACGTCATTGACATTTCTTTTTGTTTTGTTGTAGTAGTTAGTACTTTATTGAATAAACCAAGTTGTTATGGTTAACACTGTCTTTTCGTTACACCCCCACACATTATTATTGTTATGCAAATGTTCTTCACACTCGTCTAATAAAATTGAGACTAATTTTCTGAGCTTTGGATCAAATATACGGCACCACACAACAATAAATTATTGTTGTGAGAGCCCGTGACCTACTCGTTAGATTCGCTTCGGCGATTGGCAAAGGTCGGCGGCCTAAGTGGGGGGGGGGATTTCAATTTTCATTTGGGTCTCGGCGTTTGCTCGCGCCTAGTCAATTGTTCATACATGGTCCCAAAGTGAGGAATGAGCTGGTTACTACACTGGTGTGTTAGCTAAGCAAGTTCTTCCTCAGACGACCTAGTTGAATATCACGACAGGAATAAAGGTTAAAGAATAAAGAAAGTTCTTAGAAATTTTCCGAGCTAAAATTCCTTATACCAATTTCAATTTATTCCAAAACTTCTCACAGTTAACTACAAAAACTCTCACAAGGGTCTACCTCTATGGTCTTTTGCTGCTTGGTAATTGACCACCCCAAGTGTTGAGGGTTTTCCTCTTTTGTTTACCTTGGGGTAAGTGGTAGTTTTTTGCACTGGTGGGGCGCGGGGTACTGCACAGCTAATTTTCACCTATTACAGCAGCCGGCTCTGTTCCTCTTGGGTATGTTATCCTTTTGCAGGGTTTTTCTTTTTTGTGTTTTAGCCTGGTAGGGGGTCTGCCTTTGTGTCCCTTGCCCCTGTTAGTTAGGGTGTTGACTTCTTGTGTCTGGTGATACCCCCTGCTTCGCCCCCATACGTGGATACGACCCGGTTGTTCAGCTTTTGCAGTTTGTTTGGTAGACTTGTTAGGTACCGGTTAGCAGTACCCCGCCTGGGCTTACCCTTAGCGATACCAGTGTAAGGGCCCCGGGAGTTCCCAAGGAGGTGCACGGGTCCGATGGATGTGACCCTGGGTCTCCTCTCACTTTGTGCACGTTTGAGGGTTGCTCTGTCCCCTTGTCTCAGGGCAACGCTCATTGTGTTTGCCTCCGTCATGCTGCCTGTTGGGTTAGTGACACCTTCGACCCTAAGTCCTGTGAGCACTGTTGCTTGTTTGTGACTCAATTCACCCACTCTGATGATGATTTTCTTCGGGCACAGGGGGGGTCAGGTGTTGCATGCTTCGTTAGTTGCTTCCCCGGATGCCCCGTTTTACTTATAGTTACCAGGACTTGGGGTTGTTGGTCGCTTCGACCTTGATTCAGTCCACACCCCCTTGTTCAGCCCCTGCTGTGGTTCGTTCTGTCTCCCCCCCCCCCTTGCTTCCTGCGCCGAAGCGTCTGAGGGCTTCGTAGTTGAGGCAGGGTTTAGAGGTTTCTGATACTCGGTCAGTGTCGGAGGTTGCCCCTTCCAGGGAGTCGATGGAGGCATTCGAGTCAGTTCCTCCAGCTGTAGCACCAAGGTCTGACCAATGGGCCCCCTCTCATTCTGCTTTTCTGGCATTTTCTTGTGAGGACGGGGCTTTGGTGGATGACTCGCTCCCGGGGCCTGATGTGAAGGTTCCTAGGGTTGGGGAGGAGTTGCCTTGGGAGTTTTGGGCCTCAATGGACCCTGCTGGGGTTTTCCAACCCTCTGAGCAGGGGCTTGCCATTATGGAGAGTAAGGTTTCCTTTTCCCCCTCTGCGTACGAGTTTTTTGGGTGTCAGCCCCTCCCCGAGTTCGGTTCCATGTCCCTTCGTGTCAGTCGGTTCCGTCCTGCCGGTGGGTACTTTTCGCCACTTTCTCACCCTTCTTATCTAGGACATGTATTCTCCATCATGTCACAGTCTTGTTCTCCTCGTATCAGGATCCTGCATGACCATTGGTCTCGGATATTGCTAGGCCCATATGAGCCTTCATGATTTTCTTTGCTTCTCTAGGATCTCGAAGGTTCAGGAAGGTCTTCGATACTTCCCATATTATTGGAACGTCTGGCAGCTTCCGGTGAGGCTTATCTCTAGTTCTTTATAGGACTCGTTGGTCCTCTTCAGTGCTCCTTCTTGGTTTTTGATACTATATCTAATTATTTATACTTACATCTTCTCTCCGTGCTCTGTCTCGGCATTGATAATAATCGTTAAATGTACCTAGTTGGCACCCTCCCCTACCAAGTGGGTAGCCAGGAAACTGTGTGGTTCAGACCTCATGTGTCCTGCACATGCGCCACGGGTGTTTGTTTTGTTTATGGACAGTGTACACAAGTGTTGGTGTTCCGCGTCCTTTTCTCTCGGGTACTTCGCCGCTCTCGCTCCTCTTATCTCTCCAGTCAGAGCCCAATAGATACTGGGGGTGTTCTAGAATATGTATATGGGGAGGACACCTAGTTCTTTTCTCTGCATACGGGTGTATGACTCCGCATCCACCTCTACTCCTCGTCTTCTCCTCCTGCACATGCAACTCTGGCTGTATTCCACTAGCGATGCTCCTGGAATATTATAAGGCTATGCTGTGTCATGACACGATAGTGCATACGCTCTACAGGTGAGCTTATACGATCTGGCAACACTTTTGGCCAGGTGCTGGTTCGCAGTTCACGGAGTGTTGGGTATTGTTTGTGGCATTTTGTATGGGCCATTGCATGCTTCTTACCGTGTCCTTTCTATGTCAATCTATATTGTTATTCATTACATGGTGGGGGCACAGCTCCGTCTTTCGAGTTCTTTCTTTAGTCTTTCAGTGCCTGGGTCTTTTCTTGCCTCTAGCCACTCCTTCTTTGACTCCCACCATGCTCTCTGGACACTCGTTCATTGACCGTCGTGCAGTTCCTGGGTGAGCCCTCCATATCCATTGGATTCTGTGTGTGTGTGTGTAGTAGTAGGTCCAGTTCATGACATTCCCATTTGCTCCCCTCAGATTTCTTTGTTCCTCATATTGCTTCTACTCTCTTGTCCCTAGCTGTTGGTGCTTGGACTGTCTTTAAGGTCATTTCCTATCTCTATACTACACATTGTGTTTTTTAGTATGTGCATATTGGCTATACTAATGTTTGTGCTAGGTTGGACTATGTCCATGTTCAGTTCCCTGATTTTGCACAGTTCGCGCGCTCAGTTATGATCCTGTGTTCTTTCATCTTCTCCTTGTATGTCATTACCAGCTTCTGGGTTGCCCTGTATGCAGGTGGATGTAGATTCCGTTTGTCCTCTCCTGCCCCTACAGTGTCTTTTCATTGGGTCAGGAGGTGCTAGGTTTACGGCCCTGGCTCTGGCCTTTTCTTTGTGTTTCATTCTGGATGGCATGTTTTTGTTTTCGTGCTGTTCATGTCCTGGTTAGTTCTCATACATGGCTTTGCGTGCGTCGTTCTGCCTTGCCGGGGCTGGTTGCATTGCTCCTGCGGGATTCGGGTCCCTATTTTTTGCATCGCGTCTTGCATTTCGGGTCGTGGTGCTTACTTTCTCATTGACCTCGACCTGGGCCCTGACTCTTAGGTTTTCGTCGCAATTTAGTTCTTGCTGTTTGCAGCGTCTGTGGTTCGGCGTTTTTCTGCTAGCGGCTTCATGTTGTTATCTGTTGTCGAACTTGTTGGTCCTTCAGGGGTCCTGGAGGGTTTCCCCCTGGAAGGGGCATGTCTGCTCACCCGAGTTGGTTCTTTCCCGGCTCGCCGGGTTGAGTTCCTGGTTTCCTGGCTTAACCCACCAGTTGACACGTTCCTCATCTCAAGATGACACTTCTCACGAGTTTCGCGACGGGACCACGGCGTCTCCGATCTCCTGAGGAGCTCGCTAGTATTGGGGAATTTTCTGTATGGCAGACGTTCCATCTGGTTCCTTGCTTGCCTTGATTTCCGGCGCTGCTTGCTCAGTGTTCGCATCCGGGGTTTTCCCGCAGCTCCGCCTCTTCCCATGCTCGGTCCGATCTGCGACGGGGCTGGTTCGGTTTCCGCCTCGAGTCTTCCAGTCTGGTACTTCTGTCTCGAGTCTCTTACCATCTGTTGGTGTTCAGGTGGCTTTGTTGATGGTGTCCCACCTGCGTGCTTCGTCTCGGCAGCGGTATGTTTTTTTTGGCGGTCCTTCCCTTTTCTTTTTGTTCTTTCGTAGGTAGGCTACGTTTTTTTGGTGTAGTCTTATCCTTCTTTTGTGGAGGTTTAGGACTGTCATCTTACCACATACTGTCACCTTGTCTTGTGCAGCACTGGTGGAGCTGCTCCAGTTTGCTTTGGTTTTGGTGTTCCTTCTGCACCAATTCGCGAGCTGTCTCTGGCGTGGTTCACCTCCGGCCTGCTCATGTGCCGCTTGAGCCGTCCTGGTCCTTCGATTTGGGGCTTTCTCCTCTCTTATCCTCAGTTTCTTGTGACCCCTTCAGTTCTGGATTGTTTTTCGGAGGCTCTTTTCTTATTAGCATTGGCCTCTGGGGGTCGGGTCGGGGGAGCTTCATGCCCTCTCCGGCGCAGGGGTTTCTACTCCTTGGGTCCTTTGTGTTAGGTTGTTTGCTTGCAGCAGCCTTCTTTTCTGACAGAGATCATCAATTAACTTTGGTCAGGCCGGGGTTTATCATGTGTTGCGTCCGGTTGCAGAGCTCTGCCGTTATTTGCATGCCACAGCCTCAGTGGCCGGGGACGCGCTTTGGATTGCTCCGGTTTCCATTCTTCCCTGTTCCCGGGTTTGGGTCTCTCAGGTTTTCCGCAGGGTTATTCGGTTCACCTAGCTTGTGGTCTATCTCCGTGCCCATGACGTTCGTAAGTTTGCTGCTCTTGCTGCCATCTTCGGTAACATTTCTTGGGCTGACAATCGGGCATGGGTTTTTTGGCGGTCAAACAGGGTCCTGGCTGCATGCTACCTTATGAATGTTCCTGGGCCTAGTCGGGCCTGTGTTGCTTTGGGTCGGTGGTTGCAGCCTATTGTCTCGATTTCATGTTGAGATGTGAGTATTGATCGACTCCCGAGTAAGTTCCTCTAGTTTTTATCTTTGGTTAAGTAGTTCCAGGGAGCCGAAGGGGTTTCCCCCAGAAAACCAATGTTGAATGTAATGAAACGCCATTTTCTGGGTTAACCCCTGGAGGCTCCCCGTCAAACCCCCCCCTCCCCTTGGTTGGCGTTTTTTCGCATGTTTTGACAGCCAGCCTAAGTTGGACAGTTCCACCCCCCCCTCCCGGGGAGGGTGGAGCTGCGCAGACATGCTGCACAGCTCGTGTGACATCATGCTTGATTGCTCGTTTTCATTTGGGGAGTTCTGTCCACTTGTTTGGCTATTTTTGTTGTTTTAACCAGAATATGGGTTTGTTTTGAGACGCTTACCTTTCAGGGTGCCTGTCCCTGTCGATGGCAGATATAGAATGCTCCAAATCACATGTGCATTTCTATAGGCCATTGTTCCTCGTGCCTCTCTGAGAGGGCTTGTGGTCCCTGGTAGGCCTAGAACTCCATCCACACTGACTGATGCCAAAGGTTAGGGATGTCTTTATCAGCCTCGATAGCTCTGGGGAGTCGAAGGGACTCACTCAGAAAATGGTGTTTCATTACATTCAATGCTGGTTTTTTAACATTTCTAACCAGTTGGATGAATTCTTGTTTTAAACTGAATTCCCCATTTCTAATCCTTTTGTACCAAGCTCTCTTTCTACATATAAGGTTCTTCAGATCCTTTGTTATCCATTTCGGGTCATTAGAATTCGATCTATTCAATTTGTATGGCATACTACGTTCCTGTGCTTTATTTAGAATTTTTTTAGATAAGTTAAATTTTGAATACACATTGAAATCCCTCTTTACATCACCAATTGCTGGGTTCTCGTCTCGCACCAAGATCAGCCCACTCCCCATGCCCAGGACTTTCCACTCCATTTCACCCAAAATAATTCTTTGAACATTAAAATCAGCTTTTTGAAAATCTGGCACCTTAACAGAATTTTCTCATATAAATCTATTCCATTCTACGCTAAATCTGATTTCTTTATGATCTCTGTTCCCTATTTCAATTTCATTAATTTGTGTTTCCCTGTTAACACTACGTTTAAAATATTATTTTCCCATGTTGGTTCCTTAATGTGATGATTAAGAAAGTAATCATCAATTAATTTTAGAAAATCTTCTGCTTCATTATTCCCCAGTTCTGTTAATCCAGTTTATTCAACTAAAATTAAAGTCACTCCTGACACAAATACTGCTTGACCTAGATGCTCTAGATATTTCATCCCATAGATGCTTTGCTTCCATCCTGTCTAAGTTTGGTGGATTTTATATAACTCCTATTATAAGATTTTTAGCTTTTTCCTTTAATTCTAACCAAATAGTTTCTGTATGTGGCTCAGTTTTGATACCCTCTTTGAGACTACATTTCAAATTTTCCCCAACATATATGGCTACTCCCCCTTCCTCGTCTAATATCTGTGTGAAACAGTTTAAATCTGTTTATTTGATATTCAGCTAATAGTTCTCTATTTTCTACTTTCATCAATGTTTCGGTAAGTGCAATAATAGAATTTTTTTCTGTGCAGACGAGCTTTTGAATTGTTTATTTTGTTTCTTAGACTCCTACTATTCGTGTAATATACCTTAAGTGTATTGTTATTTTGAGGCGTTTCTCTTTCCCTGTTTATTTAGCCAATTTGCTTTCTCTACTAACACATACTTTTACTTCCTCCTTTCTCCATATCAATTTCTATATCACTATCCAGTTACAGTTTAAACCCAAACAAATCCCTCCAACCACAGGTTCCAATGAGTTGGCAACAGCAACCACCCCAGCCCTAGATAGATGCACTCCGTCCTGAGCATACATGTCACTTCTTCCATTGAAGTGTTCCCAGTTATCTATGAATGATATTGCATTTAATTTGTAATATTTGTCCAGTCAGCAATTGACACCAAGTGCTCTCATCAACTAATCATCTCCAACTCCCTTTCTTGGAAGAATGCCACATATGACCGGGATTCCTCCCTTGCTCCTAACTAATTCCATGGCTGTCTTAGACCTCTATATCAGTGTCTCACTCCTAACTCGTCCTAGAACATTTTCACCGGCACTGATACACTGATTGTTCCCATTTCCAGCCATAATATCATTCATGTTGTTAACAATGAATGAATGAATCACCAACTCCTGCTCCCGAATAGCAAACCCCCTAACTTGTTCCCCCTATCCCTGGCACAAAACGTTTTAGCCAAATACCTCACCTGGGAATCTCCCACAAAAAAAATTCGCTTAAGTACTCCCATTACTTTTTGAGCATCTTGAGGGACTTGCGCTCCCTTCGTTGTCTTCCCTTTCGAGGGACTAAGACCAACTTAAACTAAGAATACTTGATCTTTCCTCCATTATCACATACGATACATACATTTCCTTCCATTATTCGTAAGAAAGTAAGGACGGGTTTTGTTAGTCTTAGTAAGGACGGGTTTTGTTACGGCTTACAAGCGGCCCAACTGCTGCAATATGTTACCTAAAAATATTATCCTATACTCCGGGATATATTTATAAAAAATATTGGCCATTCTGTGGATATGTTAATCTGTCAGTAATATTAACTCTGCTCTAGAATAGCTAATACAAAAAATGTATGTAAGTATTATGTAATTACTATTAGTAAATAAAGTACCTGTACTGTAATATTACTTTTTTTCGAGGTGACACTGTACTGTAATAATACATCTAGCTTAACCAAATATTCTTTCCACAGGATAACAAGCCAGAGGAATGTTCAGTGTGTTATAACGATTATGATGACAATCAGCTACGACCTCGCACACTGCCGTGCGGCCACACGTAGCCTCGTAGCCTCGTAGCCTCGTAGCCTCGGGGGCCTCGTAGCCTGGTGGATAGCGCGCAGGACTCGTAATTCTGTGGCGCGGGTTCGATTCCCGCACGAGGCAGAAACAAATGGGCAAAGTTTCTTTCACCCTAAGTGCCCCTGTTACCTAGCAGTAAATAGGTACCTGGGAGTTAGTCAGCTGTCACGGGCTGCTTCCTGGGGTGTGTGTGTGTGGTGTGGGAAAAAAAAAAAAAAAAAAGTAGTTAGTAAACAGTTGATTGACAGTTGAGAGGCGGGCCGAAAGAGCAAAGCTCAACCCCCGCAAAAACACAACTAGTAAACACACACATTCTGCTCCCAGTGTATTGACAATGCTATCAAGAATGGTCAGCTGACCTGCCCCAGCTGCCGTGCCGAGCACGCTGCCACAGCTGCTACTCAGTTCCCAATTAGCTACGCTGTGGAGGCTTTAGTTAGGAAACTCAAAAATATCCAGCTAACAACTGAGGAAGTAGTGCCAGCAAAACCTTATGAAGGTCCCGCCAGAGGCATCAGTAAGACGTTACGTTCCATGGTGCAGGAGCAGAAGAGCATCATCAACAGCCTCATTATTAGCTGTGAAGAGGTAATGTCCCAGCTGGGGGAGTACCGGGGGCAGCTGGGGGACTGGAAAACTCACCACCTCCAGCTCCAGGACAGACTCTATGCTCTGGTAGAGCAGAACAAGTCAGCAATGAAGCTCTTGGAACTGGAGGATACCAGTGTGGTGGATATGACAACACAAGGAGAGGAAGGGAAGACTCAGCTGCAGGCCATGTTGGGGAGCCTCGACACAGTCAACACCCTACAGGAGGTTGGCACAACCATAGACACAGCTGATGAGTGCAGCATGAAGGTAGAAGATTGGCTCCAGAAGTGCCAGACACTCTTCCCAGATGTCAAGACTGTCCACACCTCAGTGAAGGTACGCTGCTGAAGGTCACATTGTTCTCACCCAACTAAGTGTAGTATTGCCTCTATATAAACACTTTTGACATGGAGACACATCAAGATGAATGTTGACTTTATATATAGGAAACTTTCTGAGGGAAACCTCGTTGGTTCCCTGGAGCCATCCAGGCTGATATGGATATATTAGCTTTCTTGAATCAGTCAATGTGCATGGAGTTCTTACCTACCGGGGACCACGAGCCAGAACCTGGCCCCCTTAGAGTGGCACGAGGAGCAATGGCCTATAGAAACCCCCGTGTGGTTGGGAGCATTCTGCCATCGACTAGGTCGGGCACTCAGATAGGTAGGCGTCTCAAAACAAAGCCCTATTCCGGTGAAAATGTTGCTATTGAAAGCCGATCGAGTAGACAGACAAAAATTTTCGTGCTCCCCAAACAAAAATTAGCAAATGAGCATGACGTCATCACATTGCCACGCCACCGTCTGCCCAACCCCCCCTCCCCAGGAGGGGGAAGGGGGAGTCCCAAACCCTCACGCCAGCAATCCACCCTTCAGTTCTTGGTTGATGTGATAATGGCGAGGTCTTGTGTCTCTGGCTCCTAGATTTGTCTCAGTTTCTGTGCCTTGTGGCATGGTCTGTCTCTGCGGGTGGTGTGTTAGCCGGGAGTAATATTTTTCAGTACTTGAGCTGAATGCGCCCAGGGTCGCCTTCCCTAGGTGCTCTGTAAGTACAGTACTGCCCTTGGGGCTTGGGGCCACCTTCCACATATCACCTTGGGATCTACCTCCGCTGTGTCTTTTACTGCTCGGTACTTGGCTGCCCTTGGAGTCAACCGGGGTTTTTGTTTCCCTTGTTTGCCTCAGGGTAGGAGGTAGTTTTCGTCACTGGTAGCGCAGGGTACTGCACAGCTAGTGTGGGAACCGACCTGTGAGATTTATATTTATTTAATTTATATGAATTTATATAGAATTTATATACTTCGATAGCAATTGGTATGATGATAAGTGGACTGTATTTCTACAATAATCTCACAAATCGATCCTCTACACATTAGGGGGGGTTTATATTGAATTTATATATATGCAGCCAATCAAACTACAGTATTAGACTACATACATTGAAGAGGTTCCTTATCTTATTTGTACAGCAGGCCTTAGTCCACCAGATATAACCAGGATGTAGACACCAAATTATCCTCTTTGAGGTAGCTTCCATCACCCAGTAACTGGTACACAAAGCATGCTTCCTCGTCTTGACCTGATAAAAGGGCGCTAGCTATGAAGCCAGAATCCTAATATATGACAGCTATATCAGAGAAAACACTGTACAAGGAACCATAAAGACCAAGGCTTAATTACCTTTAGTATGAGGCGATCTCGTATTCTAACCGGATCACCCTTTCTAATGACATTAATGGCCACAAATGATAGATAAATGGGTTTCGGCAGAACACTTAACTTGTATTTGTTGACAGCGTGTTGATGATGGTACACCTTTGGTTTCCATAACACTTCGTCCAAGTAAAATTAACAGGAGCCGAATTGCTCCCATGCCTCTGGTCTAAGTACAATAACAATGGCTAACCACTCCCTCCTCACTGACGCTACTCGCCTACATTGTCCAGATGACAGTAAGTGGTAGAAGGGTCACATTTACTCTATTTTAATTCTGATAATTAAGTTAATTTATATGAGATGTTTTTATGATGGTAAAGTCCAAAGACTAATGTATTTAAGAATAATTCCCACCATAATAGGTGGTGAATTTATAATAGTATGTGGTAATGATATCCCGTTTTCTATAGACGGAAATTCCACTACAAGTTACATTTTCTATGGGTTAACTTGTTTATACAACACAGCAATATTATCTGCCTGTATAATATTATTAATTGGTGTCGGATTTTCCGACAGCTAGTTATCACCTATTATAGGGGTCGGCTCTGCTCCGCCTGGGTACGTTGTCCTCTTGCAGGGTTTTTTCTTTTGTTTTTGTTTACCTGTCTGGTGGGGTGGGTCTGCCTTTGGTTGGTTGCCCCTATCTATATTTAGGATAAGTATGTATATATATATATATATATATATATATATATATATATATATATATATATATATATATATATATATATATATATATATATATATATATATATATATATATATATATATATATATATATGTGTGTATATCACGAAAATAAACACGTGATTAAGAATGTGACAATGTCAGACCACGGAGCAAAAATGAAACAGGAATTTCCTTAAGTACTTTCGTATATTAAATACATCTTCAGAAGGTGCATAATACACCTTCAAAGCATAATACATAGGTTTTACCTATGTATTATGCTTGTATGTCTGCTGTATCAGATGGGCCATTGGGCTACATCGGATGGGCCAATTGAGTGCATCTGATGGGCAAATGGGCCGTCTGCGTTGTCCAAGTATTGTACCTCACCTTACTTCACCACTCTCTCCTGCCTATTTATACCCATCACTCGATCTGTAAAATGACCTTCTGAAGATGTATTTAATATACGAAAGTACTTAAGGAAATTCCTGTTTCATTTTTCCTCCGTGGTCTGACATTGTCATATATATATATATATATATATATATATATATATATATATATATATATATATATATATATATATATATATATATATATTAGTATATTTTGGTAGCAGTCTTTCCTGTAGACATATATTATTAAATATGACCGAAAAAGTAAGATTAATAATTCTAACACGAATTTTCTCAATCTTTCGTACATTTCTTTTCACTGTTGGAGGTAAATCAAAAATCAATTCTCCAAACTTCATTTTTATTTCTAGTCTGACGCGACACGAGCGCGTTTCGTAAAACTTATTACATTTTCAAAGACTTTAGTTTACAAATACACAACTGAATAGAACTTACGCATCTCCGATTTTATATCTACATTTGAGTGAGGTGGATGGGGTGAGGTGGCATTAATAGGGTATTAATTTCATCAACACAAGACAGAACAAGAGGTGGTATTAATAGGGTATTAATTTCATCAACACAAGACAGAACACGAAACAATGGGTATTGAATAGAAGTGTTTGTAGAAAGCCTATTGGTCCATATTTCTTGATGCTTCTATATTGGAGCGGAGTCTTGAGGTGGGTAGAATATAGTTGTGCATTAATTGGCTGTTGATTGCTGGTGTTGACTTCTTGATGTGTAGTACCTCGCAAACGTCAAGCCGCCTGCTATCGCTGTATCTATCGATGATTTCTGTGTTGTTTACTAGGATTTCTCTGGCGATGGTTTGGTTGTGGGAAGAGATTATATGTTCCTTAATGGAGCCCTGTTGCTTATGCATCGTTAAACGCCTAGAAAGAGATGTTGTTGTCTTGCCTATATACTGGGTTTTTTGGAGCTTACAGTCCCCAAGAGGGCATTTGAAGGCATAGACGACGTTAGTCTCTTTTAAAGCGTTCTGTTTTGTGTCTGGAGAGTTTCTCATGAGTAGGCTGGCCGTTTTTCTGGTTTTATAGTAAATCGTCAGTTGTATCCTCTGATTTTTGTCTGTAGGGATAACGTTTCTATTAACAATATCTTTCAGGACCCTTTCCTCCGTTTTATGAGCTGTGGAAAAGAAGTTCCTGTAAAATAGTCTAATAGGGGGTATAGGTGTTGTGTTAGTTGTCTCTTCAGAGGTTGCATGGCGTTTCACTTTCCTTCTTATGATGTCTTCGACGAAACCATTGGAGAAGCCGTTGTTGACTAGGACCTGCCTTACCCTACAGAGTTCTTCGTCGACTTGCTTCCATTCTGAGCTGTGGCTGAGAGCACGGTCGACATATGCGTTAACAACACTCCTCTTGTACCTGTCTGGGCAGTCGCTGTTGGCATCTAGGCACATTCCTATGTTCGTTTCCTTAGTGTAGACTGCAGTGTGGAAACCTCCGCTCTTTTCCATGACTGTTACATCTAGAAAGGGCAGCTTCCCATCCTTTTCCATCTCGTAAGTGAAACGCAACACGGAACTCTGCTCAAATGCCTCCTTCAGCTCCTGCAGATGTCTGACATCAGGTACCTGTGTAAAAATGTCGTCAACATACCTGCAGTATATGGCCGGTTTCAAGTTCATGTCGACTAAGACTTTTTGCTCGATGGCAAACCCCATGTAGAAGTTTGCAAACAGGACACCTAGGGGAGAACCCATGGCGACTCCATCTACTTGCTTATACATGTGCCCATCCGAGCTCAAGAAGGGTGCCTCTTTAGTACAAGCTTGGAGTAGTTTCCTCAGAATATTTTCTGGTATGTCAAGAGGAGTACAGGCTGGATCACGATACACTCTGTCGGCTATCATCCCGATTGTCTCGTCCACAGGTACGTTGGTAAACAGCGATTCTACGTCCAACGAGGCTCTTATCCCTGTGGCCCGTGTGCCCCGCAGTAAGTCAACAAATTCCTTTGGAAACTTCAGGCTGAAGGCGCAAGGAACATAAGGAGTCAGCAGGCCGTTGAGTTGCTTCGCCAGTCTGTACGTGGGTGTGGGTATCTGGCTAATAATTGGCCGAAGTGGGTTTGCAGGCTTGTGTTTCTTGACATTTCCATACGCATATCCAGGTTTATATTCCCCAATGATCTTTGGCAGGTGGAGTCCGGATTTCTTGGCGTTCACAGTTTCGATCAGTTTGTTGACCTTTGCTTTTAATTCGGCTGTAGTGTCCTTCGTTACCCTTTGGAATTTAGTTTGGTCAGGGAATATGATGTTCATTTTCGCCAGATATTCGTCTTTTTTAAGAATGACATATATTGGCGACTTGTCACCTCTCCTGGCAACTATCTCCTTGTTCTCACGAAGGCTTTTAGCTGCCGCTTTGAGCTCGGGGGACAGTATGGTGCTTCTGTAATTGCCTCGATTCTTTCCTCCTTCTGTAATAAGTTCTGCTTGTAAGGTATCTTTGGTAGTGACCTTCTTTTGTGTCTCGAGGTCGAATATGTCGTCCAACAGAATTTCCAACTCTACTTTCCGGGCCATCTCACTCGGTCTGGACATAACATGACAGTTTATGCCCAGATTTAGGAGAGTGACTTGGTCCTCAGTGAGGTTAATTCCTGCAAGGTTCAGGAAGCCATCTCTTGGTCGTGGAATTGCCATAGGTCCTCCCTATAATGTTGTTAGTTTCTTGATAATCCTTGTTTCAGTGCTGAGGTGATGTTGGTCTGTGAGGATGTCGAGGTGTTGTTCAATGTGGGTACGGATACTTTCGTCGATGTTGCTATTTCTCCACTCGTTTGAGTCTTTGAAAATGTAATAAGTTTTACGAAATGCGCTCGTGTCGCGTCAGACTAGAAATAAAAATGAATTTTGGAGAATTGATTTTTTATTTACCTCCAACAGTGAAAAGAAATGTACGAAAGATTGAGAAAATTCGTGTTAGAATTATTAATCTTACTTTTTCGGTCATATTTAATAATATATATATATATATATATATATATATATATATATATATATATATATATATATATATATATATATATATATATATATATATATATATATATATATATATATATATATATATATATATATATATATATATATATATATATATAGGGAAGGGAGTACCACCTCTGGCTGGAAGAAGGGGGACCCATAGCCTCGGAGGAAACCACACATAACGCATTGGAGGGAATGTAGGTCCCCCTCCAATACAGTTTCTGTGTGCTTTTCTCCTACCACCCCCTTCCCCCCTTTTTTTTTTTTTTTCCTTTATTGTGTATTTAAAGGTTACAAAACATACAAGACAAATGCCTAAAGGTTATGGATCTCTTGAAGCTCCTCCGCTTCTGGGCAGGAACCGAGGACGCAGCAAACATTTCCCCTCTGAATCGCCACACTGAGACGCTGAAACAAAAAACTGGAAGACCTTGGGTCTCTGGTGACGTCAATGAGCTTGGAACCCAATTCCTTGAGAAATCCCAAGGCACTCTTGCCCCAGGGGCCATGCGTCTCAGACGCTATGGGAACAAAGAGGTATTGACCTTCCAGTCGCCTGTACTTGAGTGATTTTGCTGTTTCCCTGTGGTTGACCGCCCCACCTGCTTGATCACCTCCGAAGTGTACATAGGTGTCAGCCAGGGTGGATACACATGTGTAGTCCCACACCAACTGTCTACCCTCCTTCCATGAGTGATGCCATCAGGGCGAAGTGCGTGGAAATCCGGGTTTTGGACCCCTAGGATGCAAGGTTCTCTCTCCGCTGGGCACCTAGCTGAGACGAGGCTTCTCTTGAGGATGTCATTGACCTCGTTGTGTCTTGCATGCCAGCCCTTTGTGCTTCCGCAATGCAACCCATGCAGTCCATATTGGTCTGCTTCCACCCTGTTGCAAATACACTTGTATTCAGTGTGAATTGGGGCACCAAGGCGGAGGGCCACTGCTAGACGAAGGGATTCTGGATCTAGGCGCGTGCCCATTGCTGACATGGGTACTGCCAGGAGGAAGTCTCCTGCATGGGGGGGCACGCACTGCTCTGAGGCGGGCTTTCTCCTTGTCTGATGTTGCGAAGCTGAGCATGGCATCAGCTACTTTTTCCACTAGAGGGTGGTCCCAGCCGGACTGTTTGTGTTGTTTTGTTGGCTCTATAATGGTTGCTGGGGCTGCAAGAACATCCCACTGATTTGAACATTCAGTGAAAGCAGGATCGTGTATTCCTGCTGAATCTCTCAGGGTTGCAGGTAAAATATCTCTGACGAGGTCGTGCGATGCATGAGAGGAGGAAAGGAAGGCTGGTAGAGCAATTTGGGAGGCTGTGCGGACACCAAGGCCGCCGAGTCTTACAGGAAGGGTTGCTTGCTCCCACTGAGAGACGTCCAATGGCAAGTTCAGGACTTTCACCAGCATGGACCTCGGAAGGGTGTCATACACATTTAACTTAGGGCTGCTGTAGGATGGAGAACATCTCAGAAAGTAGGTCAACTTAGGGAGAGACAGGCATCTTGTGAGGAGAAAGAGAGCATCATGGGCATCAATCTTGTCAATCCTGTCCAGCATTCTCTTTAGGTCAGTGACTCTTTAGGTCAGTGATATATATATATATATAATATATATATATATATATATGTCGTACCTAGTAGCCAGAACGCACTTCTCAGCCTACTATGCAAGGCCCAATTTGCCTAATAAGCCAAGTTTTCATGAATTAATTGTTTTTCGACAACCTAACCTACCTAACCTAACCTAACCTAACTTTTTCGGCTACCTAACCTAACCTAACCCATAAAGATAGGTTAGGTTAGGTTAGGTAGGGTTGGTTAGGTTCGGTCATATATCTACGTTAATTTTAACTCCAATAAAAAAAATTGACCGCATACATAATGAAATGGGTAGCTTTATCATTTCATAAGAAAAAAATTAGAGAAAATATTTTAATTCAGGAAAACTTGGCTTATTAGGCAAATCGGGCCTTGCATAGTAGGCTGAGAAGTGCGTTCTGGCTACTAGGTACGACATATATATATATATATATATATATATATATATATATATATATATATATATATATATATATATATATATATATATATATAATATATATGACAATGTCAGACCACGGAGGAAAAATGAAACAGGAAATTTTGTTTCATTTTTCCTCCGTGGTCTGACATTGTCACATTCTTAATCACGTGTTTATTTTCGTGATATACACACACACATATATATATATATATATTAGTATATTTTGGTAGCAGTCTTTCCTGTAGACATATATTATTAAATATGACCGAAAAAGTAAGATTAATAATTCTAACACGAATTTTCTCAATCCTTCGTACATTATGCTTCACTGTTGGAGGTAAATCAAAAATCACTTCTCCAAAATTCATTTTTATTTCTAGTCTGACGCGACACGGGCGCGTTTCGTAAAACTTATTACATTTTCAAAGACTTCACAAATACACAACTGATTAGAACTTGCGTTTCCCTGATTTTATATCTACATTTGAGTGAGGTGGGAAGGGTGATGTGGCATTACATTTGAGTGAGGTGGGAAGGATGATGTGGCATTAACACAAGACAGAACACTAGAGGATATTAATAGGGTATTAAAAGTATCAACACAAGACAGAACACGAAAAAATGGGTATTGAATAGAAGTGTTTGTAGAAAGCCTATTGGTCCATATTTCTTGATGCTTCTATATTGGAGCGGAGTCTTGAGGTGGGTAGAATATAGTGGTGCAATAATTGGCTGTTGATTGCTGGTGTTGACTTCTTGATGTGTACTTCTTGTGTACACATCAAGAAGTCAACACCAGCAATCAACAGCCAATTATTGCACCACTATATTCTACCCACCTCAAGACTCCGCTCCAATATAGAAGCATCAAGAAATATGGACCAATAGGCTTTCTACAAACACTTCTATTCAATATCCATTTTTTCGTGTTCTGTCTTGTGTTGATACTTTTAATACCCTATTAATATCCTCTAGTGTTCTGTCTTGTGTTAATGCCACATCATCCTTCCCACCTCACTCAAATGTAATGCCACATCACCCTTCCCACCTCACTCAAATGTAGATATAAAATCAGGGAAACGCAAGTTCTAATCAGTTGTGTATTTGTGAAGTCTTTGAAAATGTAATAAGTTTTACGAAACGCGCCCGTGTCGCGTCAGACTAGAAATAAAAATGAATTTTGGAGAAGTGATATATATATATATATATATATATATATATATATATATATATATATATATATATATATATATATATATATATATATATATATATATATTATATATATACATATATATATATATATATATATATATATATATATATATATATTATATATATACATATATATATATATATATATATATATATATATATATATATATATATATATATATATATATATATATATATATATATATATATATATATATATATATATATATGTATATATATATGCGAACAAGCCTGAATGGTCCCCAGGACAATATGCAACTGAAAACTCACACCCCAGAAGTGACTCGAACCCATACTCCCAGGAGCAACGCAACTGGTATGTACAAGACGCCTTAATCCACTTGACCATCACGACCGGACATAATGAGGTGATAGCCGAGGCTATTTGAACCACCCCACCGCCGGCACTCGGATAGTAATCTTGGGCATAGCATTTTACCAAATCACCTCATTCTTTGGGGCACACGTGAGGAACACAAATGCGAACAAGCCTGAATGGTCCCCAGGACAATATGCAACTGAAAACTCACACCCCAGAAGTGACTCGAACCCATACTCCCAGGAGCAACGCAACTGGTATATACAAGACGCCTTAATCCACTTGACCATCACGACTGGACATAATGAGGTGATAGCCGAGGCTATTTGAACCACCCCACCGCCGGCACTCGGATAGTAATCTTGGGCATAGCATTTTACCAAATCACCTCATTCTTTGGGGCACACGTGAGGAACACAAATGCGAACAAGCCTGAATGGTCCCCAGGACAATATGCAACTGAAAACTCACACCCCAGAAGTGACTCGAACCCATACTCCCAGGAGCAACGCAACTGGTATATACAAGACGCCTTAATCCACTTGACCATCACGACCGGACATAATGAGGTGATAGCCGAGGCTATTTGAACCACCCCACCGCCGGCACTCGGATAGTAATCTTGGGCATAGCATTTTACCAAATCACCTCATTCTTTGGGGCACATGTGAGGAACACAAATGCGAACAAGCCTGAATGGTCCCCAGGACAATATGCAACTGAAAACTCACACCCCAGAAGTGACTCGAACCCATACTCCCAGGAGCAACGCAACTGGTATGTACAAGACGCCTTAATCCACTTGACCATCACGACCGGACATAATGAGGTGATAGCCGAGGCTATTTGAACCACCCCACCGCCGGCACTCGGATAGTAATCTTGGGCATAGCATTTTACCAAATCACCTCATTCTTTGGGGCACACGTGAGGAACACAAATGCGAACAAGCCTGAATGGTCCCCAGGACAATATGCAACTCCCAGGAGCAACTTGCGTTGCTCCTGGGAGTATGGGTTCGAGTCACTTCTGGGGTGTGAGTTTTCAGTTGCATATTGTCCTGGGGACCATTCAGGCTTGTTCGCATTTGTGTTCCTCATGTGTGCCCCAAAGAATGAGGTGATTTGGTAAAATGCTATGCTCAAGATTACTATCCGAGTGCCGGCGGTAGGGTGGTTCAAATAGCCTCGGCTATCACCTCATTATGTCCGGTCGTGATGGTCAAGTGGATTAAAGCGTCTTGTACATACCAGTTGCGTTGCTCCTGGGAGTATGGGTTCGAGTCACTTCTGGGGTGTGAGTTTTCAGTTATATATATATATATATATATATATATATATATATATATATATATATATATATATATATATATATATATATATATATATATATATATATATATATATATATATATATATATATATATATATATATGTCGTACCTAGTAGCCAGAACTCACTTCTCAGCCTACTTTGCAAGACCCGATTTGCCTAATAAGCCAAGTTTTACAGAATTAATATATTTTCTCTAATTTTTTTCTTATGAAATGATAAAGCTACCCATTTCATTATGTATGTGGTCAATTTTTTTTATTGGAGTTAAAATTAACGTAAATATATGACCGAACCTAACCAACCCTACCTAACCTAACCTAACCTATCTTTATAGGTTAGGTTAGGTTAGGTAACCGAAAACGTTAGGTTAGGTTAGGTTAGGTAGGTTAGGTAGTCGAAAAAACATTAATTCATGAAAACTAGGCTTATTAGGCAAATCGGGCCTTGCATAGTAGGCTGAGAAGTGAGTTCTGGCTACTAGGTACGACATATATATATATATATATATATATATATATATATATATATATATATATATATATATATATATATATATATATATATATATATATATATATATATATATATATAATATGTATATATATAATAGGTACGACATATATATATATATATATATATATATATATATATATATATATATATAATATGTATATATATAATAGGTACGACATATATATATATATATATATATATATATATATATATATATATATATATATATATATATATATAATATGTATATATATAATATATATATATATATATTATATATATATATATATATATATATATATATATATATAAGATGGCTTCAGAGATGGCTTCCTGAACCTTGCAGGAATTAACCTCACTGAGGACCAAGTCACTCTCCTAAATCTGGGCATAAACTGCCATGTTATGTCCAGACCGAGTGAAATGGCCCGGAAAGTGGAGTTGGAAATTCTGTTGGACGACATATTCGACCTCGAGACACAAAAGAAGGTCACTACCAAAAATACCTTACAAGCAGAACTTATTGCAGAAGGAGGAAAGAATCGAGGCAACTACAGAAGCACCATACTGTCCCCCGAGCTTAGAGCGGCAGCTAAAAGCCTTCATGAGAACAAGGAGATAGTTGTCAGGAGAGGTGACAAGTCGCCAATATATGTCATTCTTAAAAAAGACGAATATCTGGCGAAAATGAACATCATACTCTCTGACCAAACTAAGTTCCAAAGGGTAACGAAGGACACTACAGCCGAATTAAAAGCAAAGGTCAACAAACTGATCGAAACTGTGAACGCCAAGAAATCCGGACTCCACCTGCCAAAGATCATTGGGGAATATAAACCTGGATATGCGTATGGAAATGTCAAGACGCACAAGCCTGGAAACCCACTTCGGCCAATCATTAGCCAGATACCCACACCCACGTACAGATTGGCGAAGCGACTCAACGGCCTGCTGACTCCTTATGTTCCTTGCGCCTTCAGCCTGAAGTCTCCAAAGGAATTTGTGGACTTACTGCGGGGCGCACGGGCCACAGGGATAAGAGCCTCGTTGGACGTAGAATCGCTGTTCACCAACGTACCTGTGGACGAGACAATCGGAATGATAGCCGACAGAGTGTATCGTGATCCAGCCTGTACTCCTCTTGACATGCCAGAAAGTATTCTGAGGAAACTACTCCGAGCTTGTACTAAAGAGGCACCCTTCTTGAGCCCGGATGGGCACATGTATAAGCAAGTAGATGGGGTCGCCATGGGTTCTCCCCTAGGTGTCCTGTTTGCAAACTTCTACATGGGTACCATCGAGCAAAAAGTCTTAGTCGACATGAACTTGAAACCGGCCATATACTGCAGGTATGTTGACGACATTTTTACACAGGTACCTGATGTCAGACATCTGCAGGAGCTGAAGGAGGCATTTGAGCAGAGTTCCGTGCTGCGTTTCACTTACGAGACGGAAAAGGATGGGAAGCTGCCTTTTCTAGATGTAACAGTCATGGAAAAAGGCGGAGGTTTCCACACTGCAATCTACACAAAGGAAACAAACATAGGAATGTGCCTAAATGCCAACAGCGACTGCCCTGACAGGTACAAGAGGAGTGTTGTTAACGCATACGTCGACCGTGCTCTCAGCCACAGACCAGAATGGAAGCAAGTCGACGAAGAACTCTGTAGGGTAAGGCAGGTTCTAGTCAATAACGGCTTCTCCAATGGTTTCATCGAAGACATCATAAGAAGGAAAGTGAAAAGCCATGCAACCTCCGAAGAGACAACTAACACAACACCTATACCCCCTATTAGACTATTTTACAGGAACTTCTTTTCCACAGCTCATAAAACAGAGGAAAGGGTCCTGAAAGATATTGTTAATAGAAACGTTATCCCTACAGACAAAAATCAGAGGATACAACTGACGATTTACTATAAAACCAGAAAAACGGCCAGCCTACTCATGAGAAACTCTCCAGACACGAAACAGAACGCTTTAAAAGAGACTAACGTCGTCTATGCCTTCAAATGCCCACTTGGGGACTGTAAGCTCCAAAAAACCCAGTATATAGGCAAGACAACAACATCTCTTTCTAGGCGTTTAACGATGCATAAACAACAGGGCTCCATTAAGGAACATATAATCTCTTCCCATAACCAAACCATCGCCAGAGAAATCCTAGTAAACAACACAGAAATCATCGATAGATACAGCGACAGCAGGCGGCTTGACGTTTGCGAGGCACTACACATCAAGAAGTCAACACCAGCAATCAACAGCCAATTATTGCACCACTATATTCTACCCACCTCAAGACTCCGCTCCAATATAGAAGCATCAAGAAATATGGACCAATAGGCTTTCTACAAACACTTCTATTCAATACCCATTTTTTCGTGTTCTGTCTTGTGTTGATACTTTTAATACCCTATTAATATCCTCTAGTGTTCTGTCTTGTGTTAATGCCACATCATCCTTCCCACCTCACTCAAATGTAATGCCACATCACCCTTCCCACCTCACTCAAATGTAGATATAAAATCAGGGAAACGCAAGTTCTAATCAGTTGTGTATTTGTGAAGTCTTTGAAAATGTAATAAGTTTTACGAAACGCGCCCGTGTCGCGTCAGACTAGAAATAAAAATGAATTTTGGAGAAGTGATTTTTGATTTACCTCCAACAGTGAAGCATAATGTACGAAGGATTGAGAAAATTCGTGTTAGAATTATTAATCTTACTTTTTCGGTCATATTTAATAATAAATATATATATATATATATATATGTCGTACCTAGTAGCCAGAACTCACTTCTCAGCCTACTATTCAAGGCCCGATTTGCCTAATAAGCCAAGTTTTCCTGAATTAATATATTTTCTCTATTTTTTTTCTTATGAAATGATAAAGCTACCCATTTCATTATGTATGAGGTCAATTGTTTTTTATTGGAGATAAAATTAAAGTAGATATATGACCGAACCTAATCAACCATACCTAACCTAACCTAACCTATCTTTATAGGTTAGGTTAGGTTAGGTAGCCGAAAAAGTTAGGTTAGGTTAGGTTAGGTAGGTTAGGTAGTCGAAAAACAATTAATTCATGAAAACTTGGCTTATTAGGCAAATCGGGCCATGCATAGTAGGCTGAGAAGTGAGTTCTGGCTACTAGGTACGACATATATATATATATATATATATATATATATATATATATATATATATATATATATATATATGTCGTACCTAATAGCCAGAACGCACTTCTCGGCCTACTATGCAAGGCCCGATTTGCCTAATAAGCCAAGTTTTCCTGAAATAATATATTTTCTCTAATTTTTTTCTTATGAAATGATAAAGCTACCCATTTCATTATGTATGAGGTCAATTTTTTTTTATTGGAGTTAAAATTAATGTAGATATATGACCGAACCTAACCAACCCTACCTAACCTAACCTAACCTATCTTTATAGGTTAGGTTAGGTTAGGTAGCAGAAAAAGTTAGGTTAGGTTAAGTTAGGTTGGTTAGGTAGTCGAAAACAATTAATTCATGAAAACTTGGCTTATTAGGCATATCGGGCCTTGCATAGTAGGCTGAGAAGTGCGTTCTGGCTACTAGGTACGACATATATATATATATATATATATATATATATATATATATATATATATATATATATATATATATATATATATATATATATATATATATATATATATATATATATATATATATATATATATATATATATATATATATATATATATATATATATATATATATATATATATATATATATATATATATATATATATATATATATATATATATATATATACATACATACACACAGTGTTTCCACAGGGCTACTATGTAGCGAGGAAGGAGAGAGAAGGGAGAGGAGGAGGTGGTGTAGCTTTGTTACTAAGAGAAGGTTGGAGTTTCGAAGAGATTTTAATTCAGAACTGTGAAGGTTTCAGTGACTACATATCAGGCACCATAGCAACTGGAGGACAGAAAATTATAGTAGTAGTCATATATAACCCGCAATCGAATGGCAGAAGACCCAGACAGGAATATGATAGAAACAACTTGGCCACCATCAATATATTAGAGAGAGCAGCTTCTGTGACTAGCGGGAACGGATCCAGACTACTAATCATGGGAGACTACAACCATGGGAAGATAGTTTGGGGGAACAGAGACTCACATGGAGGCCCAGACACATGGAGAGCTAAGCTGCTGGATGTGGCAACAAGAAACTTTCTAAGTTAACACGTCAAGGGACCGACAAGAATGAGAGGAGGGGATGAACCAGCCTTGCTTGATCTGATATTTACCCTAAATGAGTCGGATATAAGGGAAGTTAGGTTGGAAGCCCCCTTGGGAATGAGTGATCATAGTGTATTGAGCAGTGTATTGAGCTTTGAGTACCTGGTTGAGCTAGGAATTATCACCCCCAAAAAAGAACTGGGAAACAAAGGGCTGCGTACCGAAAGGGAAACTACGAGGAGATGAATAAATTCCTATGGGATATACATTGGGACACAGAACTCGGAACCAAGTCCATACAAGACATGATGGACTATGTCACCCAAAAATGTCAGGAGGCTGTAAGCAGGTTTGTCCCAGCCCGACAGGAAAAAACAGAGAAGCAAAGGAAGAATCCGTGGTTTAATAGGGAATGTATGAAAGCAAAGGAGCTGAACAAAAGGGCATGGAGGAACTTCCATAATAACAGAACACCAGAAAGTAGAGAGAGATACCAGAGTACCAGGAACGAGTATGTTAGTGTGAGAAGAGCAGCTGAGAAAAGGTATGAAAATGATATAGCTAATAAAGCCAAGACCGAACCAAAGCAACTACACAGTCACATCAGGAGGAAGACAACAGTGAAGGAACAGGTGATGAAACTTAGGGTGGGCGAGGACAGGTACACAGAGAATGACAAAGAGGTGTGTGAAGAACTCAACAAAAGGTTCCAGGAGGTCTTTACAATAGAACAGGGAGAAGTCACGGCGCTTGGAGAGGTGGCAGCAAACCAGGTGACCTTAGAGAGGTTCGAAATTACAAGAGATGAGGTCAAGAAGCACCTATTGGAGCTGGATGTGAGAAAAGCTGTTGGGCCAGACGGAATCTCACCATGGGTATTGAAAGAATGTGCAGGAGCACTTTGCTTGCCACTCTCCATAGTGTATAGTAGGTCACTGGAAACGGGAGACCTACCAGAAATATGGAAGACTGCTAATGTAGTACCAATATACAAAAAGGGTGACAGACAAGAGGCACTGAACTACAGGCCAGTGTCCTTAACTTGTATACCATGCAAGGTGATGGAGAAGATTGTGAGAAAAAACCTAGTAACACATCTGGAGAGAAGAGACTTCGTGACAACCCATCAACATGGGTTCAGGCAGGGTAAATCTTGCCTTACAGGCTTGATAGAATTCTACGATCAGGTGACAAAGATTAAGCAAGAAAGAGAAGGATGGGCGAACTGTATTTTTTTGGAGTATCAGAAAGCCTTTGACACAGTACCCCATAAAAGGTTGATGCATAAGCTGGAGAAACAGGCAGGAGTAACTGGTAGGGCGCTCCAGTGGATAAGGGAGTACCTAAGCAATAGGAAGCAGAGAGTTACAGTGAGGGGTGAGACCTCAGAATGGCGTGAAGTCACCAGTGGAGTCCCACAGGGCTCTGTACTTGGACCTATCCTGTTTCTGATATACGTAAATGATCTCCCAGAGGGTATAGACTCATTCCTCTCAATGTTTACTGACGACGCCAAAATTATGAGAAGGATTAAGACAGAGGAGGACAGCTTGAGGCTTCAAGAATACCTAGACAAGCTGCAGGAATGGTCGAACAAATGGCTGTTAGAGTTTAACCCAAGCAAATGTAATGTAATGAAGATAGGGGTAGGAAGCAGGAGACCAGATACAAGGTATCATTTGGGAGATGAAATACTTCAAGAGTCAGAGAGAGAGAGAAAGACCTGGGGGTTGATATCACGCCAGACCTGTCCCCTGAAGCTCATATCAAGAGGATAACATCAGCAGCATATGCCAGGTTGGCTAACATATGAACGGCCTTTAGAAACTTGTGTAAGGAATCTTTCAGAACATTATATACCACATATGTCAGACCAGTCCTGGAGTATGCGGCTCCAGCATGGAGTCCATATCTAGTCAAGCATAAGACTAAACTGGAAAAGGTTCAAAGGTTTGCCACCAGACTAGTACCCGAGCTGAGAGGTATGAGCTGCGAGGAGAGACTACGGGAATTAAACCTCACTTCGTTGGAAGACAGAAGAGTTAGGGGGGACATGATCACCACATTCAAGATTCTCAAGGGAATCAATAGGGTTGATAAAGACAGGCAATTTAACACAAGGGGCACATGCACTAGGGGACACAGGTGGAAACTGAGTGCCCAAATGAGCCACAGAGATATTAGAAAGAACTTTTTTAGTGTCAGAGTGGTTGACAAATGGAATGCATCAGGAAGTAATGTGGTGGAGGCTGACTCCATACACAGTTTGAAGTGTAGATATGTTAGAGCCCAATAGGCTCAGGAACCTGTACACCTGTTGATTGATGGTTGAGAGGCGGGACCAAAGAGCCAGAGCTCAACCCTCGCAAGCACAACTAGGTGAGTACATACATATCGGTGTTCTTTGTGGTATCCTCTGCTAGGGCCCCTTGTGAGTGGACACGTCCCGGGGTTTCAGCTTTTAGAAGTTTGCTTGGTTGTTTTGGGCGCAGGGATGCAGTACCCTGCCTGGGCTTCCCTTTGCTTTTTACCAAGGTTAAGGGTCCTGGGAAACCCCGCCAGGTCTCCGAGGTTCAATGGATGCGAGCCCTTGAGTCCCCTCTCACTTTGTGTGAGGTTGATAGTTGCTCTGTCCCCTTGTCTCAAGGTGACAATCACCAGATATGCCTCCACCATGCTACGTGTAGAGTCGGTGATTTCTCTGACCCGGAGTCATGTGACGTTTGTTGTTTGTAAGTTTTCCAGTTCACCCATGCTACTGATCATGATATGAGGGTGCAGGCAGCAGCTGCATTGCATGCTAGGTTTAGGTTGCTGCAATGTGATAGGTTAGTTGCTCCCCCGGATGCCCCGAGAGTGGCCTGTTTTGGTTTTAGTGGCCCGGACTTGTGGGTGAGAGTCACTTCGACTTTAGTTCCGTCCGCCTCTCCTTGTCCTTCCCAGTTTTCACCTATAACAGTGGCTGGCTCTTTTTCCTCTGGGTACGATGTCCTCTTGCAAGGTTTTTCTTTTCTTTTTCTTTTTGCCTGGTGGGGGTGGGGGGGGGGTCTCCTCCTTTATATTAGGGTTGTTTTGGTTTAGTGTTACCCCCTGCTTCGCCTTCGTGAGTGGACACGTCCCGGGGGCTCAGCATTAGCAGTGCTGACTGGTAGCTTGGGCGCTAGTTAGCAGTACCCTGCCTCGGATTACCCTTAGCAGACCCAGTCTAGGGGCCCTGGGAAACCCCGCTGGGGCACTCGGGGTCCAATGGATGAGACCCCTGATTCCGCACTCACTTTGTGTGATTTTGAGGTTTGCTCTGTCCCCTTGTCTCAGGGCGATGCTCATTGTTTTTGCCTCCGTCGTGTTGCCTGTTGGGTCGGTGACACATTTGACCCTGAGCCCTGTGAGCTTTGTTGCTTGTTTGACTCAATTCACCCAATCTGATGATGACATTATTCGGGTGCAAGTGGCTCGCGCATTACAGGATAGGTTAAGGTTGTTGCAAGGCACTAGGTTGGTTGCTTCCCCGGATACCCCGAGGCTGTCCCATTTTGCTTATAGGGACCCTGACTTGGGGGTGTTGGTCACGTCGGCTTTGGATCTTTCTTCCTGCTTTGGTTCATTTGCCCCCCCCCCTCCTGCTTTTGGTTCCTAAGCGTCTGGGGGCTTCGGGGTTGTGGCAGGGATTAGAGGTTTCTGAGACTCGGGCTGTTTCGTGGGTTGCCACCGAGCGGAGCATACTGTTACAAAATGTGGTGTTTTCCTTCCCCTCCCCTCTCTGCATACGAGTTGGATTAGGGTTCAGCTCCTGCCCGGGTTTGATTCCGTGTCCCTGTGGATCCTTCGGCTCTGTCCTTTCGGAGGTTTTTGGCTTCCCGCACCTCAGTAGGCGAGGTGTGGGCAGCCATTTCGGCTTACCTCCTGCACGACCCAGAATATGCCTCTATAAAGGATCCGTCTTCCTTCAGGTCTGGTTCTTCATCTCCATACTAAGTTCGTTATGAGGTTCCGGGTTTGTCTTGGCTTGTGGAATGCCCTTTGTTCTCGCTGGATGCTTGGGACTCCTGTCGTGCCCGCAGGCTTGAGTGGCACGAGGCGTTGACTGTGGTCCAGGTTTACCTGAGGGGGGCAATTTTGAGCATCTTAATAAGTGCCTTTTCGCTCCTGCCCTTTTGCAATGTTGGTGCGGTTCAGCTTCATTGGCCGGTTCCTTCCATGTCGGCTGCGCTTGTGGCTGAGGACTTGCACACACGTTGCTTGTTGGCTTTGGTCCTTCATTTCTTTTTCCCTCCTGGAGCTGTCTTCGGATTGTCTTTGCGGAGGATGTAGAGGCGCTTGGGGCCATTCCTGGGTCTGGTGCCTTGGTCTCGGCTGCTCGTGCGTCGTCTGCACTTTTGAAGCTGTTTGCGCCAATCCTGCGGGATGTGCTGTCGCGGTTTTTCGCTGCGCATTTCGCCTGTCAACAGGTGGTGCTTGCTTCCTCCTTGGAATCCGCTTGGGCCCTGGCTCTTAGATTGTTTTCACCCTTGTGTCCTTTGCTGTTTGCAGCCTCTGCAGTCGAGCAGTAAAGGCTGGTGGCTTCTTCCAGTTGCTGTCTGATGTCTGATTTGTTGGTTCTCCAAGGTTCTCATGTTGGTTCTTCCTGGAGTGGCCATGCCAGGGCTCGCGGTTCCACTCGTTGGGGTGGGCCACAGTTGCCGGTTTCGGAGCTGGTGCCGCCTTCGGTCCTGGCTGCACCTGGTCGGCGTGGTGCTCGCTCAGCAGGCAGGTCAGGTTCTCGTAAGGGGCATCAGCCCTTTCGCGGTTCACCCCATTGATGGAGCGATGGGGAGGGGAGGCTTGCTCTGTTTGCTCATGCTTGGTCTCACGATTCGTGGGATTTTTGGGTTGTTTCTCGCGGCCTGTAATCACCTATTTGTACTCACCTATTTGTGCTTGCGGGGGTTGAGCTTTGGCTCTTTGGTCCCGCCTCTCAACTGTCAATCAACTGGTGTACAGATTCCTGAGCCAACTGGGCTCTATCATATCTACATTTAAAACTGTGTATGGAGTCAGCCTCCACCACATCACTGCCTAATGCATTCCATCCATTAACTACTCTGACACTGAAAAAGTTCCTTCTAACGTCTCTGTGGCTCATTTGGGTACTTAGTTTCCACCTGTGTCCCCTTGTTCGCATCCCACCAGTGTTGAATAGTTTATCCTTGTTTACCCGGTCGATTCCTCTGAGGATTTTGTAGGTTGTGATCATGATCCCTTACTCTTCTGTCTTCCAGTGTCGTAAGGTGCATTTCCCACAGCCTTTCCTCGTAACTCATGCCTCTTAGTTCTGGGACTAGTCTAGTGGCATACCTTTGGACTTTTTCCAGCTTCTTCTTGTGCTTGACAAGGTACGGGCTCCATGCTGGGGCCGCATACTCCAGGATTGGTCTTACATATGTGGTGTACAAGATTCTGAATGATTCCTTACACAGGTTCCTGAACGCTGTTCTGATGTTAGCCAGCCTCGCATATGCCGCAGACGTTATTCTTTTTATGTGGGCTTCAGGAGACAGGTTTGGTGTGATATCAACTCCTAGATCTTTCTCTCTGTTCGTTTCATTAAGTACTTCATCTCCTATTCTGTATCCTGTGTCTGGCCTCTTATTTCCACTGCCTAGTTTCATTACCTTGCATTTACTCGGGTTGAACTTCAACAGCCATTTGTTGGACCATTCACTCAGTCTGTCTAGGTCATCTTGTAGCCTCCTACTATCGTCCTCAGTTTCAATCCTCCTCATAATTTTTGCATCATCGACAAACATTGAGAGAAACGATTCTATACCCTCTGGGAGATCATTTACATATATCAGAAACAGTATAGGTCCAAGGACTGACCCCTGTGGGACTTCACTCGTAACGTCTCGCCAATCTGAGACCTCACCCCTCACACTGACTCGTTGTCTCCTGTTACTTTGGTACTCCTGTATCCAACGGAGTACCTTCCCTTTCACTCCAGCCTGCATCTCCAGCTTTTTCACTAGCCTCTTGTGTGGCACTGTATCAAAGGCTTTCTGACAATCCAAAAATATGCAGTCTGCCCACCCTCCTCTTTCTTGCCTTATTTTTGTTGCCTGGTCGTAGAATTCAAGTAACCCTGTGAGGCAGGACCTGCCATCCCTGAATCCATGTTGATGCTGTGTTACAAAGTTCTTTCGCTCCAGGTGCTCCACTAGCTTTCTTCGCACAATCTTCTCCATCATCTTGCATGGTATGCAGGTTAGGGACACTGGCCTGTAATTCAGTGCCTCCTGTCTATCCCCTTTCTTGTATATCGGGACTACGTTAGCTGCTTTCCAAATTTCTGGCAGTTCTCCTGTTGCCAGTGATTTGTTATACACTATGGAGAGTGGGAGGCACAGTTCTTCTGCTCCTTCCTTTAGTATCCAAGGGGAGATTCCATCTGGGCCTATAGCCTTTGTCACATCCAACTTTAGTAAACACTTCCTTACTTCCCCGCTGGTAATCTCAAACTCTTCCAGTGGTTCCTGGTTAGCTATTCCCTCTCTTATCTCTGGGATTTCTCCTTGCTTTAAGGTGAAGACCTCTTGGAATTTCTTATTCAGTTCCTCACACACTTCCTTGTCGTTTGTAGTGAATCCTTCTGCCCCTATCCTTAATTTCATAACCTGTTCCTTTACTGTTGTTTTTCTCCTGATGTGGCTATGCAGCAATTTAGGCTGAGTCTTTGCCTTGCTTGCGATGTCATTTTCGTATTGTCTTTCTGTCTCTCTTCTCATCCTGACAAATTTATTCCTGGCATTCTGGTATCTTTCTCTGCTCTCCAGTGTCCTGTTATTCGTATAGTTTCTCCATGCCCTTTTACTGCTTAGCTAGCCTACATCTCTGATTAAACCATGGGTTTCTCATCTTCATTTCACTGTTTTCCTTTTGGACTGGGACAAACTTGTTTGCTGCATCCTTGCATTTTTGCGTGATGTAGTCCATCATATCTTGGGCCGTCTTTTCCCTGAGCTTTGTTTCCCATGCTATATCTGTTAGGAATTTTCTTATCTCCTCATAGTTTCCCTTTTGGTATGCTAACCTTTTGGTTTCGGTATCCCTCCTCGAGTTCAATAACCCTTCTTCAATCAGGTACTCAAACACCAATACACTGTGGTCGCTCATTCCTACTGGGGCCTCAAAACCGATTTCTCTTATGTCAGAGTCGTTCAGGGTGAAGACCAGGTCGAGTCTCGCTGGTTCGTCATTTCCTCTCATCCTTGTGGGTTTTCTGACATGCTTGGTTAAGAAGTTTCTAGTCACCACCTCCAGTAGTTTGGCTCTCCACGTATCCTCGCCTCCATGCGGTTCCTTGTTCTCCCAATCAATCCTTTCGTGATTGAAGTCCCCCATTATGAACAGGTGGGATCTATTTCTACAGGCAGCAGAGGCTGCCCTCTCAATTATAGTGTTAACTGCCATGTTGTTGTTTTCGTACTCTTGACTGGGTCTTCTGTCATTTGGTGGAGGGTTATATATTACTGCTACTACTATCCTTGGTCCTCCCATTGTCATGGTGCCTGCTATGTAGTCTCTGAAACCCTCACAGCCCGGGACAGCCATCTCCTTAAAATTCCATTCCTTTCTCATGAGTAGGGCCACTCCGCCTCCTCCCTTACCTTCCCTCTCTTTCCTTATTACTGTGTACTCCTGGGGAAACACGGCGTTCGTTATGATTCCAGAGAGTTTTGTTTCAGTGAGTCCGATTACATCTGGGTTCACTTCTTGTGCTCTTTCCCTTAGTGCACTTGCCTTGCTTGTGATCCAATCTATGTTCGAGTACATTGCCCTGAAACTGACTCTTTTCTGCTTCTCCTCTGGGGGGACCTGTGGGGTCTGGGGTGAAGGGGAGCTGGGAGGATCTGGTACGGGGAGACTGGTGGAGGAGGAAGGGCTTGGGGGTGTGGGGGGAGGGGGAGGGTAGGGGGAGTGGGTGAGGGAAGGAGGGTTGGGGGGTGAGAGGGGGAGGGTTGGGGGGGTGAAAGGGGGAGGGTTGAGGGGGGTGAGAGCAGGAGGTTTGGGGGGATAGGGGAGAATGGGGGGGTTTGGGGGGGCAGTAAAGGGGGGAGGGCTTAGGGGGAAAGGGAAGGCTGAGGTGGTTGAGGAAGAGGGGCGGGTTTTGGGGAGTGGTGGAGAGGGGAAGGCTTAGGTGGGGTGGGGGAGAATGGAGGGCTTGTGGGTGGAAGAGGCGGGAGGGCTTGGGGGATGGAGAAGGGACGGTCCTGGAGGGAGGGGGGAGTGGGAGGAGGGGGGTGAGTGGGAGGAGAGGGGTGGGTGGGATGAGGGTGCCTTAGGTGGGTACTTAGTGGGGGGCTGACAGGGGTTGGGGCAGGTAGGGTGTCTATTGGGTAGAATTTGGGGGTGGTGCCGCACTCCCTGTGGCTAGTGCACTATTTGAGGAGGGTTCCCCATTCCCCTCTGGGATTGTAGGGATCGGGGGTGTGGCTCCCCGATTCCTTTCTCCCTGCGCTCCTTCCTCGCGTCTGCTGCCTGCTTTCTCTCTTCCCTTGTCATATCCCTCCCAACGCCTACCAACCACCCAACGCCTGTGGTAGCATTGGGTGGCCCCTCCTTCTTCGGGGGTTTGGGGCTGGCAGGGGCAGGCCTCTTCTCATGCGCTCTGTCAGGTTGTCTTGGAGTGGGTGCACTTGGTTGTGGGCGAAACGATCACTTCTCTCAGACGGGTTTCCCGACTGTTTCCAGTTCAGAAACTGGACTGTGTGAAACTGTGGTTCATTCTGGACTTGTCCCTTCTCAATCCCTGGGTTTCCTGTCCCTCGTTTCAGATGACCACTCTGTCCCAGGTCCGGCTTCTGTAGGAGCCAGGCGCTTGGATGGTGTCTTTGGACCTCAATGACGCGTATTTGCAAATCCCAATTTATCTGGGGTTCTGGGACTGGCTCGGTTTTGTTGTGGGGTGCCAGAGTTACGGCTTTCGTTGTCTAACGTTCGGGTTGACCTGGCACCTCGTGTGTTCACATGCCTTACCTGGGTCATGGTGGCCCGTCTGCATCGGTTAGGTGTTCGGGTTCTGGCCTTCCTTGATGACTGGCTGGTTTGAGCTCCATGTCAGTCCATGTGCCAGCTCGCCAGGGATTTATTTATTTCCAAGCTCGCCGGGTTATGGTTCCAGGTGAACTGGAGGAAGTCCCATCTGGTTCCCTCTCAGGTTCGGTCTTGGCTGGGTCTTGTGTGGGACACTCTAACCGCTTCCTTCTCTTCTTCCGGCGGATCTGATCCGTCTGCGTTCCAGCCTTTGTTCCTGAGGGGCTCTCGGGTCACACAGCGGTTGCTCGAGGGTTTGTGCGGGGAAGCCTGAACTTTGCCGTGATAGTCTACCCACCATGTCAGGTTTGGCTTCGTCGGCTCTTCTGGTTCCTTTGGAGGCGTCTCTTCCGCCTTTCCTTCGACCACTGAGTTTGGCCTCCTGAGGCTTTGCATCGGTTGCTGTGATGCCAGCTTCCTCTAACGGTTTTTCGGGGTTCAGTGCCTTGGCTTTTTCCGAGCCCTCACTTGATGGGTTCACAGACACATCATCTCCTGGCAGGGGCTTTGTGACCTGTGCTCACCAAGCTGGTCAAGAATGATGGGGTCCGTCCTTCTGTCGGGCTCACAGCATGGTGTGGGAGTTCGCGGCTGTGTGGATGTCACTTCGGGTCGCTTGTGGGTCGACGATCCGGCTCCATTTGGACTGTTTCCCGATGGTTCATTGCCTGAACCGCGAGAATTCGATGCGGTCCTTGGCTCTTTGGGGCTGGTCACTTTGGGTGACTCGTCTGCTGAGTTCTCAGGGTTTGGCTCTCCTGGCAGCTCACGTTTGGGGAGTCCAATGTCCTGGCGGACGACCTGTCCCACTTCCTTCCCCTTTCAACGGAGTGGACAGTCGACACAGAGTCGTTCAGTGGGCTCTGCCTCCGGTGGTGGACCTCTTCGCGTCGGCGTGGTGCTCTTCCTCGACTGCGAGCCGTCGGCGTTGATGCTTTTCAGCAGGACTGGGCAAGGTGGGGTTACCTGTTCCTCTCCTCCCCGGTTCATCTGTTGCTCCAGGTCCTGGCTCGCTGGGAGTCTTACCAGGGTTGAGTTGTCCTTCTGGCTCCTTGGTGGCCTGCCCAGCCTTGGTTTCAGGTGCTGCTTGCTCAGTGTTCGAATCCGAGGATCTTCCTGCAGCTCTGCCTTTTTCAGCAGATTGTTCCAGCCCGTTATAAAGTTATTTCGTTCTTCTCTTCGAGTCTTCGCTTCTGGGTTTTCTGACTCAAGTCTATCACAACTCTTATGATATGCAGGTGGCTTTGTTGTTGGTCTCCCACCTGCGTGCTTCGACTAGATGGCAGTATGAAGCTTCCTGGCGGTCATTTCAGTTTTTCCTCTCACTGCGTAGGTGTACTTCGGTCTCTGATAGGGTTGTTTTGTCCATCCTTTCGTGGTTGTTTCCAGGATTGTCATCTTGTGCCAAATACTGTCGCCTCATATTGTGCGGCAGTGACGGAGTCGCTCCAACTTGCGTTCGGTATTGACGTTACGTCTGCTCCGTTCCGCAAGCTGTCTCGTACGTTGTTTCACCACCAGACTGCTCATGGACCATCTGAGCCGTCCTGGTCTTCGGACTGGGTGCTCTCTTTTCTCTCTTCTCCTCAGTTTGTTGTGGCCTCTTCAGTTCAGGACTGTTTTTCTAAGGCTCTTATCCTGTAGGCATTGGCGTCTGGGAGGTCGGGTTGCTCTCTCATGCTCTCCTCCAGCGCAGGGGTTTCTGCTCTTTTGGTCCTGGTAGTAGGTTTGTTCTGTTGCAGCTGTCTCTTTTTCTGGCGAAGAATGAGTCTGCTGCTTTCCGAAGGGGTCCTTGGGTTGTTGATGCTTGGATCATGGCCGGGGCCGGGGCTGCATCATGTGTTGTGTCCGGTTGCGGCTTTCTACCGTTATTTGCGTGACAAGGTTGTGGTGGCTGGGGATGCGCTTAGGGTTGACCTAAGTTTCCCTTCTTTCCTGTTCCCGGTCTCGAGTCTCCCAGGTCATCCGCAGGGAGACCCTTCCGTCAGAGACCCTTCCGTCTAGCCAGCTTGCAGTCTATCCTCGTATCCACGACGTTCGTAAGTTTGCTGCACTGGCTGCCGTATTTGGTAACATGTCTTGGGTTGATATTCGGACATAAGGTTGTTTGTGGTTGGACAGGGTTCTGGCTGCTCGCTACCTGGTCAAAGTCCCTGGACATAGTAAGGCCTGTACTGCACGGGCCAGGGCCTGTACCACACGGGTCAGCGGTAGCAGCCAATTATCTCAGCTTTGAATTGAGGAGTGAGGACTGACCGCCGCCCAGGTAAGTCCCTGTTTTTCCTTGTCTTTGGGTAGTTAGCTCCAGGGAGCCAACGGGGCACCCCACAGAAAACCAGCGTTGAATGTAATTAATCGCTGCATTACATCGGGAATGTAATGAATACTGGAGTGAACGATACGGAGGAAAATGCAAAATAGAACCCGTGAAGAACAGAGGTGCCATATGCACAATCAGAGAACACTATAAACATCAGAGGTCCGTGGTTGTTCAACGTCCTACCACCGAGCATCAGAAATATTGCCGGAACAAAGGGTGGACATCTTCAAGAGAAAACTAGATTGTTTTCTTCAAGGAGTGCCGGACCAACCGGGCTGTGATGGGTATGTGGGCCTGCGGGCCGCTCCAAGCAACAGCCTGGTGGATCAAACTCTCACAAGTCAAGCCTGGCCTCGGGCCAGGCTTGGGGAGTAGAACTACTCCCAGAATCCCATCAAGCAGGTATCGCAATTTTCTGGGCGAGTCCCAGAGGCTCCCCAGCATCCCTCCCTCCAGTTGGCGGTGTGTTTCGCGAATTTTGACATCCAACCTAAGAACTGCAGATTGGATCGCCGGCGTGAGGGTCTGGGGCTCTCCCTTCCCCCTCCCGGGGAGGGGTTACATAGACAGTGGCGCAGCAACGTGACGTCATGCTCGTTTGCTAATTTTCGTTTTGGAAGTTCTGTCCACTCGTTCAGCTTTTGGTAGCAATATTTTCAACAGAATAAGGGATTGTTTTAGGGCGCCTACCTTTCTGGGTGCCAGACCCGGTTAATGGCAGACATAGATATGCTTCCAACCACACGGGGGTTTCTATAGGCCAGTGCTCCTCACGCCTGTCTGAGGGGGGCCAGGTTCTGGCTCGTGGTTCCCAGTAGGCAAGAACTCCATGCACATTGACTGATGCCAGAAAGCTAATATATCCATATCAGCCTGGATATCTACGGGGAGCCTCCATGACTCACCCAGAAAATGACGTTTCATTACATTCAACCCTGGGTTTTGCTCTAATACCTGAAACATTGTTATTAATAAAGTCAACTGTCATCTTGGTGTTTCTCTACACTGTGGTCAGTGTTCACTACACCCATGTCAACTGTCAGCTTAGTGACAGACTGACTACAGGTGTAATTTCAGTTTCCTGATGCTTTATCCAGTTACTTTACTCAGAGCCTGATGCTTCATTATAGTCCAGTTACTTTACTCAGTGCCTAATGCTTCATTATAGTCCAGTTACTTTACTCAAAGCCTGATGCTTCATTATAGTCCAGTTACTTTACTCAGAGCCTGATGCTTCATTATAGTCCAGGTTCCACCATTAATGTTTGTGTTGGTAATGACAGGTGCAGGAGACCATCAGGGAGACCCTGGAGATGATGACCACAGAGACAGGTGCCACAGCTGACCCCGTACACCTGGGAGACTCAGCCTCCACCATTAATATTAGTGTTGGTAATGACAGGTGCAGGAGACCATCAGGGAGGCCCTGGAGATGATGACCACAGAGACAGGTGCCACAGCTGACCCCGTACACCTGGGAGACTCAGCCTCCACCATTAATGTTTGTGTTGGTAATGACAGGTGCAGGAGACCATCAGGGAGGCCCTGGACATGATGACCACAGAGACAGGTGCCACAGCTGACCCCGTACACCTGGGAGACTTAGCCTCCACCATTAATGTTTGTGTTGGTAATGACAGGTGCAGGAGACCATCAGGGAGGCCCTGGAGATGATGACCACAGAGACAGGTGTCACAGCTGACCCCGTACACCTGGGAGACTCAGCCTCCACCATTAATGTTTGTGTTGGTAATGACAGGTGCAGGAGACCATCAGGGCGGCCCTGGAGATGACGACCACAGAGACAGGTGTCACAGCTGACCCCGTACACCTGGGAGACTCAGCCTCCACCATTAATGTTTGTGTTGGTAATGACAGGTGCAGGAGACCATCAGGGCGGCCCTGGAGATGATGACCACAGAGACAGGTGCCACAGCTGACCCCGTACACCTGGGAGACTCAGCCTCCAGCATCATGAATAAAGTTCAGGAAATCACTGGAGAGATCCCCCAGAAGCAATTAACAGTAAGTTTTTTATTTTCTCTCATAGGTCATACCACAAGATATTGAGTTGCGTTTTGAGGAGAGTAAGCCTGTTCTTAGGTTTATGGAGGTTCCCCAAGGTCAACTACTGACTTTCCTTAACATACAATCCACAATAGTTGCCTACCTCTGGGATAAATATTTACTGGTAGGTGAACAGGCGCAACAGGTGAAAGGCAACAGACAACAGGAAACGTGTAAACCATTTCTGGTCTGCATGGTGATTGAACCCAGGATCCTCTATTGAACCCGGGATCCTGGCCCCCCTCACAGAGGCGCAGAGAGTGGGAGACACTCCACCAACCTACCATGAAAGCATACCTGGTTGATACCTGGTTGATGGGGTAGTGGGAGTTTTTCTACTCCCCAAGCCCGGCCCGAGGCCAGGCTTGACTTGTGAAGATTTGGTCCACTAGGCTGTTGCTTGGAGCGGCCCGCAGGCCCACATATCCCCCACAGCCCGGTTGGTCCGGCACTCCTTGGAGGAAACAATCTATTTTCCTCTTAAAGATGTCCCATGGTTGTTCCAGCAATATTTCTTATGCTCGCTGGGAGGACGTTGAATCCAGGAAGAGAACGAACCAAATCAGACCATTGCTGGGTACGAAGAGACTGAAGCCTTAAAACTGCCAACAAACTCCCAAACAATGCCAGCACCAACCCCCTGCCAGAACTGGGGGGTGGGGGCTGGAGCTACAGGTCCAGTACCAAACCCCCTGCCAGTAGAGAGGGGGGCTGGAGCTACAGGTCCAGCACAAACCCCCTGCCAGTAGAGGGGTGCTGGAGCTACAGGCCCAGCACCAACCCCCTGCCAGTAGAGAGGGGGGCTGGAGCTACAGGTCCAGCACAAACCCCCCTGCCACTAGAGGGGGGGCTGGAGCTGCAGGTCCAGCACAAACCCCCTGCCAGGAGAGGGGGTGGGTGGAGCTACAGGTCCAGCACAAACCCCCTGCCAGGAGAGGGGGTGGGTGGAGCTACAGGTCCAGCACAAACCCCCTGCTAGTAGAGGGGGGGGGGTTAGAGCTACAGGTCCAGCACCAACCCCCTGTTAGTAGAAGGGGGGCAGGAGCTACAGGTCCAGCAGCAACCCCCCCCTGCCAGTAGAGGGGGGCAGGAGCTACAGGTCCAGCAGCAACCCCCCCTGCCAGTAGAGGGGGGCTGGTGCTATTTCGAAGAAATAGAACAAACGTTTAAGTGACCATATGAGTCTGAGGAAATGGAATTGGAACAGAAAGCTATACGAGAGATAAGGAAAAATCCGAAATATTTTTTCACATACGCAAAATCAAAATAAAAAACCTCGACCAGTATTGAACCGTTAATTACAAATGAAGGTACGTACACAGAGGACAACAAAGAGATTACTGAAATTCTAAGAAGCCAGTATGAGGCTATGTTTAGCACACCAATAAACAACATGAAAGTTGATGACCCTGACAGCTTCTTTATGAATGACATTCAAGCTGCAGATAATATAACGGATATTACCACAAACTCGGAAGACTTTGAAAGAGAAATTGATAATATGCCAAATGCACTCAGTTCCTGAGCCCGACTCATGGAATTCAATATTCATTAAGAAATGTAAAGTACCAGTAGCGAGAGCACTCAGCGTAATATGGAGAAAGAGCCTGGATACAGGGGAGATACCAGCAGCACTTAAATCTGCTGGTATAGCTCCTTTGCACAATGGGGGGAGTAAAGCCTTGGCAAAAAATTATAGGCCACCTGCACTAACATCACACATAACAAAAGTGTTTGAAAGAGTGATTAGGAATCAAATTTCTAGTTTTATGGAAAACAATGAATTGCACAATCCAGGACAACGTGGATTTAGAGCGGGAAGATCCTGTCTGTCACAGCTACTCAACCACTATGACAAAATCACAGAAGCCCTAGAAGAAAAGCAAAATGCAGATGTTGTATACACAGACTCTGCAAAGGCGTTCGACAAATGTGACCATGGGGTGATAGCTCACAAAATGAGGTCAATGGGAATAACTGGAAAAGTAGGACGCTGGATACTCAACTTCCTGTCGAACAGAACACAAAGAGTAACAGTCAATCAGATAAAATCGAGTCCAAGCGATGTTAAAAGCTCCGTACCTCAAGGTACAGTCCTTGCACCGCTACTGTTCCTTGTTCTCATATCTGATATAAAAAAAAAATTACACGTCACAGCTTCGTGTCGTCCTTTGCAGATGACACAAAAATCAGCATGAAAATTACCTCTGCTGAAGACATTGAAAAACTACAAGCAGATGTCAACAAAGTTTTCGATTGGGCAGCAGAAAATAACATGATGTTTAACAGTGATAAATTTCAGGTACTCAGGTACGGCAAAAATGAGGATCTGAAACATAATACAGGGTACAAAACACAATCGAATCTTCCCATAGTAGAAAAACAGCATGTCAAGAATTTGGGAATAATGATGTCCGACGATCCAATGTTTAGGGAGCATAACCAAGCAAATATCGCGTCAGCCAGAAAAATGATCAGATGGATTACGAGAACTTTCAAATCTAGGGATCCCATCACAATGGTTGTACTCTTCAAGTCACTTCTGTTGTCCCGTCTCGAGTACTGCTCAGTACTCACTTTCCCCTTCAGAGCAGGAGTGATTGCTGAAATAGAGGGAATACAGAGAACATATATGGCACGCATAGACGAAATAAAACACCTAAATTATTGGGATCGACTCAAAGCTCTCCAAATGTACTCTCTAGAAAGGAGACGAGAGAGATACCAAATAATATACACATGGAAAATACTGGCGGGACAGGTCCCAAATCTACAGTAAAATTACAACGTAATGGAGTGAACGATATGGAAGAAAATGCAAGATTGAACCAGTGAAGAGCTGAGGTGCCATAGGCACAATCATAGAGCACACTATAAACATCAGAGGTCCGCGGTTGTTCAACGTCCTCCCAGCGACTATAAGAAATATTGCCGGAACAACCGTAGACATCTTCAAGAGAAAACTGGACTGTTTTCTAAGAGAAGTTTCGGATCAGCCGGGCTGTGGTGGGTATGTGGCCCTGCAGGCCGCTCCAAGCAACAGCCTGGTGGACCAAACTCTCACAAGTCGAGCCTGGCATCGCGCCGAGCTTGGGGAGTAGAAGAACTCCCAGAATCCCATCAAGCTGGAGCTAGGGGTCCAGCACCAACCCTTTGCCAGTGGAGAGTGGCTGGAGCTACAGGTCTAGCACCAACCTCCTGCCAGTAGAGGGGGGCTGGAGCTACATGGCAAGCACCAACTTCCTGCCAGTAGAGAGGGGCTGGAGCTACAGGTCCAGCACCAACCCCCTGCCAGGAGAAGGTGGCTGGAGCTACAGGTCCAGCACCAACCTCCTGCCAGTACAGGGGGGCTAGAGCTAGTAGAGGTCCAGCACTAACCCCCTCCTAGTAGAGGGGGGCTAGTGCTACTAGTCCAGCACCAACCCCTTGCCAGTAGAGGGGTACTGGAGCTACAGGTCCAGCACCAACCCCCTGCAAGGAGAAGGGGGCTGGAGCTACAGGTCCAGCACCAACCCCCTGCCAGTAGAGGGGGGCTGGAGCAACTGGTCCAGCACCAACCCCCTGCCAGTAGAGGAAGGCAGGAACTACAAGTCCAGCACCAACTCCCTGCCAGGAGAAGGGGGCTGGAGCTACAGGTCCAGCACCAACCCCCTACCAGTAGAGGAAGGCAGGAACTACAAGTCCAGCACCACCTCCCTGCCAGGAGAAGGGGGCTGGAGCTACAGGTCCAGCACCAACTCCCTCCGAAGAGAAGGGGGCTGGAGCTACAGGTCTAGTACCAAACCCCTGCCAGTAGAGGGGGGCTGGAGCAACTGGTCCAGCACCAACCCCCTGCCAGTAGAGGAAGGCAGGAACTACAAGTCCAGCACCAACTCCCTGCCAGGAGAAGGGGGCTGCAGCTACAGGTCCAGCACTAACCCCCTACCAGTAAAGGAAGGCAGGAACTACAAGTCCAGCACCAACTCCCTGCCAGGAGAAGGGGGCTGGAGCTACAGGTCCAGCACCAACACCACCCCCCCGGTCAGTAGAGGGGAGGCTGGAGCTACAGGTCCAGCACCAACCCCCTGCCAGGAGAAGGGGGCAGGAGCTACTTGTTCAGCACCAACCCCGTGCCAGTAGAGTGGGGCTGTAGCTACAGGTCCAGCACCAACCCCTTGCCAGTAGAGAGGGCTGGAGCTACAGGTCCAGCACCAACCCCTTGCCAGTAGAGAGGGGCTGGAGCTATAGGTCCAGCACCAACCCCCTGCCAGTAGAGGTGAGCTGGAGCTACAGGTCCAGCACCAACCCCCTGCCAGTAGAGGGGGGGCTGGAGCTACAGGTCCAGCACGAACCCTCTGCCAGGTGAAGGGGGCTGGAGCTTCAGGTCCGGCACCAGCCCCCTGCCAGTAGAGAGGGGCTGGAGCTACTAGTCCCGCACCAACCCCCTGCCAGTAGAGGGGAGAGGGGCTGTAGCTACAGGTCCAGCACCAACTCCCTGCCAGTAGAGGGGTGCTGGAGCTACAGGTCCAGCACCAAACCCCCTGCCAGTAGAGGGGGCTAGAGATACAGGCCTAGCACCAACCCTTTGCCAGTACAGTGGGGCTAGAGATACAGGTCTAGCACCAACCCCTTGCCAGTAGAGGACGGCTGGAGCTACAGGTCCAGCATGAACACCCTGCCAGTAGAGGGGAGGACTGGAGGTACAGGTCCAGCATCAACATCCTGCCAGTAGAGGGGAGGACTGGAGGTACAGGTCCAAAATCAACCCCCTACCAATAAAGGGGGAAGTTGGAGCTACAGGACCAGCACCAACCCCCCTGCCAGTATAGAGGGGCTGGAGCTACAGGTCCAGCACCAACCCCTTGCCAGTAGAAGGGGGAGGGAGCTACAGGTTCAGCACCAACCCCCTGCCAGTAGGGGAAGGCTGGAGCTACAGGTCCAGCACCAACCCCCTGCTAGTAGAGGTGGGCTGGAGCTACAAGTCCAGCACCAACCCCCTGCCAGTAGAGGGGCGGGCTGGAGCTACAAGCCCTGCACCAAACCCCCTGCCAGTAGAGGGGGCGGGAGCTACAGGTCGAGCACCAACCCCCCCTGCCAGTAGAGGGGGACTGGAGCTACAAGCCCAGCACCAACCCCCTGCTAGTAGAGGGGGGCTGTAACTACAAGTCCAGCACCAACCCCCTTCCAGTAGAGGGTGGCTGGAGCTACAGGTCCAGCACCAACCCCCTGCCAATAGAGGGGGGAAGGAGCTACAGGTCCAGGACCAACCCCCTGCCATTAGAGAGGGCTGGAACTACAAGTCCAGCACCAACCCCCTTCCAGTAGATGGTGGGTGGAGCTACAGGTCCAGCACCAACCCCCTGCCATTAGAGGGGGGCTGAAGCTACAGGTCCAGCACGAACCCCCTGCCAGTAGAAAGGGGGCTGAAGCTACAGGTCCAGCACCAACCCCCTGCCATTAGAGGGGGGGGCTGAAATTACAGGTCCAGCAGCAACCCCCCCTGCCAGGAGAAGGGGGCTGGAGCTACAGGTCCAGCACCAATTCCCCCCCCCCCCCTGCCAGTAGAGGGTGGCTGGAGCTACAGGTCCAGCACCAACCCCCTGCCAGTAGAGGTGGGCTGGAGTTACAGGTCCAGCACCAACCCCCTGCCAGTAGAGGTGGGCTGGAGTTACAGGTCCACCACCAACCCCCTGCCAGTAGAGGTGGGCTGGAGTTACAGGTCCAGCACCAACCAACTGCGAGTAGAGATGGGCTGGAGCTACAGGTCCAACACCAACCCCCTGTCAGTAGATGGGGGGCTGGAGCTACAGGTCCAGCACCAACCCACTGCCAGTAGAGGGTGGCAGGAGCTACAGTTCCAGCACCAACCCCTTGCCAGTAGAGGGGGGCTGGAACTACAGGTCCAGCACCAACACCCTGCCAGTAGAGGTGGGCTGGAGCTACAGGTCCAGCACCAACCTCCTGCCAGTAGAGGGGGGCTGGAGCTACAGGTCCAGTACCAACCCCCTGCCAGGAGAAAGGGGCTGGAGCTACAGGTCCAGACCCTACCCCCTGCCAGCAGAAGGAGGGCTGGAGCTACAGGTCCAGATCCAACCTCCCCTGCCAGTAGAAGGGGGCTGGAGCTACAGGTCCAGCACGAACCCACTGCCAGTAGAGGGGGGGCTGGAGCTACAGGTCCAGCACCAACCCCCTGCCAGTAGAGGGGTGCTGGAGCTACACGTCCAGCACCAACCTCCTGCCAGTAGTGGGTGGCTGGAGCTACAGGTCCAGTACCAACCCCCTGCCGGCAGAAAGGGGCTGGAGCTACAGGTCCAGCACCCACCCCCTGCCAGTAGAAGGGGGCTGGAGCTACAGGTCCAGCACCAACCCCCTGCCATTAGAGGGGGGCTGAAGCTACAGGTCCAGCACCAACGCCCTGCCAGTAGAGGGGGGGCTGGAGCGACAGGTCCAGCACCAACCCCCTGCCAATAGAGGGGGGGCTGGAGCTACTGGTCCAGCATCAACCCCCCCCCCCCTGCTAGTAGAGACGGGGGGTAGAACTACATGTCCAGCAGTCCAGCACCAACCCCCTGCCAGTAGAGGAGGGCAGGAGCTACAGGTCCAGCACCAACCCCTTGCCAGTAGAGGGGGGCTGCAGCTACAGGTCCAGCACCAACCTCCTGCCAGTAGAGGGGGGCTGGAGCTACAGGTCCAGCACCAACCTCCCCTGCCAGTAGAAGGGGGCTGGAGCTACAGGTCCAGCACCAACCCACTGCCAGTAAAGGGGGGCTGGAGCTACAGGTCCAGCACCAACCCGCTGCCAGTAGAGGGGTGCTGGAGCTACACGTCCAGCACCAACCCCGTGCAAGTAGAGGTGGGGGGGGGTTACAGGTCTTCCACCAACCCACTGCCAGTAGAGGGGGGACTGGAGCTAAAGGTCCAGCACCAACCCCCTGCCAGTAGAGGGGTGCTGGAGCTACAATTCCAGCACCAACCCACTGCCAGTAGAGGGGGGCTGGAGCTACAGGTCCAGCACCAACCCCCTGCCAGTAGAGGGGCGCTGGAGCTACAGGTCAATCACCAACCCCCTGCCAGTAGAGGGGCGCTGTAGCAACAGGTCCAGCATCAACCCCCTGCCAGTTGATGGGGGCTGGAGCTACAGATCCATCTCTATCCCCCTGCCAGTAGAGGGGGGGGGCCGGAGCTACACGTCCAGCACCAACCCCCTGCCAGTAGAGGTGGGGTGTTACATGTCCAGCACCAACCCCCTGCCAGTAGAGGTGGGGGGTTACATGTCCAGCACCAACCCACTGCCTGTAAAGGGAGGGGGGGGGGGCTGTAGCTACAGGTCCAACATCAACCCACTGCCAGGAAAAGGGAGCTGGAGCTACAGGTCCATCACGAACCCCTCTGCCAGTAGAGCGTGGGGGGGGGGGGCCCAGCACCAACCCCCTGCTAGCAAAGGGGGGGTCCGATGCTACAGGCTCAGCACCAACCCCCCTGCCAGTAGAGCGGGGCTGGAGCTACAGGTCCAGCACCAACCCCCTGCCAGTAGAGGGGGGCTGGATTTACAGGTTCAGCACCAACCCCTTGGCCGTAGAGAGGGGCTGGAGCTACAGGTCCAGCACCAACCCCCTGCCCGTAGAGAGGGGCTGGAGCTACATGTCCAGCACCACCCTTATACCAGTAGAGGGGGCTGGAGCTATAGGGCCAGCACCAACACCCTGCCAGTAGAGGGGGGCTGGAGCTACAGGTCCAGCACCAACCCGCTGCGAGTAGAAGACGGCTAGAGCTACAGGTCCAGAACCAACCCCCCTGGCAGTAGAGGGGGGCTAGATTTACAGGTTCAGCACCAACCCACTGCCAATAGAGGGGTGCTGGATTTACAGGTTCAGCACCAACCCCTTGCCAGTTGAGGGGGGGCTGAAGCTACAGGTTCAGCACCATCTTCCTGCCAGTAGAGGAGGAAGGGGCTGGAGCTACAGGCCCAGCACCAACCCCCTGCCAGTAGAGGGGGGCTGAAGCTACAGGTCCAACACAAACCCCCTGCCAGTAGAGGGGGGGCTGGAGCTACAGGTCCAGCACCAAACCCCTGTCAGTAGAAGAAGGCTGGAGCTGCAGATCCAGCACCAGTTCCCCTGCCAGTAGAGGGGGGCTGGAGCTAAAGGTCCAGCACCAACCACCTGCCAGTAGAGAAGGGGGGGCGGAAGCTGCAGGTCCAGCACCAACCCCCCTGCCAGTTGAGGTGGGCTGAAGGTACACGTCCAGCACCAACCCCCTGCCAGAAGAGGGGGGGGGGCTGGAGCTACATGTCCAGTACCAACCCCTTGCCAGTAGAGGGGGGCTGGAGCTGCAGGTCCAGCACCAACCCCTTGCCAGTAGAGGGGGGCTGGAGCTACAGTTCCAGCACCAACCCACTGCCAGTAGAAGGGGGGGCTGGAGCTACATGTCCAGTACCAACCCCTTGCCAGTAGAGGGGGGCTGGAGCTGCAGGTCCAGCACCAACCCACTGCCAGTAGAGGGGGGCTGGAGCTACAGTTCCAGCACCAACCCACTGCCAGTAGAGGGGGGGGGGGGGTCTGGAGCTACATGTCCAGTATCAACCCCTTGCCAGTAGAGGGTTGCTGGAGCTACAGGTCCATCACGAACCCCCCCTGCCAGTAGAGGGGAGGCTGGAGCTACAGGTCCAGCACGAACCTCCTGCCAGGAGAGGCGGGCTGTAGCTACAAGTCCAGCACCAACCCCCAGCCAGTAGAGGGGGCTGGAGCTACAGGTCCAGCACCAACCCACTGCCAGGAGAAGGGAGCTGGAGCTACAGGTCCAGCACCAACCCCCTGCCAGTAGAGGGGGGGGGGCTGGAGCTACAGGTCCAGCACGAACCTCCTGCCAGTAGAGGGGGGGCTGGAGCTACAGGTCCAGCACCAACTCCCTGCCAGTAGAGGGGTGAGGGGGCGGGAGCTACAGGTCCAGCACCAACCCCCTGCCAGTAGATAGGGTCTGGCGCTACAGGTCCAGCACCAACCCCCAGCCAGTAGAGGGTGGCTGGAGCTACAGGTCTAGCACCAACCCCCTGCCAGTAGAGGGTGGCTGAAGCTACTGGTCCAGCACCAACCCACTGCCAGTAGAGGGTGGCTGAAGCTACTGGTCCAGCACCAACCCACTGCCAGGAGAAGGGAGCAGGAGCTACAGGTCCATCACGAACCCCCCTGCCAGTAGAGGGGGGTCCAGCACCAACCCCCTGCTAGCATAGGGAGGGGGGGGCTGAAGCTACAGGTCCAGCACCAACCCCCCTGCCAGTAGATGGGTGCTGGAGCAACAGGTCCAGCATCAACCCCCCCTGCTAGTAGAGGGGGGCTGGAGCTACAGGTCCAGCACCAACCCCCTTCCAGTAGGGGGGCGGGAGCTACTGCTCCAGCACCAACCCCCTGCCAGTAGAGGAAGGGCTGGAGCTACTGGTCCAGTACCAACCCCCTGCCAGTAGAGGGAGCCTGGAGTTACAGATCCAACACCAACCCACCCCCCATTCTATTAGCGGGGGGCGGGGGGCTGGAGCTACAGGTTCAGCACCATCCCACTGCCAGGAGAGGGGGGCTGGAGCTACAGGTCCAGCACCAACCCACTGCTAGTAGAGGGGGGGCTGGAGCTACAGGTCCAGCACCAACCCACTGCCAGTAGAGGGGGGGGGGCTGGAGCTACAGGTCCAGCACCAACCCACTGCCAGTAGAGGGGGGGCTGGAGCTACAAGTCCAGCACCAACCCACTGCCAGTACAGGGGGGGCTGGAGCTTCAGGTCCAGCACCAACCCACTGCTAGTAGAGGGGGGCAGGAGCTTCAGGTTCAGCACCATCCCCCTGTCAGCAGAGGGGGGCTAGAGCTACAGGTCAAGCACCAACCCCCTGCCAGTAGAGGGGGGCTGGAGCTACAGGTCCAACACCAACCCCCTGCCAGTAGAGGGGGAGCTGGAGCTACAGGTCCAGCACGAACCTCCTGCCAGGAGAGGGGGGCTGAAGCTACTGGTCCAGCACCAACCCCCTGCCAGTAGAGGGGGGCTGGAGCTACAGGTTCAGCACCAACTCCCTGCCAGTAGAGGGGTGAGGTGGCTGGAGCTACAGGTCCAGCACCAACCCCCTGCCAGTAGATAGGGTCTGGCGCTACAGGTCCAGCACCAACCCCCAGCCAGTAGAGGGTGGCTGGAGCTACAGGTCTAGCACCAACCCCCTGCCAGTAGAGGGTGGCTGAAGCTACTGGTCCAGCACCAACCCCCCTGCCAGTAGAGGGGGGTTCAGCACCAACCCCCTGCTAGCATAGGGAGGGGGGGCTGAAGCTACAGGTCCAGCACCAACCCCCCTGCCAGTGGAGAGGGGGCTGGAGCTACAGGTCCAGCACCAAACCCCTGTCAGTAGAGGGGGGGGGGGCGGAAGCTACAGGTCCAGCACCAACCCCCCTGCCAGTAGGGGGGCGGGAGCTACTGGTCCAGCACCAACCCCCTGCCAGTAGATGGGTGCTGGAGCAACAGGTCCAGCACCAACCCCCTTCCAGTAGGGGGGCGGGAGCTACTGGTCCAGCACCAACCCCCTGCCAGTAGAGGAAGGGCTGGAGCTACAGGTCCAGTACCAACCCCCTGCCAGTAGAGGGGGCCTGGAGTTACAGATCCAACACCAACCCCCCCCCCCCCATTCCATTAGCGGGGGGCTGGAGCTACAGGTTCAGCACCATCCCACTGCCAGGAGAGGGGGGGCTGGAGCTACAGGTCCAGCACCAACCCACTGCTAGTAGAAGGGGGGCTGGAGCTACAGGTCCAGCATCAACCCACTGCCAGTAGAGGGAGGGCTGGAGCTACAGGTCCAGCACCAACCCACTGCCAGTAGAGGGGGGGCTGGAGCTACAAGTCCAGCACCAACCCACTGCCAGTAGAGGGGGGGCTGGAGCTTCAGGTCCAGCACCAACCCACTGCCAGTAGAGGGGGGCTGGAGCTTCAGGTCCAGCACCATCCACCTGTCAGCAGAGGGGGGCTAGAGGTACAGGTCAAGCACCAACCCCCTGCCAGTAGAGGGGGGCTGGAGCTACAGTTCCAGTTTCAGAATTATTACAGGAACAACCGTGGACATCTTCAAGAGGAAACTAGATTGTTTCCTTCAAAGAGTGCCGGACCAGCCGGGCTGTGGTAGGGCAACCCGTTCTCGCAAATTTAATAAGTCAATATTGACTTATTATATATGTGCATAGGTGACATACTTAACATAATAGATACCCTTAAAAAAATTCATAGAAAACACCAACCTTACCTAACCTACTTAGTATGTTAAGATAAGCATCTTATTGCTTCGTAATTACAATTATTACCTAACCTATAATAGGTATAGGTTAAGTAATATTTGTAATTACGAAGCAATAAGATGCTTAAGATACTAACAAGGTTAGGTAAGGTCGGTGTTTTCTATGAATCTTTTTAAGGGTATCTATTATGTTTAGTATATCACCTATGCACGTAGTTAATAAGTCAATATTGACTTTACGAATTTGCGAGAACGAGTTGGGTGGGTATGTGGGCCTGCAGGCCGCTCCAAGCAACAGCCTGGTGGACCAAATTCTCACAAGTCAAGTCTGGCCTCTGGCTTTGCTTGGGGAGTAGAAGAACTCCCAAAACCCCTTCAACCATGTATCAACGAGCCCCAATCCCCTGTCAGTAGAGGGGGGACTGGAGCTACAGTTCCAGCACGAACCCCCTGCCAGTAGAGGTGGGCTGTAGCTACAGGTCCAACACCAACCCCCCTGCCAGTAGAGAGGGGGGCTGGAGCTACAGGCCCAACACCAACCCCCTGCCAGTAGAGAGGGGCTGGAGCTACAGGCCCAACACCAACCCCCTGCCAGTAGAGAGGGGCTGGAGCTACAGGCCCAACACCAACCCCCTGCCAGTAGAGGGGGGCTTGAGCTACAGGCCCAACACCAACCCCCTGCCAGTAGAGAGGGGCTGGAGCTACAGGTCCAGCACTAACCCTCTGCCAGTAGAGGGGTGCTGGAGCGACAAGTCCAGCACCAACCCCCTGCCAGTAGAGAGGGGGGCTTGGAGCTACAGGTCCAGCACCAACCCCCTGTCAGTAGAGAGGGGCTGGAGCTACAGGTCCAGCACCAACCCACTGCCAGTAGAGGGGGGGCTGGAGCTACAGGTCCAGCACCAACCCCCTGCCAGTAGAGGAAGGGCTGGAGCTACAGGTCTAGCACCAACCCCCTGCCAGTAGAGGGAGGCTGGAGCTACAGGTCCAACACAAACCCTCTGCCAGTAGAGGGAGGCTGGAGCTACAGGTCCAACATCAACCCCCTGCCAGTACAGGGAGGCTGGAGCTACACGTCCAGCACCAACCCCCTACCTGTAAAGGGGGGGGGGGGTGGTGCTGGAGCTACACGTCCAGCACCAACCCCGTGCCAGTAGAAGGGGGGCTGAAACTACAGGTCCAGCACCAACCCTCTGCCAGTAGAGGGGGGCTGGAGCTACAGGTCCAGCACCAACCCCCTGCCAGTAGAGGGGGCTGGAGCTACAGGTCCAGCACCAACCCTTTGCCAGTAGGTGCTTTCCTTGACTGGCTTCAGTTTATGTGTAGTGTAATGTGCTGATTGTGGTGAATGTGGTAGGTGTGGTTGACTGATAATGGGTCTCTCACTGACTAAAGATGATAATGGGGCTGACACTGTCCACGTTTGATAATGGGGCTGACACTGTCCACAGGTGACAATGCGGCTGACACTGACCACAAGTGATAATGGGACTGACACTGACCACAGGTGATAATGGGGCTGACACTGTCCACAGGTGACAATGCGGCTGACACTGTCCACAGGTGATAATGGAGCTGACACTGACCACAGGTGTTAATGGGGCTGACACTGACCACAGGTGATAATAGGGCTGAGACTGACCACAGGTGATAATGGGGCTGACACTGACCACAAGTGATAATGGGACTGACACTGACCACAGGTGATAATGGGGCTGACACTGACCACAGGTGATAATGGGGCTGACACTTACCACAGGTGATAATGGGGCTGACACTTACCACAGGTGATAATGGGGCTGACACTGACCACAGGTGATAATGGGGCTGACACTGACCACAGGTGATAATGGGGCTGACACTGACCACAGGTGATAATGGGGCTGACACTGACCACAGGTGATAATGGGGCTGACACTGACCACAGGTGATAATGGGGCTGACACTGACCACAGGTGATAATGGGGCTGACACTGTCCACAGGTTGAGGACCTCCGCAGGATGAGTGAGCCTGTCAAGATGCTGGTGGAGGCTGGCCGGGTGTTGGCTGTCAAGAGGCTGGTGGAGGCTGGCCAGGTGTTGGCCGTCCAGGAAGACCAAGATGGCCGCCGCTCCGCCAGGATAACTCTACAAGACGGACAGCTGTACCTCCACCCACTCCTGCATCAGCCCACGCTCGCCCACGCCTACACCCTCCAGGTAACTTTATTACACCCACTAGTCTTACTGACATTACTGATTTACTGAGTTATCATAACTAATATGATAACATTTTGTTGTACAGTAATTAGCATGATTTATTTCATTTTCTGCAGGAGAGTGAGGTTGTGGGCGTGCTGGAGCCCTCCTGCACCCTGGCGTTCCTTGACCTCAGGTGGGCGGGGTCAACAAGAGGGCGGGTCACCATCCGGCTGACCCCTGACACTCCGCTGGCCAGACAGTTTGTGTTGTTGTGTACGGGCCAGCGGGGCCACACCTACCGCAACACTAAACTGTTGGTGGTGGATGACAAGGGTCAGCCGGAGGAGCGTGTGGGTGGCGGAGACTACGAGAGTAATGATGGTGAGGGAGGAGCCCCACTGCTGCCTGACCTCCAGGGGCAGTACCGGGAGTCAGGCCGGGCAGGAACTGTGTGGGCCTTGTGGGGGCCGGGGGGTCCCAGGAGTGCCCAGTTCACCATCACCACCAGGGACCTCCCGGGTGGTCACCAGTGGCCACGTGTCTTCGGTGATGTGGTAAGCGGCCTGGATGTGGTGAGGGCAGCAGTCAACCACAGTGACATTACAGAGGTGACTGTGGTGGACTGTGGTGTTGTGCTGCCACTCTAGTTCACTGTTCCACCACTATCACTACTGTGGTGTTGTGCTGCCACTCTAGTTCACTGTACCATCACTACTGTGGTGTTGTGCTACCACTCTAGTTCACTGTACCACCACCATCACTACTGTGGTGTTGTGCTGCCACTCTAGTTCACTGTACCATCACTACTGTGGTGTTGTGCTACCACTCTAGTTCACTGTACCACCACCATCACTACTGTGGTGTTGTGCTGCCACTCTAGTTCACTGTACCATCACTACTGTGGTGTTGTGCTGCCACTCTAGTTCACTGTACCACCACCATCACTACTGTGGTGTTGTGCTGCCACTCTAGTTCACTGTACCACCACCATCACTACTGTGGTGTTGTGCTGCCACTCTAGTTCACTGTACCATCACTACTGTGGTGTTGTGCTGCCACTCTAGTTCACTGTACCATCACTACTGTGGTGTTGTGCTGCCACTCTAGTTCACTGTACCACCACTACTGTGGTGTTGTGCTGCCACTCTAGTTCACTGTACCATCACTACTGTGGTGTTGTGCTGCCACTATAGTTCACTGTACCATCACTACTGTGGTGTTGTGCTGCCACTATAGTTCACTGTACCATCACTACTGTGGTGGAGTGCTGACACTCTAGTTCACTGTACCATCACCATCACTACTGTGGTGTTGTGCTGCCACTCTAGTTCACTGTACCATCACTACTGTGGTGTTGTGCTGCCACTCTAGTTCACTGTACCATCACTACTGTGGTGTTGTGCTGCCACTCTAGTTCACTGTACCACCACCATCACTACTGAGGTGTTGTGCTGCCACTCTAGTTCACTGTACCACCACCATCACTACTGTGGTGTTGTGCTGCCACTCTAGTTCACCCTTACCACCACCATCACTACTGTGGTGTTGTGCTGCCACTCTAGTTCACTGTACCACCACCATCACTACTGTGATGTTGTGCTGCCACTCTAGTTCACTGTACCATCACCATCACTACTGTGGTGTTGTGCTGCCACTCTAGTTCACTGTACCATCACCATCACTACTGTGGTGTTGTGCTGCCACCCTAGTTCACTGTACCACCACCATCACTACTGTGGTGTTGTGCTGCCACTCTAGTTCACTGTACCACCACTATTGTGGTGATGTGCTGCCACTCTAGTTCACTGTACCACCACCATCACTACTGTGGTGTTGTCCTGCCACCCTAGTTCACTGTACCACCACCATCACTACTGTGGTGTTGTGCTGCCACCCTAGTTCACTGTACCACCACCATCACTACTGTGGTGTTGTGCTGCCACCCTAGTTCACTGTACCACCACCATCACTACTGTGGTGTTGTGCTGCCACTCTAGTTCACTGTACCACCACCATCACCATCACTTCAGCATCACCATGGACTGCGTGTTTTGATGACAATGTAACTTAAGGACAGACCTTTATCACTATATCATCATAACTTCACTATCTTTGGTATTTAACACTTTGGTATTTATACTTTGGTATCATATACTTGACAATGACAGCTGTATCACCATCAATGCTATATCTTCTCAGTGCTGTAACCTCCTTACATTCACTGTTATATCACTATCATTGCTACAATACCACTACCGCACCATCACTACTATATCACTACCACTACTATACTACCATCACTTCACTATCACTGCTATTTCACTATCACTCAGGTGTGTTGTGATATTACCATACTGGACCATGGTGTGTTGTGATATTACCATACTGGACCATGGTATGTTGTGATATTACCATACTGGACCATGGTGTGTTGTGATATTACCATACTGGTCCATGGTGTGTTGTGATATTACCATACTGGACCATGGTGTGTTGTGATATTACCATACTGGTCCATGGTGTGTTGTGATATTACCATACTGGCCCATGGTGTGTTGTGATATTACCATACTGGTCCATGGTGTGTTGTGATATTACCATACTGGACCATGGTGTGTTGTGATATTACCATACTGGACCATGGTATGTTGTGATATTACCATACTGGACCATGGTGTGTTGTGATATTACCATACTGGACCATGGTGTGTTGTGATATTACCATACTGGTCCATGGTGTGTTGTGATATTACCATACTGGACCATGGTGTGTTGTGATATTACCATACTGGACCATGGTATGTTGTGATATTACCATACTGGTCCATGGTGTGTTGTGATATTACCATACTGGTCCATGGTGTGTTGTGATATTACCATACTGGACCATGGTGTGTTGTGATATTACCATACTGGACCATGGTATGTTGTGATATTACCATACTGGTCCATGGTGTGTTGTGATATTACCATACTGGTCCATGGTGTGTTGTGATATTACCATACTGGTCCATGGTGTGTTGTGATATTACCATACTGGTCCATGGTGTGTTGTGATATTACCATACTGGTCCATGATGTGTTGTGATATTACCATACTGGCCCATGGTGTGTTGTGATATTACCATACTGGACCATGGTGTGTTGTGATATTACCATACTGGACCATGGTGTGTTGTGATATTACCATACTGGACCCTGGTGTGTTGTGATATTACCATACTGGTCCATGGTGTGTTGTGATATTACCATACTGGTCCATGATGTGTTGTGATATTACCATACTGGTCCATGATGTGTTGTGATATTACCATACTGGACCATGGTGTGTTGTGATATTACCATACTGGACCATGGTGTGTTGTGATATTACCATACTGGACCCTGGTGTGTTGTGATATTACCATACTGGTCCATGGTGTGTTGTGATATTACCATACTGGTCCATGGTGTGTTGTGATATTACCATACTGGTCCATGGTGTGTTGTGGTATTACCATACTGGTCCATGGTGTGTTGTGATATTACCATACTGGACCATGGTGTTGTGATATTACCATACTGGACCATGGTGTGTTGTGATATTACCATACTGGTCCATGGTGTGTTGTGGTATTACCATACTGGTCCATGGTGTGTTGTGATATTACTATACTGGACCATGGTGTGTTGTGATATTACCATACTGGTCCATGGTGTGTTGTGATATTACCATACTGGTCCATGGTGTGTTGTGATATTACCATACTGGTCCATGGTGTGTTGTGATATTACCATACTGGTCCATGGTGTGTTGTGATATTACCATACTGGTCCATGGTGTGTTGTGTTATCACCATATGGGTGTGAGGTGGTGTTATGACCACACATACACCAGTATGATCATACTGTAGCTGGTGTATGATGTGCTCAAACTGTATAGTGATGTCTTGGCTGATTAGCCTAGTATCATCAATATTAATTTATGTAGATATTCTCTTTTCGTCAACACACTAGAAATAAATGTGTATTGCCAATGTATTCCACATATATCTATGTATATTATATATCTGTACCATAAGTCCTTGCCATGTATTTGTTGATATATATTAGAAGTCTAGTGAATAGCAGTAGCCTAATGTCATGTAGCTTGAAAAACATCCGTATTTGCTTATATTATGGAATGCTACATAATGCTGTATAGGAAATATTATGTGAACTATGATGGAGAATGTATAAATTTAGGTCTCGGATGTATTATTGTCATGTATACTGTGTAATTTCCCTTTCATTATTGTTCATTGCATTGTTCTCTAACATTAAATTAGATTTTGGCATTGTGAGATGTATACCACATAGACATAGTTTTGATACACATGTATATATTTATACTTTATATTGTATTCATGTATTCTTATGCATAATGGCTGGCTGGCAGACGTCTTGAAATCCTCCCTTAACCCCTCCTCCCCTCTCCCGCCAGTGTTACCATGTCTTGCCAATATGAATTCTTTGTTTACATATGTTTATACCATGATATAATCTTTAATGTACTGAATTACTGATATGTATTATTATGTAAGGTTGTGTATTATAGTCTTTATTTTGTTGATATATGAATTAGAAGTTCTTGATGGAGATATGTCTGTATATGAGCTTGAGATATTTGAAAGAGAGGAGTCAGCTGACTCATAGAGGTGGATACAGTGTCGCTCCCGGCCAGCATGGCTCTGGGCGGTCACTCTTTGATTTTCTCAGTCGAGCGCATGTGTTGCCGCTACGGTCCGGGTTTTGTGACCTTATTTGTGTCATTTGACTGCTAGGATATTTGTCATGTTGCAGTAATGTATACCATGGATCAGTTCTACCATTGTGCATCCTTTATACCAGGTGATAGGTGCTGTTATATATCTTAGTGAGGTGGGTACCTGAGGATCTTAAGTGATGCCATTGTGCTGTATATGATATTGATTCCTCATAGCTCATTTGTTAATGGTTGTGACACCACCACCACCACCCTGTATTGGTATTAGCAGCATAATAGGCGCTAGTGTCCCACTGCGCCACGATAGAGCCTGGCGTCAGCTAGTGCTGATTGTATGCAGTTTTGAGACCTGTTGATGATCATGCCCAGCTTTGAGAAGCTGGATAAATCATTGAGTGTGAGTTTATAGATTGTATTCTTTTTTTGGTATGTTAATGCTCAGTAAACTGGTATATTTTTTGTTAGCCTTTCACTCCCCTATATATTTATTGATATTTGGCAAGTCTATGTTTTCCATTGATCTCCTGAACATTGATCTCCACTGAAGCCTGACCAGGATTTTCACACAGCCCCCCATGCACTCTGGCTGTCATCTAGGAATGTCCTACTTCTGATGCTCCTCTTTTAATACACAGAGTAATGACACTAACATGTGATTACCCCCATGCACTTTGTCAGAGTGCTTGGGGGGGGGGGGGGTTGTGTGAAAATCCTGGTCCGGCTTCAGTGGAAGCCTCAGGAAACCCTCGTGTGTTCAGCAGAACTCCAGATTGCAGTTCTTTTCTATGTCATGGCCTGATTGTCTGGGGCATGAGCATGAAAATACCCACCACAATGGTTCGAATCCTCATCACGGCTCCTAAGGATTTTCTCACTAATTTGATTATTCCCATCCTGATTAGTATCTATATGCATTCGAGAAATAGTGACGGGCTTTAATTACTCTCGGTTCACTTCCACACCTGCAGAGGTAGGAAATAAACTCCTAAGTAAAAAAATAGAACATTTAATAACAATAAATGACGATGGCAAATAATGGCTTTAACTGAGGCTGGACCCACAACCCCTCAGTGTACTCTTCTTGAACTCTCCTCAACACTCCCGTTACACCATGTCACAAACATGTTGTTAATTATCTTATATCACACGTGACTGTCTCCTCTGTAACTGAGGTGAACCTTTGGTCAAAACTGTACATATATCTAATGTGTTCAATATCTTCACCACATAACCTTCACTTCCTGGCCAAAAATAGTTACCAATAAATCAACATATGGTCAAACACTCAACATAATGGACAACAATAAATGGGTACACTAACTTGCACATATATGTCTAATATTGGTAAGTCCCTTGACGATTGTTCATCAATAACATTCCCTGAGGTAATTAAGATCAGCCATTCTCGACACCAAGACAAAAGAATATTACATGCTTGGAAAGGTATGAGCAGTTGGTCATAGGAGACACTGCTAACGACCCGTTGTTGAGTGCCTTAAACACTCCACTGGGATGTTGGGGCAATGTTTACACTGATGCATCTGGCAGCGTGGCGCCTCCCTTGCTGGCTGAGACCAAGTAACAGTCTGGGCTTCACACTCTCCTCCAAATATATCAACCCAGCCTCTTGTTTACACACTGCTTTTGTAACTGTGTGCACCTGTGTACTGCTGTGTAACTATGTGCACCTGTGTACTGCTGTGTAACTATGTGCACCTGTGTACTGCTGTGTAACTATGTGCACCTGTGTACTGCTGTGTAACTATGTGCACTTGTGTACTGCTGTGTAACTATGTGCACCTGTGTACTGCTGTGTAACTGTGTGCACCTGTGTACTGCTGTGGAACTATGTGCACCTGTGTACTGCTGTGTAACTATGTGCACCTGTGTACTGCTGTGTAACTGTGTGCACCTGTGTACTGCTGTGTAACTATGTGCACCTGTGTACTGCTGTGTAACTATGTGCACCTGTGTACTGCTGTGTAACTATGTGCACCTGTGTACTGCTGTGTAACTATGTGCACCTGTGTACTGCTGTGTAACTATGTGCACCTGTGTACTGCTGTGTAACTATGTGCACCTGTGTACTGCTGTGGGAGTGGACGGGGTTAGAGGGAAAGACCCGGCTTAAAAAAGGTGAAACGTATAAGAGTCAATATCTTCACTAGTTTATAATCACATCTCCACCATTCTAGTTCTCTTCACACAATGGGACTTTCCACCTGCAGAGTTCAGTACGGTCATCCCGTGCAATTGGTGTTTGCCAGAGATGAATTTATAATAATCTGACCCAATTAACACTCCTATATCTCTGATACTATCAGATTTGTTTTATGGGTCAGCTAATTTGACTCGCTGCTGTTTTAATGTTTAATTGTGATCCCTAGACCTGGTATATGTAGGTCAGATGGGATTGTGTCCACGACTATAGAGAATACAGGTCTGAGGTAACCACCCAAGGGAATGTAGGGTTTGACTATGTTGTAGGGTTTAGGTCCACTGTTGGATAAAAACCCAAGTATATTCAAGGTGACCTGCATCACTGGTTTGAATTCCATTTGTTCAGCTCTCTGTGTGACAAAGGTTTTCTGGTAACCCTCATAAAACAGCCCCTGACTAGTAGTTACCTTTTCCCCTGAGGCAGAGTTAACATGGCTGTTGGTAGGGTTGCAGCAGTGTTGGTTTGGGTCAGCATAGCCCCTGTACTGCCTTCCACTTGACAGTCGTTGTCTGCTGCAGTAGTTTAGGGTTTAACGCCGGGTGACGATGGAGTTGGTCTCCTACCGTCACCCCTTCATATTCCAGCCCGTTGTTGACGTGAGGAGGCTTGGTGAGCTGCTGTCATAGTGTGATGCTCCATGGGACAGCATTTCCTTTGTCCTTTAGTAGCCTTATGCTTCTAAAGGACATACCCCATTGTCCTTTCGTGAGAGGGGCTTAGTGGGCAGCAGTCAGGGTGTGATGCTCCATGGGACAGTCCTCTGCCGTCTTCACTAATCATGCTGGATGCTGTTTCCTCTTCCTCAGGTTTCGTTTTGCCTTCTCCCTCTTCTTCTTTCTAATTGTCGTTTCCCGCCGATCTTTTGCATGCTTCATTACTTTTTCGAACATCTTCTGTTTTGACGCCCAGATGTTTGGGGAGGCAAACTTTCACCCGTAGAACTGTGGCACCCGACGTTGCGAGGGAGGGGACGCCTTTATTGTCAATCCTCACCTGCGTTGCTGAACCCGATTTCGACGGACTGACAGTTCTTAAGGTGATGATTGCGGGGAGTATACTCATGATACTCATCCCTGGGATGGGGGGGCCCCATCTTGCTGGGTGTTCTATCTTCTAATTGTGTTTCCATGGTGGGTAAGGGAGTTTATTCGTAAATTAAATTATTTCCTGCTTAATCCTATGCCACTGAATGATCCTCTTATAACTTCCCCAGGCTCGTGGGGTGGACGACCAAGCCCCCGAGGCAGACTGTGTTGGAAGATTGGGCTCTTTAGCCCCCGCTACATTGGGCCCAGACCAAGCTACTCCTTTGACCCTCTTGATTAACCCCCTCCGGTCCCCTCCCACCTCTGTGGTGGGGTTGAGCTCTACGACCCCAGGGATGACCACCTCATCACTTTTAACCCCCCCCCCCTTCTCTTACTGGGGGTACATCGTTCAAACCCCCCCCCCTCCCCCCCACACAGCTGCATTTTGCATGATTCCTGCCAGTGGTAATATGTTCCACACCTTGTTTGGCCCTGCTACGTGGACTAAATACTTTGATCTTAACCATCTGGATTCTACACAGTCTGATGATTTCTTCCTCCATAAACACCTCGTTGATTTAGTGGATACCTCTGTTTCTTTTAACCTCACCCGTACTGGTTCATGTGTCATTGCTGCGCCTTCTCAGGAAGCAGCTGCCCACTTAGCCATATTGTCCAGCATTGGGGAGACCCCTGTTAGGATCTCCAAAAATGCCTGGTTAAATGTCAGTATTGGCATTGTTATCCGCCCGCACTATGTTGCGGCTGGTGTTAGGGACCTGAAAGACTGCCACGAGGATATTAAACATATCCTTGCAGCCCAAGGCCATTCTGTCCTCCAGGTTGATACGTTCACCCAACCCTTTTGTGGTCGTCATCAGCCTCTTCGTATTGTGAGGATCACTTTTGATAGTAAGACCCTTCCACTTTATATAATTCTTGCTGATGCCAGATGTTCCATTCAGGAGTACATTCCCTCTCCTAGACTTTACAATAGGTTATCTTGAGGTTATTTTGAGATGATTTCGGGGCTTAGCGTCCTCGCAGCCCAGTCCTCGACCTGGCCTTCTTATTGTTCCAAACCCCCAGGAAGCAGCCTGTAGCAGCTGCCTAACTCCCAGGTACCTATTGACTGCTAGGTAACAGGGGCATTAGGGTAAAGGAAACATTTTGCCCATTTGTCTCTGCCTCCACCCGGGGATCGAACCCAGAACCTCAGGACTATAATTCCTGTCCACCCAGCTGTCAGGCATCAGATACAGGAACTTTGGGCATGTTTTTTTGAACTTTGAACTTTGGGGGCCTGACAGCTGAGAGGACAGCGCTCAGCTGTCCTCTCAGCTGTGTAGTAAACCTCGTAGTCCTGAGGACTACGTAGGTTGACTACCTCTCAACCTCGTAGTCCTGAGGTTCTGGGTTCGATCCCTGGTAGAGGCGGAAACAAATGGGCAGAGTTTCGTTCACCCTGATGCATCTGTTCACCTAACAGTAAATAGGTACCTTGGAGTTAGACAGCTGCTATGGGCTGCTTCCTGGGGGCGTGTAACAAAAAGGAGGCCTGGTCGAGAGCCGGGCCGCGGGGATTCAAAGCCCTGAAATCATCTCAAGATAACCTCGAGGAACCTCAAGATTAGATGGTGCCCTTAAATTCACATGTGCAGTGTCAAAAGGCTCAGATGACATTCATTATGAGATGCTGCATCATCTCCCTCCAAGCGCGTTGCAGTATTTACTGAATCTGTATAACTGTACCCGGGAGTCGTCGTCAGTCCCTGAGGACTGGCCTGAAGCAGTTGTTCTTCCTATTCGGAAACCTGGGTCTCTAAGGACATCACCTAAGGACTTCTGACCCATTGCCCTCACAAGTTGCATCTGCAAACTCTTTGAACATGTGGTCAATGTTCGTCTGATGTGGTTCTTGGAACACTATCACAGCTCCCCACTTCTCAATTTGGCTTTTGCAAGTGCTGCAGCTTGACTGATGTCTTGGTGAACTTGGAGATCCATATTCGTACTGCTTTTGCTACGAAGACCTCCGTTGTTGTTGTCCTTTTTGACCTGGAAAAGGCATACAACACCACCTGGAGATACCATAGTCTGTCCCAACTCCGTTCTTTTAGCCTTCGTAGTAATCTCCCTCTCTTCCTCCGAAGCCTTCTCTCTAGTCGTTCCTTTAGAGTGAGGTTTGGTAACACTCCCTGTGCCTCTTTTCGGCAGTACGATGGTGTGCCCCCAAGGTAATGTTCTGAGCACTACTCTTTTTCTGGTTGCCCTCAATGGTCTTCTTTCCTCCCTTCCCTCTGGCATCTTCTCAGCACTCTATGTTGATGATCTTACCCTCTACTGTCGAGGTGATGACTCGCCTTCCTTCACCGACGGCTATAACTTATGATTGATGCCGTGTCGTCTTGGGTCACCAATCATGGCTTCAAGTTCTTTACAACTAAAACTTGTGCTATGACTTTTACTTAGAAGCAGGTCGTTCATCCCTCTTTGTCGCTCTATTGTCATCCCCTTGTGTACAAAGATTCTGCTAATCTTTTGAGGTTAATCTTTGACACTTGTGTGTCTTGGTCGCCCTATATCTCTTACCTCCGAGTTGAACGCTCTAAGGCCCCTAACCGATATAAGGTCTTGTCTCATACTTCTTGGGGAGGGGATAGGCGCATGCTCCTCTTTCTACATTCCTCTCTCTTACTGTCTAAACTCGATTATGGTTGCCCTGCTTACTCATCTACTTCTCCTTCTACTCTTCACCGTTTGGATGCTCTGCACCATACTGGGTTGCTCCTCAGATCTGGTGCCTTTCTTTTGACTCCTACCCTAAGCCTGTGATCGCTAACGCCCAAACTGGCGTCCTGTCTCTACAGGATCAACATGATCGCTACTGTCTTCGCTACTTTGCACGGTCCCTTACTCTCGTTAATGTCGTACTTTAACCTTTACTCCTCCTGTGGTCCCCTGTTCCCTTTCAACACTTACCTCTTTCTGTACGATTGTCTCGCATACAAGATTCTCTTTCGGTTCGTGTTTCCAATATTTCTCTTCATGTCGTTCCGTCCTTGCCCCTTTGAAGGGTCCCCTTTCCTTAGTTTTGTAAAACTTTGACTCACGTGCCTAAAGCTTTACCCCTCCTACAGGGGAGGGGGGGGGGGTAAGAGGAGTAAAGTCTGGGTCTAAATCTAAGTACAGAAGGGTCTAAGTCTGCCGACGGTGTAGGCTACTCTGTTGTTTTTCCTGACAACACCTATATGTGTCGCCTGCCTCCGGAGACTAGCATCTTCATGGTGGAACTTTATGCTATTTTGTATGTCCTTCGTCACTGCTTTCTCGCTGTCAACTCTCCTTTGTTGTTGTAGTTGACACTCACAGTGCCCTCATGGCTCTGGAGTGCTTTAATCCAGTCCATCCTGTAGTAGTCGAAACTCAACATTAGCTGTTTCTTATCTCTAGTAGATTGAAGACTGTGGAGTTTCGCTGGGTTCCCAGCCATATTGGCGTGTCCTTAAATGAGCGTGCAGACGCTGCCGCTAAGGAGGCTCTCCACACTTGTGCCATCTCCCGTAAAGGTATCCTCTACTCCAACTTCTACCCAGTTATTCATTCCTCAATCCTTGTCCGTTGGTAGGGTCGTTTGTCTTCTGTTACTGGTAAAGTTAGTAAAGTAAAGTAAATTTTATTTAGGAAAGTACATACAAAGTTGATTTACAAACATAATGTTGGATTTATATATAGAGCTAGTATATACAATACCTAAAACAACTAGTACGCATAGCGTTTCGGGCAAGGTATGGGGGGAAAAAACTTAGACTAAAACCTAATAGTAATTGGGATTAGGTATAAATTATGTTAAAAAAAGGAATAAAAAAAAGGGGAGGGGGGACATGGCAGAAATCAGCAATTGTACAAGTTGGTGAACATATCAGCATTGTTAAAAAAAAATACTACGACATGGGTTGACATTTAAGGGGTAAGGTAGGTTACATGGAGTTAATAAGGTAGTACTTGGTTTTACTCTTAAACTGGTTGAGGGAGGTACAGTCTTTGACATGATTGGGGAGGTCATTCCACATTCCGGGTCCCTTGAGTTGTAGAGCATTTCTAGTTTGGTTAAGTCGCACTCTTGGAATATCAAATAGGTATTTGTTTCTGGTGCGATGCCCATGAGGTCTGTTTTAATCTTCTAAGTTCAGGATTGACATTGCAGTTCAGAGTTTTAAATATATTGAGTACACATGAGAGGATGTGCAGTGACTAAATATCTAACATATTTAAAGATTTGAGTAAGGGTACCGAGTGCTGTCTGGGGCCAGAGTTAGTTATTGTTCTAATAGCAGCTTTGTGTTGAATAATTAGAGGACGTAAATGATTTTGTGTAGTAGAACCTCAAGCACAAATACCATAATTGAGATAAAGACAGATGAGAGAGTAATAGAGTGTCACCAGGGCAGGGCGAGGTACATAATATCTGATCTTAGAAAGAATGCCAACAGTTTTTGAAACTTTTTTTTATATATTTAGAATGTGTCCCTGGAAATTCAGCTTCTGGTCAATGAGAACGCCAAGGAATTTGCCATCTACTTTGTTACAAATTTGGATAATGTTTATCGTGAGATTAATTTGATTTGAGGATTTATTGCCAAACAAAGTTTTGTCAATGTTGAGGGTGAGTTTGTTGGCAGTTAGCCAGAGATGGACTTTATTTAGTTCAGTATTCACTGTGACATTTAGAGCAAGGGGGTCAGGACTGGAGAAGATGAAGGTTGTGTCATCAGCGAATAGAATTGGTTTGAGGTGTTGAGAGTGTGACGGGAAAGTGTAGTAGTGTAGATGTTCGGCAGTCCTCCTAATGGCTGGTGTCAATGCCTAGTCACACTTACAAAAAAAAAAGATAGACTGCTTGCCTGTTTATTTGTGGTAAAGTAAGGGAAGATACGCAAAACACATAGTATGAACAATGAAACTTTAATTAATATAAAAAACAAATTATATACAAAGATAATCCCTTGGCTATGTACAGTGCAAATAAACAAGTCAAAAACATATAACATAATGAAGATTAGGGATGAAGTTACTCTACAATAATATAAATACACAGTGAAAAATAATCAGGTGCTGAGAATATGGTGCTAGCTGAGAAACATCCACCTGATACACAGCGTATATCAGTTAGTTGTTCAAGGCTTAAGAGCACAAGGATATTCTGACTTCAATGGCTGGTTCAAGCCCAGACATAGACTCAGATAGAGGGCGCTGAGGTGCAGAAGTGCAGGTGTGCAGTCGGCAAGTCACCAATCAGGAGCAGGCAGGCTGGGAAGGGTAGTTGGCTGGTTGATGATGAGCCGGCGTGGAGGGAGTGTGGAGTAGGGGGTGAGTCTTGGGTACGTTTGCCTCCTGGTCAAAACGTTTTGTGCTACTAGTAGACGTATCTTTAAGGTAGCATTTTATTCTTGTATAATATACGTAACTTGATGTAGAGAAGAGCAGGCTAAATCTCTCTTGAAAGAGATTATCGTCACAACTCTCCCCCGAAGCCTGCACTTACGGGTGAAGTTACGTCTTCAGGTGGTAGAGTGGTAGGTGGAGCTGTCTCTACCTCATAGACTCTGGAGAGGGCGTCTGCTATGATGTTGTCAGAACCTTTGATGTAGAAGATCTCCAGGTTGAAATTCTGCAGATATAAAGCCCATCGTAGAAGTCGTTGATTGGTGAATTGGGCCTGCTGCAAGAAGTGTAGGGGATTGTGGTCCGAGTAGATGGTGGTAGACCGAGCACCTTGCAGGTATGATTCAAAGTGCTGCAAGTTCAGGACGATGGAGAGTAGCTCCTTTTCGATAGTGCTGTAATTCTTCTGGTGTGGTTTTAACTTGTAGCTGTAGTAGCTAACAGGTAAAACATCCTCGCCTCGTTGTTGCATCAGGACACCCCCGATGCCGGTACCACTGGCGTCGACATGGAGGATGAAAGGCTTACCTTACCTTGAGGTTACCTTGAGGTGCTTCCGGGGCTTAGCGTCCCCGCCGCCCGGTCGTCGACCAGGCCTCCTGGTTGCTGGACTGATCAACCAGGCTGTTGGACGCGGCTGCTCGCAGCCTGACGTGTGAGTCACAGCCTGGTTGATCAGGTATCCTTTGGAGGTGCTTATCCAGGCTAGGATAAGCCTTATCTAGGCTTCGTGATATCTGGTGAGGCGAGAATAGGATTAGAACAGAGCAGGAATTTAAGTTGTTCAAAAGCAATGGTTTGCTGAATGGTCCAATGATACCGTTGCTTGGGGCTGGTTAAAGTGATCAATGGTGTCGCCACCATACTAAAGTTCCTCACAAACCTACGGTAGTAGGAGGCAAGATCAAGGAAGCGCAGGAGCAGCTTCCTGGTGGTAGGCTGTGGGTAATGCTGGATGGCTTGGGTATGTATGCTTAACGGAGCTAGGCTGCCACTCCCTATCTCATGACCAAGATAACGCACTTTACCTTTGGCAAAGGTGGACTTGCCCAAGTTGATGGTGAGGCCGGCTGTCAGGAGCTTGGCAAACAATCGTTGAAGCTGGAGCAGATGTTCGCTCCAGGTGTTGGTTGCCACAACGATGTCATCCAAGTAGGCGTAGGTGTTATCTAAGCCCTGGATGACGCGGTTGACAGCTCGCTGGAAGGTGGCCGGGGCATTACATAGTCCAAAGGGAAGGCGTTCGTATCTGTAAAGGCCAAAAGGAGTGGTAAAGGCAGATATTTCCTTAGCTCGCTCTGTCAAACATACTTGGTAGTATCCCTTGAGTAAGTCTAACTTTGATAGATACCGAGCATTACCAATGGCATCAAGGATGTCATCTATTCTAGGTAATGGATAAGCATCCTTTATAGTCACAAGATTCAATTTCCGGTAATCAGTACACAACCTCACTTTACCTTGCGGTTTCGGCACCAAGATGCAGGGTGAGGCCCAAGGGGACTCACAAGGGGTAGCCAGCCCATGATTCAGGAGGTACTGTACCTCAGCACGCATAACTTCCTCTTTGCTCGGGCTGATTCTGTAGAAAGGTTGACGAATCGGCCGGGTGTCAGGGAGTAGCTGGATGTCGTGCTGAACCACATTACACTCCTGTGGATCATCGCTGAACAACTTCTGATGTTCCTTGAAGATTCTGATGAGAGGAGCACTATTACTGTTCTGCAAATAGGTATGAAGATCATTAAGGATTTCCGAGTTTGAAGGCACTGACTCAGTGTTAGTGCTTTCGGAAGGAGAAGCAGGGAAGGTCTCACTGTGGAGGTATGGACTTTTAAAGGTGGATAATGATACCAACACAGTAGGGGGAGTACCTTGATACTGCTTCAGGAGGTTGATGTGGCACAACTGGGTCTTCCGCTGTCTATCTGGAGTCTCAAGAACGTAGTTGTGATTGTTTCTGCACTTCTTGATGCGGTAAGGTCCTGAAAACTTGTTTTGCAATGGAGAACCTGGGATAGGAAAATATGCCAACACGAAGTCTCCTGGTTTAAATTTCCTTAGTTTGCTGCGTTGGTCAAAATGAGTCTTCATCCTCTCCTGAGCTTTCAGTAGATTGTCATTAGCAAATTTACGTACTCTCTCTAGAATGTGCTTTAAGTTTTGAAGAAACTGGGGCACATTCTGAGGGTCACTGAAGGTGGCATTACGCAGAGAGTCTTTGAAAGCTTTAAGAGGAGTATAGCACTTACGTCCGTAGAGCATCTCATAAGGAGATACTCCTAGAGACTCATTGGGGAGACTTCTGAAAATGCACATAATGAGGTCAAGTTGTTTATCCCAGTCCTTCGAGGTCTCATTGCAAAATTTCTTTGGGAGTGCTTTAATAGTCTGATGACTACGCTCAAGAGAACCCTGTGAAGTAGGATGATAGGGGCTGGACAATACCTGTGTGATGTTGAACTCTTCCAGAGTCTTCTTGAAGAGATCACTGGTGAAGTTGGTGCCACAGTCACTTTGAACCTCTCTTGGAAATCCATACTGGGTGAAGATCTTCAATAGTTGTTTCACCACAGTAGCAGCCGTAATGTTCTTTACTGGAACTGGTATGGGAAACCTGGTGGTAGGACACAGGATAGTTAGTATATAGGCGTTGCCAGAACTGGTCCGGGGTAAAGAACCAACACAGTCTATGATGAGTCTGTGGAAAGGTTCCACAGGCACCTGGATAGGAGTCAATGGGGCCTGGGGAATAGAGATGTTAGGTTTACCTTCCATCTGACATGTATGACACTGTTGCACGTAACTTTTGACGTCTTTAACCATACCTGGCCAGTAGTAGTCTTGTCTGATTCCGTGGTAGTGTTACGAACCCGGATCCAGCGTCCGAGCCTGGAGCAGTGACAAACACGCCATCTGTGGGTCAGCTCCCGAAACCCCCGCCAAACGAACGACGACACCTAGTGAGGACAGCGTGTACTGGCCTCGAGGACCAGTTTCCAGTCTGGTTCAGCGCTCAACACCGCCGCTCCTGACCTCTGGTGAGGTGGTGCTCCGACGACAGCGCCATCTATGGACTGGATACGTCAGGCGTTAGTATCTGAGCCTGTGAGTGTGGTGCATTAGTGTCCCAGTTATTGATGACGTGTCTGCTTACAGAGCCGACCTGGGACCACTGTGTTGAAGGTGAAGTGAGTCTACCCGAGGCAGCCAGTCTCCATACTGTGAAGTTTGCTGCAGCTGTTGTGACGTCGTCCCCCCGGAAGAACACTGTGGTGTGTTAAGCCTGCCAATGGAGTGGCAGTGAAAGGATTTACCCGGGACCGACGGTTGGAGACGATAATCCACTGGGGTATTGAGGACAGGAGGGTGATTGGTGATATCACACGAGACTCCTGTCTAGGGCGTACCCCTTTTATCGTTCGTGGAGCGGCCGTACCAGCCTTGGTGGCTCAGTACCTGCCAGCAGACCTGCTGGACGTGTGGTTGACGGCCTCCACGACGGTGCCCCCAGTGGACCTGTGTTGTGGCTGACCTGTGGCCAGGGTAGGCTCGGCGTTCTCAGAGGACACGTCTTGAGGCCACGAAGAAAGCACCGCGGACTCAGCACCTAGCTTCTTAATCAAGAGTCTTCAGCAGAAGACTAGATTGTGCACGATCCCCTTGTAAAGTGTTTATACCCCTCCCCCTTGTGTACTCTTTTATTTTATATATTTAAACGGTGATGGTGAACATTATATTATATTAAGTTCTTAGCCTTCTTTCCATACTCCCTTTAAGTTACTTGCGTCACGGATCGCATCCCTTGAAAGCCTCTACTGGCTTGGGGTCGGATATATATATCTTCCTCTAACGACATCAGAGTAAGAACCCCGTTGCGTCCCGAGAGGGCCGTAACAGGTAGGTTTTGTTAAAACCATAGTGAGAAAGTGCTCCGTGGGCCAAGTGTAGAATATCGGGCTGTAGGCTGGTGGGAACCACTAGTTGTTCGACATTTGCCCAATCGTCGTCCTCCTTCAGCTTACTGGGTCTGTACCTGTGGTATATCTCTCTTGAGGTTATCTTGAGATGATTTCGGGGCTTTAGTGTCCCCGCGGCCCGGTCCTCGACCAGGCCTCCACCCCCAGGAAGCAGCCCGTGACAGCTGACTAACACCCAGGTACCTATTTTCCTGCTAGGTAACAGGGGCATAGGGTGCCCCTGTTGGGGCACCCAACAAGTCGTTGTCTTGTGCCCCTGTTGGGGCACCCAACAAGTCGTCTTCTGCCAAGTCGTTGCCCAGGAGAAGTTGCACTCCAGACATGGGAAAAGGCTTTTCCCTGATGGCGACTTGGACTTCACCGGTCACAAAAGGACAATCCAGGTGGACTCTGGCGAGTGGATACGGAGTGGTAGCAGTGAAGTCAGTGATAAGGACGGTTTCCCCGGAGTAGGTGATGTTAGGCACAGCTGATTTCAATATTATTGACTGAAGAGCTGCTGTGTCCCTCAAGATCTTCAATTTGAAACGTCCCTCCGAATCTATACCATTGGTAGAGACAGTTCCGGGATACAGGTGTTTGCTGAAGAGAGAAAGATCATTAACAAGAACACCAACATTCATCACAGGCTTACCGGACTTAGGAGGAGTCGGTTTGGGTTTAGTAGTTTCCTTGCCTTTGTATTGAGCCTTCCCACATCTATCTATGGTATGTCCATAGAGTTTGCAATACTTACAATACAATTGTGAGCTTGCTTGATCTGTACCTACTTTATCATAACTATACCAAGACATCTTACTGGAAAGTGGTTCTGGTGTAAGCCGGTGGATGAGGCTGTAGGTGTCAGCCGACTTCGCACATTTGATGTAGTCGGTTTCTTCTTTATCTGCTATATATAAACGGATGGAAGGGGGAACACGTCTCAAGAATTAATCAACTAGCATGAGGTTGACGAGTTAATAAATAAATAAATAAATATGTTTATTCAGGTATGGTACATACATACAAGTGATGTTACATTAATGGATTGATATATAGATAGAGCTAGTACATACAATGCCTAAAGCCACTATTACGCAATGCGTTTCGGGCAAGAAAAACATTAATATCTAGAACTTAATACTAATTGAGCATAAAGAATAAAAAGTGTTGAGAACAAATACAAATAAAGATAAAAAAAAAAGGGGGGGGAATATGACTGAAAAAGCAGCACAAATACAATAGGTTGACAAACAGTGTTGATTAAAAAAAAAACAGACATGGGTTGACAATAGAGGAGTCAGGTAGGTTACAGGGAATTTATTAGGTAGTGTTTAGTTTTTATCTTAAACTGGTTGAGAGAGGTACAGTCTTTAACATGGTTGGGAAGGTCATTCCACATTCTGGGTCCCTTGATTTGTAGAGCATTTCTAGTTTGATTAAGTCGTACTCTAGGAATATCAAAACTGTATTTATTTCTGGTGTGGTGCTCATGGGTTCTGTTACAACCTTCAATGAAGCTTTTGAGGTCAGGATTGGCATTACAGTTCAGCGTTTTATATATGTATAATACACAAGAGAGAATGTGCAGTGACTTAATATCTAACATATTCAGAGATTTGAGTAAGGGTACCGAGTGATGTCTGGGGCCAGAGTTGGATATTGTCCTAATAGCAGCTTTGTGTTGGGTAATTAGAGGACGTAAATGATTTTGGGTAGTAGAACCCCAAGCACAAATACCATAGTTGAGGTATGGATAGATGAGGGAGTAATAGAGAGTAACCAGGGCAGGGCGGGGTACATAATATCTGATCTTAGAAAGAATGCCAACAGTTTTTGAAACTTTTTTTGATATATTTAGAATGTGTCCCTGGAAATTCAGCTTGTGGTCGATGAGAACGCCAAGGAATTTGCCATCTAATTTGTTACAAATTTGGGTATTGTTTATTTTGAGATTTATCTTATTAGAGGATTTATTGCGAAACAGGATATAAAACGTTTTGTCAATGTTAAGGGTGAGTTTGTTGGCAGTTAGCCAAAGATGGATTTTCTCTAGCTCAGTATTTACTGTGGCATTTAGAGCAAGGGGGTCAGGACTGGAGTAAATGAAGGTTGTGTCGTCAGCAAATAGAATTGGTTTGAGGTGTTGGGAAGCATTTGGAAGGTCATTAATGTAGATGAGAAAAAGGAGAGGGCCAAGTATGCTGCCCTGAGGAACACCAATGTTGATGGGTAGGGTGGGAGAAATTGTATTATTCACAGAAACATACTGGAGCCTGTCAGTAAGATAAGATTTGAGGTATTGTAGGGAGTGTCCTCTGACTCCATAATGATGTAATTTAAGAAGAAGGTTTTGATGGTTGACAGTGTCAAAAGCCTACGCAGGTCCACAAATAACCCAACAGCAAACTCCTTTTTATCAAGAGCTGCGTGAATTAAGTTAATCATACTAATAAGTGCATCGTTAGTGCTTTTTTGGGGTCTAAAGCCATATTGACAAGAGCTAAGTATATTGTGTTTGGCTAGAAAAGAGTAAAGCTGCTTGTAGATTAGTTTTTCGAATATTTTTGACAAGTTAGGCAGGCTTGATATAGGTCTGTAGTTGTTAACATCTGTGAGATCACCACATTTGTGGACAGGGGTTACTCTTGCTTTTTTTAGAATGTCAGGAAAGGTTTGGAGTTCAAGCGACTTGTTGAAGAGCAATGCAATAGCAGGGGCTAAAGATCTGGAGGCTTTTTTGTAAATTAAAGTTGGTATCTCCTCGAGGGCATTAGACTTGGTTTTAAGGGAAAGGATTATTTCATTGACATCAGTAGAACTAGTAGGCTTTAGGTACAGAGACTGTGAATAGTTACCTGTAAGATAGTCCTTAACATCAGTACAGGAAGATGGAATATCATTTGCAAGGGATGACCCAATGGAAGAGAAGAACCTATTGAACTCAATAGCAGAATCAGAGGCTAAAAGCTGACCAACGTTATTGGAAAGGAGTGTTGGTTTGTTATTTAAAATCTTCTTTGATCCCAATATTTGTGAAATTGTGCTCCAAGTTTTTTTAATGTTGCTCTTTATTTGGGTAAATTTATCTTCATAGTATTTAGTTTTGGCTCGTCTAATTATTTTAGATAGCAATAATGAGTAATTCTTTGAGAATTCTTTGGAGACTGTTCCTAGCCTATACTTCTTCTCAAGGTCGTGTTTTTTGTTAATGAATTTAAGTATTCCCTTTGTAAGCCAAGGATTGTTAAGCCTTTTGCTTGTGACTTGTTTTGTAAGCATAGGACAGTGGGTGTTATAAAGGCTAAGAGTTGTTTGTAGAGGTGGTTTGCTAATGTTAGTTAAGAGAAATGTGGGGTAATGGTCTGTAGTGCTATCGGTGATTATACCTGAAGTAAGCAGAGAGGTTATGTTGGTCCAGATGTGATCTAGAGTCGTAGCAGTACTATCAGTGATTCTAGTTGGTCTAGTGATTAAGGGTATGAGGAAGCAGGAATTCAATACACATGAGAGACTGTGCAGTGACTTAATATCTAACATATTCAGAGACTTGAGTAGGGGTACCGAGTGATGTCTGGGGCCAGAGTTGGATATTGTCCTAATAGCAGCTTTCTGTTGAGTAATTAGAGGACGTAAATGATTTTGGGTAGTAGAACCCCAAGCACAAATACCATAGTTGAAATATGGATAGATGAGGGAGTAATAGAGAGTCACCAGGGCAGGGCGGGGTACATAATATCTGATCTTAGAAAGAATGCCAACAGTTTTTGAAACTTTTTTTGGATATATTTATAATGTGTCCCTGGAAATTCAGCTTGTGGTCAATGAGAACCCAAGGAATTTGCCATCTAATTTGTTACAAATTTGGGTATTGTTTATTCTGAGATTTATTTGATTAGAGGATTTATTGTCAAAATGAATATAGAAAATTTTGTCATTGTTAAGGGTGAGTTTGTTGGCAGTTAGCCAAAGATGGACTTTATTTAGCTTGATATTTACTGTGGCATTTAGAGCAAGGTGGTCAGGACTGGAGTAAATGGAGGTTGTGTCGTCAGCAAATAGAATTGGATTGAGGTGTTGGGAGGCATCTGGAAGGTCATTAATGTAGATGAGAAAGAGGAGAGGGCCAAGTATGCTGCCCTGTGGAACACCAATGTTGATGGGTAGGGTGGAAGAAATTGAATTATTCACAGAAACATACTGGAACCTGTCAGTAAGGTAAGATTTGAGGTATTGCAGGGAGTGTCCTCTGACTCCATAATGATGTAATTTAAGAAGAAGGTTTTGGTGTTTGACAGTGTCAAAAGCCTTACGCAGGTCCACAAATAACCCAACAGGGAACTCATTTTTATCAAGAGCTGCGTGAATCAAGTTAATCATACTAATAAGTGCCTCGTTTGTGCTTTTTTTGGGTCTGAAGCCATATTGACAAGAGCTAAGTATATTGTGTTTGGCTAGATAAGAGTAAAGCTGCTTGTAGATTAGTTTTTCAAATTTTTTTGACAAGTTTGGCAGGATTGATATGGGTCTGTAGTTGTTAACATCTGTGAGATCACCACATTTGTGGACAGGGGTTACTCTCGCTTTTTTTTTTTAGGATATCTGGAAAGGTTTATAGTTCAAGTGACTTGTTGAAGGGCTGTGCAATAGCTGGAGCTTAAGATCTGGAGGCTTTTTTGTAAATTAAAGTTGGTACCTCCTCAAGGGCACTAGACTTGGTTTTAAGAGAAAGGATTATCTCATTAACATCAGTGGAATTTGCAGGCGTTAGGTACAGAGACTGTGGATAGTTACCTGTAAGATAGTCCTGAACATCAGTACTGGAAGATGGAATATCATTCGCAAGGGATGAACCAATGGATGAGAAGAACCTATTGAACTCAATAGCAGTATCAGAGGCTGTAAGCTGACCTATCATTATTATTTTTTTTTTTTTTAGATATATAAAAGAGTTGTTACATTCTTGTACAGTCACTATTACGCGTAGCGTTTCGGGCAAGTCCTTAATCCTATGGTCCCTGGAATACGATCCCCTGCTGCGAAGAATCGTTTTTTCATCCAAGTACACATTTTACTGTTGCGTTAAACAGAGGCTACAGTTAAGGAATTGCGCCCAGTAAATCCTCCCCGGCCAGGATACGAACCCATGACATAGCGCTCGCGGAACGCCAGGCGAGTGTCTTACCACTACACCACGGAGACTGTAAATACTCCGTGGTGTATTTACACCACGGAGTATTAAAAATATTATTAAATATTATATAAAAATAAATTATTATATATGTATTAAAAATAAATCAAATACTCCTGTATTTGACAGGAGTATTGGTTTGTTATTTAAAATCTTCTTTGATCCCAATATTTGTGAAATTGTGCTCCATGTTTTCTTAATGTTGCCCTTTGTTTGGGTAAATTTATCTTCGTAGTATTTAATTTTGGCTCTTCTAATTATTTTAGATAGCAATGACGAGTAATGCTTTGAAAATTCTTTGGAGACGATTCCTAACCTATACTTCTTCTCAAGGTCATGTTTTTTATTAATGAATTTAAGTATTCCCTTTGTAAGCCAGGGATTGTTTAGCCTTTTAGTTGTGACTTGTTTCGTTTGCATAGGAAGGTGGGTGTTATAAAGGCTGAGAGTTTTTTGAAGAAAAGATTGCACTGCTAGGTTGATGTCCCCTATGTTCACTAATTCGGACTCCCAGTTGACATTAGCATTAGCAGCAGCTATAAAATTGCCTATGGCAGTATTATTGTACAGCGTTAAGCTTATCTTCCTTGTCTCTAGAGGTGGTTTGTTAATGTTAGTTAGGAGAAATGTGGGGTAATGGTCTGTAGGGTTATCGATGATTATCTCTGAAGTAAGCGGAGAGGTTATGTTGGTCCAGTTGTGATCAAGAGCCGTGGCAGTACTATCAGTGATTCTAGTAGGTCTAGTAATAAAGGGTATGAGGAAGCAGGAATTCATACAGTTGAGGAAGCTAGCAGCAGTAGGGTTTTCAGGCTCGCAGAGGTCAATATTAAAGTCCCTTTCGATAATTAGATAGCTTTGGTTCAGTCTGTTATCTTGTATTAGATTTCTAAGGTTAGAGTTGAATTTGGACACATCAGTGTTAGGAATTCTATAGACTGCTCCAACAGTCAGGACAAATTCAGCACCCTTGACTGAAACTGGCGAAGGTATACTCCCCACAGTAAACTCTAGTTCTAATTACTTTTAAGCATGCCAGTTCTTGGTTTTTCTTCCGATTTTACAGACTCAGTAAATACTGAGACGTGCACGGAGAGAGATGGCAAAGCATTTCATAATGAATGCCATTGGAGCCCACTGCCGTAGAACCACAGAGGGCTATGGCAGACCGAAACTCAGAGAGAGAGAAGGGATCATTATAGGGAAGGCGAAGATGAGTACAGAAATTTAAAGGATGAGATTCAAGAATAGGCTTACGAAGAAGGAAGGATTGGGGAAGATGAGAACCAGAACTAACATGAAAAGTGGGAACCCAGTTCGGTCGCGACCTGCAATAGGTCCGCCACAAGAACACCACGGAGGCGAAGGACCGGCGAGACATCGGGAACGAACTTACGCGGGTAAGTTCGTAATCTTGTGAATACACTTCCAGACCAGTGGTAGAGGAGTTTTGGACATAACGGTGGAGACATAAGACATCCAGCAAGCACGTTTAGCCGAACGGATGGTCCTACGGGCCACCGCACTCGCCTTTCGAAACAAAAGAAAAGACTCAATTTTCTGCCGGCGGCGATGTCTCTTCCAGGCTGCATGCTTACAGCAGACAGCCCGAGTACAGTCCACATTCCACCAGGGAACGCACTTCCACATTCCCCAAGAAGAAGAGCGAGGAATAGAGTGGAGGGCAGCATCAAAGACAGTGTCATGAAAAACAAGGAGGGCATGAGGGAGAGGCAGAACGGAGAGGTCGGAAATAGTAACATGGAGAGTAAAGAGGCACCAGTCAGCCTCTGCAAACCGCCACCTAGGGAAGGAGAGAGGAGGGTGAAAAGAGAAAAAACTAACAAAGATAGGAAAATGGTCACTGCCATGGAAGTCATCAAGGACCCACCACCCAAAATCTAAGGAAAGGCATGACGAGCACAGAGAAAGATCGAGACAGGAAAGGGAGCAAGTTCGAGAGTCCAAATAAATGGGCTCACCAGAATTAAGAAGGGACAGGGAAGAAGAGAGGAGGAAAGGTTCAAGGAGGCGACTGTTACGTACCTCTAATAGTTGGAGGTCAAGGAAATTGGCGTATTATCCATGGATGTTCCACGGAAGAATAGACATTGGCAAAAAGAGAAAGGATTGCAACAGAGATCAAAGAAGAAAAAAAGGTGAAAAGGGAATACAGCACGTGAAAGAAGCACAGGGTCAGGATCAGCGAAGTCAGGGTTAGGAGGCATGGGTAAACTGAGTAAAGAAGGAGGGAAAGAAGTGGGAGGACTGACCAGAGGTGGACGAACAGGGTCTGGAGGAGGAAAGGGAAGAGGAGAAGGATGAGGAGGAGGAGGGGCAGAAAGAGGGGAGCGCACCTCAGCAAGGGCAGTATCCGAGACGGAACCGGGGGCTAAACAAACCCACACAGTAGTAACAGGGAGCTCCACCACCGAAGCAGGAGGGGAAGGAAGGAAAGAATCATAGATAGGGGGTTGAGAAGAAACCGTAGCCTTCTTACCTACCAAGAAGGAGGAAGGAGAGAAGCCAGGTTTCCGCTTCTGACTCAAAGAGACAGGTTTCCCAGCAGCAATGTATTGGGCAACAGACTCCAGCATCTCGAAAGGAGAAGAAGAGCGCGAGCAAACAACATGACCATCAGGAGAGCGATGGACATCGGCCCGCACTGTCAGGTGGCGTGGTGAGCCAAGAGACGAAGGAGAATGATGTGTAGGAAGACCAGAAGGAGAGGAGAAAGAAGACACAGGAGACATGACAGACTGGGTAGAAAGAAGGGATACCTTAGACAGAGAACCAGAAGGGTAGGGGACCCTCTGGGACAGAACGGAAGGAAACAGGGGAGGTGGTGGTGGGTGTGTCCGGGTCTAAGGCTTGGAAACGGTTGTGAGACTGAGTAAGGTGGGAAGGACGAGGAGAGGAAGAGCGCACCACGCAAGCATAGGATACGCCAGCGAAAGAGGGGGAGACAATGAACTTAGCGCCGAACCTCAGGAAAAGACAAATGGTCCCGGTGCTTCAAGTTGAGGACAGCTGCCTCAAGTTTGTACCGTATACACGTGCGGGAAAAGGTAGGGTTGGCCTCACCGCAATTGAGGCAGCGGACTTAGGGAGAAGTGCACTCCAGCTTAGAGTGACCCTCGCCCCCACACATGGGACAGAGAGAGACAGGACTAGAGCATTTGAGGGCACCATGCCCAAACCTCCAGCACTTATTGCAGAGCCGAGGAGATGGAATATACTCCTGAATAGAGCATCTGGCACCAGCAAGAATGACTGAGGGAGGAAGGGTCCTACCATCAAAGTTAATCTTCACAACCCGAAGGGGCAGAAGGCGATAACCATGAGGGGGATGAGTAAACGTATCCACCTGGAGGACAGAATGACCCTGGGCCTTGAGGATATGCTTGATATCCTCGTGGTCTTTTCAGTCTTTTAGATTCCTAACAGCAGTCGCAACATGGTGTGGGAGGAGAACAGTGCCAACACTGGCATTTACCCGAGCGCTCTTTGAGACCCGAACAGGGGTCTCGCCAAGGCAGGATAAGGCGGCCAAGCGGGTGGCTGCATCCTGAGGAGCAGCAACGACACGGGTACCAAGACGGGTGGGGTTGAAGGTAACTGAGGCATCTACGGAATCTACAAGATGCCTATGAAGGGAAAAATTGTCAGGAGTTGAATGTAAAGGATGGCGGTCAAAGTACTTAGTCCATGTAGCAGGACCAAACTAAGCATAATACGAATTAGTATGAGAAGGGATCATACGAGAGTAGCCGTGGCGGGGACGGCGATGAGAACCTTTAGAGAGAGATGGGTCAAAAGGCGCAGTAGTCACAATAAGATGGAGCCATGCAAGGGGACGAGGCGGTCACCACAGCAGGCTTGGGGCTTGACCCAACCACAGAGGAGGGAGGGGAGCAGGAAGGAAGAGTTTGGTCTGGGCTTAAACCAGGCCCTGTAGCGGGGGCTACAGATCCTGGTCTTCCAGGACGGTCCGACTCAGGGGACTGGTCACCCACCCCATGAGCTTGGGTAAGAGAAGTCGTGTCGTCATCCATGCAGCAAACAATATCAAAAGTTTGGGACCTGGAACCAAGAGTTACCACCTACCAGGGCAGCCAGGGAGACCGAGTGCGGGCCAGTGCAGGAAGGGTGCGTTGTCCCCAGCGGTGCTCCCCCTTTTCAACAGGGGAGTCCTACTACATCGTCCATTCTCCCACACTGGTGCTAAGACCCCATTCCCCCTACCGCCCCAGCCTGGACACCCAACCATCCACTCAGGGCGGCCCCTCACAGGCGACCCCTCCAGCGGGTGGTCCGATGGCTCATAAGGCCCCTACGTGGTGCCCTTCAGCACGTCCACCACCCAAAAAGGGGCAGGAGAGGGGGCAAAGGCAACCTACACCAGTCACAGGGAGGTGTACGTGAGCCCCTCACCACGGCAAGGAGGCACCACTGAGGGGTTAAAAGGGGCAATACCAGTCGTCTTGAACTCCAGAAATTATGAAACTTGACAGTAATAATAAGTTTTTAAACTCAAATATACTTTTATTGTTTATTATCAAGACAAGTTGAGGTACACAACTGTTATCAATCAAACCTCTATCTGTATACAAATCATGGAATACATTCTTAAGGAAAAGAACATCACTTGTGATACAGAAATCACAATATCATGATACATTTAATGAACAAATCCACAAAGGCCGTAATGAGGGTTCAAACTTGTGTCCGGGCTAAGATGCACGCTAAGGTCCGACTAAGGCGCTTCCGGGATCATCCAGCACGTAAATCAGTACAGCCACGATGGGTCGCACCGCTGCGGCCAGATCACTTCGCCGCCACACCCACACAAGCAGCGCCATATTCAAGTGGTGTTCCTGCCAAAGAAAAAAAAAAGATTCTATAATATTCTCTCTACTCCGAGTAAATACCTAACCTGTCCTCCGATAAAGAGCATCACTTTTTGCTCATATGCATCACACAAGGCCAAAAAATTTACGAGAAAATAAAAGCAACTCAAGAAAGTGATGTACTGTCCCATTTTCTGTTTTAGAGCCTCTGGTAGGGTAGGAGAGACTACTTTAAATTGACCGTTTTCTTGACATTGTGAAACCTTTGGAGGATGGCCTGAAACACCGTCCATCCCCTAAAACCGGGTAATGATGATCACTGTTATTTATTACCCGAGGCAAACTTACATTACTGTATAGTGTGCCCAAAGCATGGGCTTTGGGCACATGTGTTACGAACCAAAATTCCTCGCTTGAGCACGAAGCCATGAAGTCCACGCCATCTGTGAGTCCGCTCCCGAAAATCCCACAATATGGACAACGCCATCTAGTGATGACGAGAGATGCCGGCAATAAGTGCTGGATGCCTGTCCTAGTCGGCTCGTGACGTAGCCGCTGCTGACCTCTGGTGAGGTGGCGATGAGAATGTGAATGCCATCTATTGAGTGAAAAGGTGGAAGTTTGTGTCTAAGCTAGTAAGTGATGTTTCCTAGTGATCCCATGTAGTGTCCCCAATACTGATGACGTGTCTGCTTTCAGAGTCAACCTTTTACGGCTGTGAGGTACGTTGAATCAGTCTGCCCAAGGCAGCCAAGGTCTCTTCACCAGTCTGCTTTGTACAAGCTGTGAGCCATCCCTGGACGAACTCTGCTGAGTGTGTGATAGCCTGCCTGAGGAGTGGCAGTGACGTGATTCACTGTCTCCGGGGCTGGTTGGTGGAAGAGACCACCCACTGCGGTGCCGACCGAGGAGAGTGAACAGGAAGTCACACGAGGCTTCTGCCTAGGGCTCGCAACCCTAGTATTAGTCGTGGAGTGGCCTAACAGCGAGGCTGACTAGTACCTGCCAGCTACAGGTTGGACTGTGGTTGTAGGCCATCACGACAAGGCACCCAGTGGGATTGTAATTTGGCTGGCCTGTGGCCTGGGTAGATTCATTGTGGGTTCTGGGCGACAGATGAGAAAACCAGGAAAGGCTACCCAGAGTGAGCATCGCCAAGTATCCAGTGTCTTCAGAGGAAGACGAAGATGTAAATACTGTGTAATAATAATCCCCTTTTGTGACTTTAATTTACATATGGTGGTGGGAAAGGAATATATATAATTAAGTATACTTGTGTATTTAATGTACCTCCCCCGTTGATTTTACTTGCGTTACGGAGCTCACGTCTTGAACGCCTCTACTAACTTGGGGCCGGATACCCAAAAAACTAATACCATCAGAAAAGAACCCGGTTGCGTCCCAGTAGGGCCGTAATAACGTGCTCTTAACAAATGAATCAAATTACATCCAAAAGATCTATTTGGTCTCAAGTCTAACACACAATTATGTAAATGAACGCCACAACTCACCTGCTTGTACCATGTAAGGTAGACAACAACAACAGTTATGGTAAATAAACACTCATCTTGACAATGTCCAAAATGAGCTCATATTCTAGTGTAAAAGTCAAATGAGAAGTAAAGTGTACCTCTAGCACACCCTAACAAACTGTTTATAATTAAAAATAATTTAAAACACAACAAAACTTTTGGCTACACTGACACCACAACCGTTACTCACCAGACTAATCACACACATTACAATCTCAGATTCTACACACTCACACCGTAAGCTCATTGAAGTGCAAACTAACATTAATAACAGTAGTAAGTCCAACAGAACCAACAAGCTAAAAGGCTTATTCAATCAATTCAATTTCAACAATAAGAGGATCGACTGGGAAGAAATAAATATAGACCTTGGAAACATTTATTGGGAAACCATCTTAAGCGACAAAACTCTCACACAGGGAATAGCTCCACTGACAGCTGAAACCTATTAGATCTGCTTAGAGCACATGCCTGTGAGGAGGGTCAGAAAGAGGACAACTCTAGAAATTGAACACACAGACGACTGTACAGAAGGAAAAAATTGCTTAAACAGACACAACTGTCTTTAGAAAGGAAAATAAATCTAAACAGAGATCGAAGAAATAATTCTATGAATAGAGCAGACGTTGAAGTGATCATATTAGTGAGGGAAACAGATAACAGACTGAACAAAAACCATCTAATTATCGCAGGGGACTTTAATATTGATCTCTGCGAGCCTGAGGGCCCTCCTGCTGCTAGTTTCCTCAACTGTATGAATTCCTGCTTCCTCATACCCTTAATCACTAGACCTACTAGAATCACTGATAGTACTGCCACGGCTCTTGATCACATCTGGACCAACATAACCTCTCCGCTTACTTCAGGGATAATCATCGATAGCACTACAGACCATTACCCCACATTTCTCCTAAAATTAACAAACCCCCTCTAGAGACAAGGGAGATAAGCTTTAGGCTGCACAATGAAACTGCCATGGGCAATTTTATAGCTGCTGCTGCTAATGTCAACTGGGAGACCGAATTAGGTAACACAGGGGACATCAACCTAGCAGTGCAATCTTTTCTTCAAAAAACTCTCAGCCTTTATAACATCCACTGTCCTATGCTAACGAAACAAGTCACAACTTAAAGGCTAAACAATCCTTGGCTTACAAAGAGAATACTTAAATCTATTAATATAAAACATGACCTTGAAAAGAAGTATAGGTTAGGAATCATCTCCAAAAAATTTTCAAAGAACTGCTCATAATTGCTATCTAAAATAATTAGAAGAGCCAAAACTAAATACTACGAAGATAAATTTACCCAAACAAAGGGCAACATTAAGAAAACATGGAGCACAATTTCACAAATACTGGGATCAAAGAAGACTTTAATAACAAACCAATACTCCTGTCCAATAACGATGGTCAGCTTACAGCCTCTGATACTGCTATTGAGTTCAATAGGTTCTTCTCTTCCATTGGGTCATCCCTTGCAAATGATATTCCATCTTCAAGTACTGATGTTCAGGACTATCTTACAGGTATATAGAGGAAGATATATAGAGGAGGAGAAGAAGAATATATATAGAGAATATGTATATAGAAGAATATATATATATAGAGGAAGGTCTGTCGTCTTGATATATAGAGGATGGTCTGTCGTCTGACGCTGTTGAGTGCACGCTACGCTCCTCCCTCTAAGCTGTATTTCAGCCCTCAAACTACCGCCAGATGATGTAGACCGCCACCCACAGGCAGCTAAGTACTTGGAGTCCAAGCATGTTATAGCAAAATCAAAGTAACCAACCAAAATCAACTCATTCCATCTCAAACAAATTTCAAAACAGTCCTCTACGGCTGTGAGTTTCAGTGCATGCTGCCCGCCTCTGCCCGCCACTGCGCTGCCTGACGCAAGTTTCTTCACAACATATACCCCCAGTCCATTCTAACCAATCATGTCTCCTAAAAATGTGACTGCGCAGGGAAATAAGGGCAACAAACCCCCTAACAAGGCATCCATCCTGGCCAACTCTAACGTGTTTCTCCGTCTGGAAGCTCTGGGGTCCAAGGCGGCGGTGCTGCCCTCCCCTCCTCCCCATTGAGCCAGGGAGCGGTGTCCTCTCAAACCTCTCCTATTAACATGCTAACATCCCAGTTTATGCAATTCAAGTGAGCTTCCGGTCCCTCACCGGATTTCCCTAACTGGACCGAGAATCAGTGGCTCAAAAAGTTGTGCCTAGTCCTTGAGTCTCAAAATTCTATCATCTTGAGTCTTCAAAATGAAAATCTAGCGAACCGTGCGAATCTCCAGCATCAACAACAAGAAATAACCCTCCTCCGCGAGGATATTAGAAACTTTAAGGCTAACCAAGACCAACTCCAGCATGACTTGAATGATCTCCGTGAGGAAAACAATCTTCTGAAAACGGACGAAGCCATAAAAAAACAGAAGGAAGCTCTCAGCAAAATGACTGCATGTATCAGTACATTATCCGCGCAACGTTCCGTCACCCAGGAAGAACAAGATCAGCAAAAGCTGCTAGACTCTGTTATTGTGTCGTCCCAAGATATACCTGTGGAACGTGAAGGTGAAAAGTGTGTTGAAATAGCTAAGGCTCATAAAAAACGAATTGCAGATCATTCTAAACAAAACTGACATTATTGCTGCCTACGGAGTAGGCAAAAAGAATCCATCAGGACAAAACCAGCGGAAAATTCGCCTGAAGCTGACTTCCCAGTCCATGAAATCCCATCTTGTCTGAACAGCTGCATCCCAACGGAAGGAATTATACATCAACGAGTGCTTGACTAGGAACAGACAGCAACTCCTGTACCGCCTGCGTCAAATCCGTCAACAAAACCCAGATGCGATTCATCAGTGCTTCGTTAGAGATGGATTGATTAAGGTGAGAAAGACTGCAGAGGGTAAAATGTTTACAATTGCTAATGAAGAGAACCTCAACACTTTCCTCTCCCAATTTGGTTTGTCTCACCATATTATCACTCAATGAATCAACTTAATTAACCCCCTTGTCACCTAGTGAGGGCTAGGTATCCTAAGTCTCCTTGTTTCATTTTTTTACTTAATTTTTAACTTACTCCTCACTAGTCATTTACTGGACTTAATTAATTTGAGTGCATTAATATTTCTTTAGGTCTTATTAATTATACAGTGATAACTGAACTATTTATAGTTAATAATCATTAGCTTAAATTTGCCTATGTTTATTATTCAACTTTTTTCTTTGATTTCATTTATTACCTAGTTTGCCTAGCCTCGCCATACTCCCCTACTCCATTGTGCCCCTGGCTTTGCCTGTATCTCAAATTGCAAATTGTTACTTACAGTGTACCTGAAAGTACTTGTAAGCAATCTACCTCATTTTTTTTTTTGTTCAATTTGTTTTTGTATTGTATAGTCTTGTTTATATCTTTGTTTTGTACATCTATATCTTTTGTTTTGTATAGTCCATGTTCATATGTTTTTTCTTTGATTTCATTTATTACCTAGGGTGCCTAGCCTCGCCATACTCCCTTACTCCATTGTACCCCTGTTAGCCCCTTGTAAGCCACCTCATTTTTTTCTTTTGTTGTTCATTTTGTGTTTGTTTTGTATAGTATTGTTTATATATTTTTCCCCTTTTATAGCTTAATTCTAATTTGTAATTTGCCATTCTTGCCTTGTTTTCCTGCAACCAGCTTTTTTATGCAGACAAGTATAGACCCAGAACTAAACCTCTTATCCACTATCTTTGACAATCATCACTTTAATGATCTAAATTGCAGATATTTTGCAGCACATGATGTAAACAATGTATTCCCGCCAAACACACACCGAAACTACGACGTTGGTACAACGTTCGAACAAGTTTTAACACCTAACCAGTTATAACAACCAATATAGCAAGTTGTAACAACGTTCTAATACGTCATAAACACGTTAAGCCAAGATGTAACAACTTTATTACAAGTTGTAACAAGCGGAAAATAGAGACAGTTTCGGTTTGTGTTTCCAGGGTTAACACATAATCACAATATCTCTGTAATTAACTTGAACGTTAGATCCCTAGGTAAACACTTCGATGATGTTGCCTTGACTGAAAATATTGACAACAAATTCTCTTTTATTATACCTACTGACACATGGTTGAAAGAGGATACTACTCAACTCTTTAACATGCCTAACTACTTGGCAATTCACAACTGTCGTCAAATTCAGAGAGGTGATGGTACTGCTCTTTACTTCCACCAAGAACTAACATGCTTAAAAGTAATTAGAACTAGAGACTGCTGTGGGGAGTATATCTTCGCCAGCTTCAGAGTCAAGGGTGCTGAGTCTGTCCTGTCTGTGGGTGCAGTCTATAGAATTTCTAACACTGATGTGTCCGAATTCAACTCAAACATTAGAAATCTAATACTCGATAACAGACTGAACAAAAACCATCTAATTATCGCAGGGGACTTTAATATTGACCTCTGCGAGCCTGAACACCCTACTGCTGTTACCTTCCTCAACTGTATGAATTCCTGCTTCCTCATACCCTTAATCACTAGACCTACTAGAATCACTGATAGTACTGCCACGGCTCTAGATCACATCTGGACAAACATAACCTCTCCACTTACTTTAGGTATAATCACCGATAGCACTACAGACCATTACCCCACATTTCTCTTAACTAACATTAGCAAACCACCTCTAGAGTCAAGGGAGTTAAGTTTTAGGCTGCACAATGAAACTGCTATAGACAATTTTGTAACTGTTGCTGATAATGTCAACTGGGAGTCCGAATTAGGTAACATAGGGGACATCAACCTAGCAGTGCAATCGTTTCTTCAAAAAACTCTTAGCCTTTATAACACCCACTGTCCTATGCTTGTAAAACAAGTCACAACCAAAAGGCTTAACAATCCCTGGCTTACAAAGGGAATACTTAAATCCATTAACCCTCAAACCGCTAGGGGCCCAAATGGAATTCACACCCACAGGCGCAACAAAAAAAAAAATTCCAAAAAATTCTTTCGTCTTATAGAAGTGTTCATTTTTGTTCCCTGATCACGGAAAAAATAACAAAAAAATCGTAGGTGGCATATTTTAGCCGCAATAGGGTAGGGAAGTGTGGCAAAAAGGGGCGTTGGCAGAGCCTTCACCAGATGAGGTCTACTCCGCCCGAGAGGTCAGACGGCAGTTGCCACAAATATATTATTACCTAATTATTTCAATGTCTCTGATTTATTTTTTCTTAGTTTTTTGCAGTAATATTATTCCATACAGTGAATTGTGGTATATTTATATTATAAAATGTGTGGACCATCGCCGTACTCAAAATTATGGTGTGCATATTAGTGATTCAATTATTATGTTCATAAAACAATAAACAAATAGTTTTGCTGTTGTTACACTATATACACAGGTTATATATAAGTATTTGCATGCTTTGTACACCATAACGAACTACTAAGTTGGTCTTGTGAGTCAAAAAGCAACGAGGAGTGACCGCCAAACACCAGCGAGCCACTCACTGCCACTCCCTCCCTCAACACCACCTCACTCACCCTCATTCACCTCCTACAATACTCTTTCTGTATTTATTCACTATACACAGACGTTATATATACGTATTTACATGTTTTGTTCACCATAACTGTACATCTAAGCTTGTATGGTGAGTAAAGGCCACAAAGACGTAGCTACTCACACAGTCAGCTGATCGGCGGCCGCCCTCAAGGCCAGACGCACTAATATTTGTCCTCCAACAATATTGTTTGTGGTGTTATTACGCTATATACACACATTATATATAAGTATCTACCTGTTTTATTCACCATACCTGAACAAATAAGCTGGTATGGTGCCCAAAGACTATTGTGGACACCAGTAAACAACATGATAAGTCGTGCAGACGACGCCACTGCCCTCACCAAAATGGCGGCTCCCAACCTACTCCTCTTGCTGTTTATACCCTATATACACACGTTATATATAAGTATCTACATTTGTGTTCACCATATCGAACCACTAAGCTGGTATGGTGAGTGCAGTCAATAAATGGTGGCCACACACAGTCAGAAGACGACGCCACAACCCTCCCTCGCACAGCCTTACGCCTCCCTCCATGGAGCACAGCGCTAAATATCACCACAATCCTGCTATTATCAGAATCCTGGTCAGTTTTATCACAGTCAGGGGGCTTCAGTAATACTCTCACTGCTAAACAATAGCAGTATCATATATATTATGGTATTTGTAGGCGATGCTGTGGTCACAAGCTGAACAGCGGTGCTGTGAACTCGTGCTGTGTGCGCCAGCCTTGGTGGCTTGCTCAATACTGACGCTCTCACACCCAAGAATGTTAGCCTGGATTTTTTTTCTAGGTGGCATCTGGCAACTATCGGTCGTGGCTGTACTATAGCTGCCCCTATCCCAGGCGGGGAGTTTAAATTATAGTGCTAGACACGAAATCATATATAAATGATGTGCGCGGTTTCGGTTTTGTCACTGATATCATTTATATATGATATGCGCGGTTTGAGGGTTAATAAAAAAAATGACCTTGAGAAGAAGTATAGGTTAGGAACTGTCTCCAAAGAATTCTCAATTACTCATTATTGCTATCTAAGATAATTAGACGAGCCAAAACTAAATACTACGAAGACAATTTTACCCAAATAAAGAGCAACATTAAAAAAAGTTGGAGCACAATTTCACAAATATTGGGATCAAAGAAGATTTTAAATATCAAACCAACACTCCTGTCCAATAACGATGGTCAGCTTTCAGCCTCAGATTCTGCTATTGAGTTCAATAGGTTCTTCTCTTCCATTGGGTCATCCCTTGCAAATGATATTCCATCTTCCAGTACTGATGTTAAGGACTATCTTGCAGGTAACTATCCACAGTCTCTGTGCCTAAAGCCTATTAATTCCACTGACGTCAATGAGATAATCCTTTCCCTTAAAACCAAGTCTAGTGCCCTTGAGGAGATACCAACTTTAATTTACAAAAAAGCCTCCAGAACTTTAGCCCCTGCTTTTGCATTGCTCTTCAACAAGTCATTTGAACTCCAAACTTTTCCAGATATCCTAAAAAAAAAAGCGAGAGTTACCCCTGTACACAAATTTGGTGATCTCACAGATGTTAACAACTACAGACCTATATCAATCCTGCCTAACTTGTCAAAATTTTTTTAAAAACTAATCTATAAGCAGCTTTATTCTTATCTAGCTAAACACAATATACTTAGCTCTTGCCAATAAGGCTTCAAACCCAAAGAAAGTACTAACGATTCAATTATTAGTATGATTAACTTGATACATGCAGCTCTTGATAAAAATGAGTTCTCTGTTGAGTTATTTGTGGACCTGCGTAAGGCTTTTGACACTGTCAACCACCAAAACCTTCTTCGTAAAAAACATCATTATGGAGTCAGAGGTCACTCCCAGTAACCTACCTTACCCCTCTATTGTCAACCAATGTCTTTTTTTTTTATATGGCGCTGTTTGTCGACAGAATTGTATTTGTGCTGCTTTTTCAGCTATGTTCCCCCTTTTTTATCTCTTTTTTTTTATTTGTTCTCCACTCATTTTATTCTTTATGCTCAATTAGTATTAAGCTTTAGTCATTTAAGTTTTTCATGCCTGAAATGCTTTGCATAATAGTGGCTTTAGGCAATGTATGTACTAGCCGTATCTATAAATCCATCACTCTTTGTAAAATCTCTTCTATGTATGTACCTTACCTATATAAACATTTTTTTTTTTTGAGGTAAGTATCCACAGTCTCTGTACCAAACGCCTGCAAATTCCACTTTTGTTAATGAGATAATCCTTTCGCTTAAAACCAAATCAAATCTTGAGGAGATACCAACATTAATTTACAAAAAATCCTCCAGATCTTTAGCTCCTGCTATTGCATTGCTCTTCAACAAGTCACTTGAACTCCAAACCTTTCCAGATATTCTAAAAAAAGCGAGAGTAACCCGTCCACAATTGTGGTGATCTCACTGATGTTAACAACTACAGACCTATATCAATCCTGCCAAACTTGTCAAAAATATTTGAAAAACTCATCTACAAGCAGCTTTACTCTTATCTAGCCAAACACAATATACTTAGGTCTTGTCAATAAGGCTTCAGTCCCAATGAAATTACTAATGATGCAATTATTAGTATGATTAATTTGATACATGCAGCTCTTGATAAAAATGAGTTCTCTGTTGGGTTATTTGTGGACCTGCGTAAGGCTTTGGACACTGTCAACCACCAAAACCTTCTTCGTAAAATACATCATTATGGAGTCAGAGGTCACTCCCTGCAATACCTCAAATCTTACCTTACTGACAGACTCCAGTATGTTTCTGTGAATAATTCAATTTCGCCCACACTACCCATCAACAATGGTGTTCCTCAGGGCAGCATACTTGGTGCTCTCCTCTTTCTCATCTACATTAATGACCTTCCAAATGCCTCCCAACAACTCAAACCAATTCTATTTGCTGACGACACAACTTTCATTTACTCCAGTCCTGACCCCCTTGCTCTAAATGTCACAGTGAATACTGGGCTAAATAAAGTCCATCTTTGGCTAACTGCCAACAAACTCACCCTCAAGATTGACAAAACTTTCTATATTCTGTTTGGCAATAAATCCTCTAATCAAATAAATCTCAAAATAAACAATACTCAAATTTGTAACAAATTAGATGGCAAATTCCTTGGCATTCTCATTGACCACAAGCTGAATTTACAGGGACACATTCTAAATATATAAAAAAAAAGTTTAGAAAACTGTTGGCATTCTTTCTAAGATCAGATATTATGTACCTCGCACTGCCCTGGTGACGCTCTATTACTCCCTTATCTATCCTTATCTCAACTATGGTATTTGTGCTTGGGGTTCTAGTACCCAAAATCCTTTACATCCTCTAATTACTCAACACAAAGCTGCTATTAGGACAATATCCAACTCTGGCCCAAGACATCACTCAGTACCTCTACTCAAATCTCTGAATATGTTAGATATTAAGTCACTGCACATCCTCTCATGTGTATTATATATATATATAAAATGTTGAACTGTAATGCCAATCCTGACCTTGAAAGCTTCATTGAAGGTTGTAACATAACCCATGAGCTCCACACCAGAAACAAATACCTTTTTGATATTCCAAGAGTACTACTTAATCAAAGTAGGAATGCTCTACAAATCAAGGGACCCAGAATGTGGAATGACCTTCCCAATCATGTTAAAGACTGTACCTCTCTCAACCAGTTTAAGATAAAAACTAAGCACTACCTAACTAACTCCCTGTTACCTACCTTACCCCTATAATGTCAACCCATGTCTGATATTTTTAAACATTGCTGTTTGTCGACCAAATTGTATTTTTGCTGTTTTTCTGCCATGTTCCCCTCTTTTTTTATTTTTATATTTTCTCAACACATTTTATACTTTAATCTCAATTAGTATTAAGTTTTAGTCTTTAGTGTTTTCCCTGCCCGAAACGCTTTGTGTAATAGTGGCTTTAGGCATTGTATGTACTAGCTGTATCTATAAATTCATCAATATTTGTATCACCCCTTGTATGTATGTACTTTACCTGAATAAACATTTGATATTTGCATTTATGTACATAATATCTGATTTAGAAAAGAATGCCAAGTGATTTTGAAATATATTTTAGCTATATTTGGTATGTGGCACTGAAAATTTAGCTTGTTATTTATTTATTTATTTATTTATGCATATACAAGAATGTACATAAGGAATGTGAGGATACAAATAAGGTAATTACAGTCTTGTAAAGCCACTAGCACGCGCAGCGTTTCGGGCAGGTCCTTAATCTAAGAAAATTTTAAGGAGGTAAATACTTGCAAAATTATAGACAAAAAATGATAACAGATTACATGAAATGAAAAAAAGATGAGAGAAAATTCTAGGTACAGTATATTAAAGCACATAGGTAGCTAAGATTGATGGCAATGACAGCTTGAATGGTAGTTGACAAAAAAATTGGTAGGCACAATACAGCAGAAACAATATAAGATTGGTTGCAATGACAGCTTGAATGGTAGTTGACAAAAATTGGTAGTCACAATACAGCATATGGCTAGCACATAAAAGAAGACAGCAATGAACACAATGATAAGGTTGTTTGATATTACATAAAAATTAGGAGATTGGGTAATACTAGGTACAGAGCAAATTTAAAGCTCAGTGTAGGAAACTAAGAAGATGAAGTTAGGTACTTTTTGGTTTTGCTTTTAAATAAGGCAAAAGTTTTACAGTTTTTCAATTCACTAGGGAGTGAGTTCCATAGACTAGGTCCCTTAATTTGCATAGAGTGTTTACACAGATTAAGTTTGACCCTGGGGATATCAAAGAGATATTTATTTCTGGTGTGGTGATAATGGGTCCTATTACATCTGTCCAGGGAGAGTTTCAGAGCATGGTTTGCATTTAAGAACAGGGTTTTGTAAATGTAGTTGACACAAGAGAATGTGTGGAGGGAGTTAATATTTAGCAAGTTTAGGGATTTAAACAAGGGAGCTGAGTGTTGTCTGAAAGCTGAGTTAGTTATCATTCTGATAGCAGATTTTTGCTGTGTGATGATGGGCTTAAGGTGATTTGCAGTGGTAGACCCCCATGCACAGATACCATAATTAAGATAGGGGTAGATTAGTGCATAATATAGTGAGAGGAGAGCAGAGTTAGGAACATAATATCTGATTTTGGAGAGTATACCAACTGTCTTAGAGACTTTCTTAGTTATGTGTTGAATGTGGGTGCTGAAGTTGAGTCTCTTGTCTAGGAATAGGCCAAGAAACTTGCCATCATCTTTATTACTGATGTTAATGTTGTCTATCTGTAGCTGAATTGCATTTGATGATTTGCTTCCAAATAAGATGTAGTAAGTCTTTTCGATGTTTAATGTTAGTTTGTTCGTTGACATCCATAAGTGGACTTTTTTTAATTCATTATTCACAACATTATTTAGTGTATGTGGGTTGAGGTTTGAATAGATAAGAGTAGTATCGTCAGCAAACAGTATAGGTTTGAGAATATTAGAGACATTAGGCAGATCGTTTATATATATAAGAAATAGAAGAGGTCCTAAGATGCTGCCCTGTGGCACTCCAACGGTAATTGGTAGAGTGGAAGAAGTTGTACCATTGATGGTTACATATTGGTGTCTGTCACTAAGATAGGATCGGATGTAGTCAAGGGCAAGGCCTCGGATTCCATAATGCTGGAGTTTAAGTAAGAGGTAGTTGTGATTAACAGTATCAAAGGCTTTTCTTAGGTCAATGAAGAGTCCAATCGGAAACTCATTTTTGTCAAGGGCTGAGTAGATAACGTCAAGGAGACTAATGATTGCATCGTTGGTGCTCTTTTGGGACCGGAAGCCAAACTGGCAGGGGCTGAGTATGTCGAATTTTACGAGGTAGGAATAGAGCTGTTTGTAAATAATTTTTTCAAATATTTTTGATAGAATGGGTAGATTTGATATTGGTCTATAATTGTTTATGTCCGCCGGATTGCCTCCTTTATGGACTGGCGTTACTCTTGCTTTTTTGAGGATATCAGGGAAGGTGTGACACTCTATAGATTTGTTGAACAGTACTGCTATGGGTGGGGCAAGGGCATGGGAGGCTCTCTTGTACACAATGGACGGAATTTCACTGGTGTTCCCTGCCTTGGTTTTTAGAGAGTGTATGATGGACACAACATCTGCCGGGCTGATTGGTGAAAGGAGAAGAGAGTTTGGATAGCTGCCTGAGAGATATGTGTTAATATGTGTCTGAGTCTGTGGGATTTTACTGGCAAGATTAGCACCAACCGATGAAAAGAAACTATTAAATTCATTTGCCATTTCTAAATCAGTTGACGGTATATCCCCATCCTTGTAGAGTTTTATTTGGTTATGTGAGTGTTGTTTAGTTCCTAGGATACTAGAGATAGTTTTCCAAGTGTTTTTCATGTTGCCTTTTGCTTCATTGAATCTATTCACATAATATGCAAGTTTTGCCTTTCTTATGATACTGGTAAGCATTGATGAGTACCTTTTAGCTACTTCCTTTGAAACTAGGCCAATTCTAACTTTCTTTTCATATTCATGTTTCTTGTTGATTGAGTTGAGAATGCCACTTGTGAGCCATGGATTGTTTAATCTTTTGTCAGTTACTTGCTTTGTAAGAAGGGGACAATGAAGGTTGTAGAGGCTTAGAGTTTTGGAGAGGAAGAGGTTAGCTAATGAATTTATATCATGGGTATTATTGAATTCAGAATCCCAGTTAATATTGTGAAGTGCCTCTGTAAGATTGTCTAAAGCTGATTCACTGTGTAGCCTAAATGAAAGTTTCTTGCTTTTTGGTGGTGTTATGTCCATGTTCGCTATGAGAAAGGTAGGATAGTGGTCAGTTGTTCTGTCGTAGATTATACCAGATACAAGGGGAGCTGTTATGTTTGTCCATATGTGGTCCAAGGTAGTGGCTGATGTTTGAGTGACTCGGGTAGGTTTGGTGATAGTGGGGATTAGCATACAGGAGTTCATGCTGTTAAGGAAATAGTCAACTTGAGAGCAATTTTGTTGACCCAGGTCAATATTAAAGTCTCCTCCCAGAATGATGTGGTTTTTGTTGAGATTGTTGTTTATAATAAGATTCCTTAGGTTGTCTGAGAAAGAAGCTATGTTAGTATTAGGAAATCTATAGATGGCTCCAATAGTCAAAGAGGATTTAAGGGATTTAATTGTAAACTGAGCAAAAGTATATTCACAGTAGTCATCTCTGTCACTAATAACACTGTTGCAGATAAATGTATCTCGGTAATATATAGCTGTGCCACCACCTTTTTTATTAGGCCTACAGTTATGAATGGCTTTATAACCAGCTAAGTTGTAGAGTTGGGTATAGTCTTTATTTAGCCAAGTTTCTGTTAAAATAATGAACGATAGGTTAGTACCTAGTGCTGTGAGTAGTGCATTTAAATCGTCAAAATGTTTACCAAGTGATCAAACATTTTGGTTATAAACTGATAGATAGGTGCTATTTTGGAGTTTGTTTTTAGCCTGGTGTGCTGTGAAATACTTGCAATAATGATGATCAATGTGCTGGTTGGTGTAGATATGAGACAGAAGATTTTGATCAGGATCAATATCAGTGTGCATAGAGATGCAGAGGGATCACGATACAAGATACACGATAAAGCAAAACACAAGAATAAGAGCAGATACAATAAAATAGTAACAATTTAGAAGTAAAATAAAGATCCAATAGATAGCCAGGGAGGACACAGAAGTTACATAAAATAAAACACAAAAAATCAGTAGAGACTGACAATATAAATGTAAAATAAAAAATAATAAGAAAAATAATAATCATAAAAAAAAGGTCTTGAAGATAATTAGCTTAGTAATGGTTAATTAACAGGGTAATAAAAAGCCCTAGGTTTAGTGACAAGGGGATTAACTAAGAACAAATAATTAAGAGTATAAAACAGGCAAAGATGACAAACAAAAAATAAAGTAAAAATTAAAATAAAAATAAAAATAAACACCTTTGGAAAGGAAAGGCAGAGCTTAAGTACACTTTGGTTGTATGTGAGACTACAAATTATGTTCTGGTTATTCAGCTGATATCCCACAGTCATCCAGGAAAGAAGTGAGGTGTGCTTCAGTGGTGATGTCATGTTCACAGAAAATGGTACCATCCGTTTTCTATGTGCGGCGGCTGAGACGCCAGAGAGAGAAGGTAAACAAGAGCGTACAGGACGCCAGCCAAGCTTGGTAGCTACTAGTCATGTAATCATATTAAGTATTAAAGTCAGTAACCAAGTCATGACTTTACATCAACCCTACAACCAAGACTTCCTCAGTAACACACAAACACCACATTGGCGACGAGGATGAACTGTGAACGCAGGTATGTGTTCAGTTTCAAACACAAGGGAGAAGCATGCTGCCTGGAGGAGGAAGAGAAGCTGTGAGCGCCATACCCGATGCTGTATGCTAACCGATGCTGTGTGCTAACCAATGCTGTGTGCTAAACGATGCTGTGTGCTAAACGATGCTGTGTGCTAACCGATGCTGTGTGCTACCCAAGCTGTGTGCTACCCAAGCTGTGCTGAAGAAACTGTACTGAGGAATCTGCCGACGTTGTGTACGAAACGACGCTTTGATGTGTACAAAACCTGATGTTTTGGTTACGAAACGACGCTTCGTTCTACAAAATTCATCACACTGAGCTGACTGCTGTACCGACTGCTGTACCAACTGCTGCACCAACTGCTGTACCAACTGCTGCTGTACCAACTGCTGCTGTGCCAACTGCTGTGCTGCTGCTGTGAGTAGGAACAACACATGTACACAAGGGCTAGGTAAGAAGTCAGTTGCTGCTATATTGTGCACTGTTGTGAACTTTTGCATTAAAATGCTTGTGTGCTTTGCAAAATTAAAGTAATTACAGTGAATTCTTGACTAACATATTCAGTGCAGTAAGTGTTTAATATTCTGAGGAACATTTAAGTGATAAGTTTACATTTATTCAGTAAAAAATGGCAAATATACCTCAGTTTCCTGCATTTGATCCTGACTGTGACCAGACAAACCTGTCACAGAGGTGGGTCAAATGGCTTAAAAAGTTTGAAAATTTGTTGATAGTTTCTGACATCAAAAGTGCTGAAAGAAAGCGTGCCTTTCTACTTCATTATGCAGGTGATAGAGTTTGTGACATCTTTGACACACTGAAAGACACTGGTGGTGCCAAAGATTATGACACTGCCAAAGCCAAACTAACAGAGCATTTCAAACCAAGGCAAAATACTGCTATGGAAATTATGCATTTCAGGAGAGCAAAACAACTCTCCAATGAAACTGTGGATCAATACCACACACGTCTGCAGGGTTTAGCAGCCCATTGTGAGTTTGCTGATGTTGACAAAGAAATCAAACAGCAAATAATTGAAACATGCACATCTACACGTCTCCGTCGAAGAGCTCTAGAACTTGTTGATGATGAAAGTTCTCTTACCAAGATACTGGATATTGCTCGTCGAATGGAAGATGCTGCACGTGATGCTCGTGTCATGGAGTGCAGTGCCAATAACGGTTCTGCCACTGTTACTAACAGTGATGAGGTATGTAAAGTTCAGGGAGGACATCGTAATCAAAGAAGACATGCCAAACCTAACAGTAAATTTAGCCGAGAACCACGTCACAACTGGGGTCAAGGAACAAGGCTCAAGCAGTCACAACGACCCACATCAGAGGGTGTCAACAATAAATGTTACAATTGTGGAGGAGACTACCCACACCAAGATAATGTTTGTCCTGCTCAAGGTAAGAAGTGCTATGAGTGTGGAAAACTAGGTCATTTTGGTGCTATGTGTCGTTCCGCACTAAAGAAACCACAGTCAATGAATAAAAGCACTGTACGAGGATCAGGTCATAGGGGTCGAGGTGGTAAACACAATATTGCACCTCATATCCAGAATGTTAATAATGTACAAGACAACATTTCATTACAACCAGTCTCAGATGACAGTGAAGGTGATTATACTTATGGAGTACAATCAATCACCGAATGGAATGATCTTCCAAACAACCCAGAGACTATAGTATATATTGCTGGTATTTGTCTCAAAGTTCTTATTGACACTGGATCAAACATTGACACCATGGCTGAGTGCCACTATGAAAAATTTAGAAAACAGTTCCCAAAGCTAGAAAAATACAATGGTAAAGCCACTGCCTATGCTTCGAAGTTAGCCTTGCCAGTGATTGGAACTTTCACTGCAGAGATTAAGTCAAAGAATGCAATGCTCATTACTACATTCCATGTTGTTAGGAATGCAAAGGAGTCTTTACTCAGTTACAAGACTTCAACCAAATTGGGGCTACTTCAGCTTTCTAATGCTGTAGCAGTGGAATCTGCAAACAATGTTGATGGTATTGTTGCTGAATTTTCTGATCGATTTAAATCCATAGGTTGTTATACTGATAGCAAAGTACATCTGCATATCAACCCAGATGTAATTCCAGTTGCCCAACCACATCGCCGACAACCATTCCATACTCGCAAGAAAGTCGATGCCGAACTGGATAGGCTGATAGAACTAGATATCATTGAACCAGTAACAGGCCCAACACCATGGGTAAGCCCAATTATCACTCCACCAAAGCCGAAGAATCCAGATGAGATACGCATTTGTGTGGACATGCGTGTTCCCAACAAGGCAATAATGCGTGAACGCCATCCTACACCGACTGTAGATGATATGATCTACCGCTTGAATGGTGCAACTGTATTCAGCAAGTTAGATTTAAACAAGGGCTATCATCAGCTTGAACTTGATGAGGAGAGTCGATTCATCACAACGTTTACGACACATCGAGGTCTGTATAGGTACAAGCGCCTGAGTTTTGGTATCAACAGTGCTGCCGAGGTATTCCAGCACATCATCAGCCAGGTATTGCAAGACATACCTAATGCTGACAACATGTCTGATGACATCATTGTTTATGGCCGTACCCAAGCTGAACACGACAAAGCTCTTCGTGCAACATTGCAACGCTTACGAGAAAAGAATTTGACGCTAAGCCGAGCAAAGTGTGAGTTCAATCAACATAAAATTGAATTCTTTGGACATGTACTTAGTGACAAGGGTCTGTCTCCAGATCCTAAGAAAGTTGCAGATATCAAGAATGCTGCACCTCCTTCAACGTCCACTGAAGTACATAGTTTTCTGGGAATGGCAAACTACTGTTCTCGCTTCATTCCAGATTTTGCTACCATTACAAAGCCTCTACGTGAGCTCCTGAAGAAAAATGCATCATGGTACTGGAGCGATATCGAGCAAAATGCATTTGATGCTGTGAAAGATGCACTAGTAGAGAATGCGACTGCTGCATACTTTGATCCATCAATGGACACTGAGTTAACGGTGGATGCTAGTCCTGTTGGATTAGGTGCTGTTTTAGCCCAACACAAACCTGGTCAACCAGATTCCAGAGTAGTAATTGCCTACGCCAGCCGTTCTCTCACAGATGTTGAGCAACGATACAGTCAGACAGAGAAGGAAGCTCTTGCTCTTGTATGGGGCTGTGAACACTTCAATGTGTATCTGCTTGGTGCACCCTTCACCACGATAGTCACTGACCACAAACCGTTGGAGACCATCTTCAATAATCCAAAGTCCAAACCAGCAGCTCGCATTGAGAGATGGGCTCTTCGTCTGCAACCATACAACTTTACGGTGAAATACAAGCCGGGTGCAGGCAATCCCGCTGATTACATCAGTCGACATCCTGCCAACAGTTTCACCATCACCAAGCATCAGCAAGTTGCCGAGGAATATGTACACTCTGTAACCTGTGATGCAGTCCCTAAGGCTCTTACTCTTGATGAAATCCGTACTGCAACCCTAGAGGACCCAACTCTGCAAGCAACAGTGGGTGCATTGACTAAGAAAAAGTTTCCACGCATCCCACCCTCAGGAGTTGACCAAGATGCATTCAAAGCACTTGAACGCATCCAGACAGAATTAAGTGTTACGCAACAACGCGACACCGTGCTGCGAGGTACTCGTATCGTGATTCCAGCTGTTCTCCAGCAACGTGCTCTGAAGCTTGCACATCAAGGACACCAAGGTCTTGTTAGGACGAAACAGCTGCTAAGAGAAAAGGTGTGGTTTCGTGGCATTGATCGTCAAGCAAAGGATATGCATGATGCCTGTGTCCCTTGCCAAGCTGCAGTGGATACTTCAAGACCAACACCTCTACAACCTTCACCACTACCTGCTGCACCATGGACGGAAGTATCAATGGACTTCTGCGGACCACTACCAACTGGAGAGTACTTGATGGTAGTCATTGATGATCACTCACGTTATCCAGAAGTAGAAATCATCAATTCCACATCTGCAAAGGCCGTCATCCCGAAACTCGACAAGATCTTTTCAAACTTTGGCATTCCTGAAGTTGTCAAGACAGACAATGGACCGCCATTCAATGGACAAGACTTCGTCAACTTTTCTGAGCATATTGGATTCAAACACCGCCGTGTGATGCCACTACATCCTCAAGCAAATGGAGAAGTTGAGAGATTCATGCAACCTCTCATGAAAGCGGTACGCTGTGCTCATGCCGAAGGACGATCCTGGAAACAAGCTATGTATGCTTTTCTCAGGAACTACCGTGCAACACCACATGGAACACTGGGCAAGTCGCCTGGCGAACTTTTATTTGGACGTCCTATGAGAATCGCACTACCCGTCATGCCAGCCGAGGTAACGGATAAACGTCTCGCTCAGAAGGATGCGCTAGCCAAGGGCAAAATGAAAATTGCTCATGATCAACGTGCAAAGGAACAGTTCATAAAGGTTGGTGACACTGTTCTCGTTAAAAAGAAAAAAGAGGGAAAGTTAGATATGCCGTATGATACAAAACCATATAAAGTGATTAGTGTAAAAGGAACTATGGTAACAGCTAGTAATAGAGATCATAGTATAACACGTAATATGGCTTATTTCAAAGTGATTCCAACTAGTGTAGAAAATGATGAAGTGCAAAGTCGTGCAAAAGAAAAAGAAAAAAATAGTTATAACCCGACAAACAATTCATCAAGGGATGTTATTGCATTTAAGGACTCTCGTCCTAAACGTCATGTTAAACGCCCTACACGATTTGATGATTAATTGTGTTCCTATGTAATGAAAAGTATTTACTTATTATGCTAAACTAAATTTAATATTGTTTGAATAATGCAGATATCTCATTTAATATTTTGTAACTTTGTATTACAGTTTCTTTCATGTTTGTTTAACATTGCATATGTATTTTTAACATTGAAATCCTTTGTGGAAAAGATTAAGTTGTTTAAATTCTTTGTGTGCTTAATTAATGTTAAATGTATGCAGTATCTCTTGATATGTTAATAACTTACTTTGTGTCAATAACTTTGCTTTGTGCTACAAGCATGGTAGACATCCTGTATTCATTCTTTTTAAAGAAAAGGAGGGATGTCATGTTCACAGAAAATGGTACCATCCGTTTTCTATGTGCGGCGGCTGAGACGCCAGAGAGAGAAGGTAAACAAGAGCGTACAGGACGCCAGCCAAGCTTGGTAGCTACTAGTCATGTAATCATATTAAGTATTAAAGTCAGTAACCAAGTCATGACTTTACATCAACCCTACAACCAAGACTTCCTCAGTAACACACAAACACCACAGTACCTAGTGCTGTGAGTAGTGCATTTAAATCGTCAAAATGTTTACCAAGTGATCTAACATTTTGGTTATAAACTGATAGATAGGTGCTATTTTGGAGTTTGTTTTTAGCCTGGTGTGCTGTGAAATACTGGCAATAATGATGATCAATGTGCTGGTTGGTATAGATATGAGACAGAAGATTTTGATCAGGATCAATATCAGTGTGCATAGAGATGCAGAGGGATCACGATACAAGATACACGATAAAGCAAAACACAAGAATAAGAGCAGATACAATAAAATAGTAACAATTTAGAAGTAAAATAAAGATCCAATAGATAGCCAGGGAGGACACAGAAGTTATATAAAATAAAACACAAAAAATCAGTAGAGACTGACAATATAAATGTAAAATAAAAAATAATAAGAAAAATAATAATCATAAAAAAAAGGTCTTGAAGATAATTAGCTTAGTAATGGTTAATTAACAGGGTAATAAAAAGCCCTAGGTTTAGTGACAAGGGGATTAACTAAGAACAAATAATTAAGAGTATAAAACAGGCAAAGATGACAAACAAAAAATAAAGTAAAAATTAAAATAAAAATAAAAATAAACACCTTTGGAAAGGAAAGGCAGAGCTTAAGTACACTTTGGTTGTATGTGAGACTACAAATTATGTTCTGGTTATTCAGCTGATATCCCACAGTCATCCAGGAAAGAAGTGAGGTGTGCTTCAGTGGTTATGACATAAGTTATCAATGAGAACTTCATGGAATTTGCCATCTACTTTATTACCAATCGGGATATTGCCAATTTTTTATTTAAGAAAATGAGGGTTGTGTAAACAGCAAGTAAGTAATTATCAAAAGAAGGCACCAAACCGGGAAGGCTATGTAGACCATCAAATACGCAAAATAATCAGAGGGCGCTAAATATCACCAAGGATGCCAATACGAGAACAAAAACGCATAAGGCGAACGATATCAAAAGTATCCGAGTCACCAAGAATTCTATTGAGGGACAGGTGACCGCGAGGGGCGGTCGGAAAGCAAGACACATGCTCGTCCTGGAAGTCAGGACATTCAAAAAGGACATGCACGACCGTAAGAGGGACAATGCAACTAGGACAATAAGGAGCAGGGCGGCGCTCCATCAAGTGACCATGGGTTAATACGCAACCTCACCAGAGCTGTTTCCCACCGCCGGTTACGGTGGAAGGAGGACGGCCACGAGGAAACACAACATTTAAGAGTACGGAGCTTGTTACCAGTAACAGACAACCAAGAAGCCTGCCAACGGGTAAGGACTGAGGAATGGATAACCGGGTAAATGTCAGAATACGGAATGCCTTTACGAGAGATGGGACAAGAGTGGACAGCTTCCTTGGCGGCAGCATCTGCACGCTCATTTAAAGACACACCAATATGGCTGGGAACCCAACAAAACTCAACCGACTTAAATTTACTGTGAACAAGAAACAGCCAATGCTGGATCTCGACAACTACTGGATGAACCGGATTAAAGGACCCGAGAGCCATGAGGGCACTACAAGAGTCAACAACAACTACAAAGGAAGACTGACAACGAGAAAGCAGGAGACGAAGAGCATAGAGAATAGCATAAAGTTCCGCTGTAAAGATGCTAGTCTCCGGAGGTAAGCGACACATATAAGTGCGATCAGGAAAAACAATAGAGTAGCCAACACCGTCCGCCGACTTTGACCCATCGGTGAAGACAGAAACGGAGCGGGAGTGAGAAGAAAAGTGCTCAAGGAAAAGGCGTTTTAGAACCGTAGGAGGGGTAAAAGCTTTAGTGATACGGGTCAAGGAAGTACAAAACCGCGGAAGAGGGACTCTCCATGGGGGCAAAGAAGGAACAACACGAGGAGAAACATTAGAAATACGAGCGGAAAGAGAATCCTGGAGGCGAGATAACCGGACAGAAAGAGGGAGCTGGTGAAGAGGAACAGGAACCGCAGGAGGGGTAAAAGTTAAAGCACGACAGATGCGAGAGGAAGGATGTTGTAAGGACCGCGCAAGATAGCGAAGACAGTAGCGATCACGGCGGTCCTGGAGAGACAGGAAGCCAGTGTCAACATACAAGCTAAGGACGGGAGTCGAACGAATGGCACCAGAACTGAGGCGCAACCCAGTATGGTGCAAAGCATCAAGATGGCGAAGAGTAGAAGGAGAAGCAGATGAGTAAGCAGGGCAACCATAATCGAGCTTAGACAGGATGAGAGAGGAATGTAAAGCAAGGAGAGTGCGCCTATCTGCCCCCCAAGAAGTATGGGACAAGACCCGAAGGAGGGTAAGGGCCTTAGAGCACTCAACACGGAGGTAAGAGATATGGGGAGACCAAGACAAACGAGTGTCAAGGAATAACCCCAAAAGCTTCGCGGAATCTTTGTATTCAAGGGGATACCATAAAGTGACAAAGAGGGATGAAGAACAACCCGTTTCCGCGTAAAAGTCATGGCACAAGTCTTAGAAGTAGAGAACTTGAAGCCATGATCGGTGGCCCAAGACGACACGGCATCAATTGCAAGTTGAAGCCGGCGCTGAAGGAGAGGCGAATCATCACCCTGACAGCAAAGGGTAAGATCATCAACATAGAGAGCGGAGAAGACACCAGAAGGAAGAGAGGAAAGAAGACCATTGAGGGCAACCAGAAAAAGAGTAGTGCACAGAACACTACCCTGGGGCACACCTTCGTATTGCTGAAAAGAGGCAGAGAGAGCGGTACCAAGGCGCACCCGAAAGGAACGACGGGAGAGGAAGCTGCGGAGAGAGAGAGGGAGATGACCATGAAGGCCAAAAGAATGAAGTTGAGATAGAATATGATATCGCCAAGTGGTGTCGTAAGCCTTTTCCAGGTCAAAAAGGAAGGCAACAACGGAGGTCTTCGCAGCAAAAGCAGTACGAATATAGACCTCCAAGTTCACCAGGACATCTGTCGTGCTGTGGCACTTACGGAAACCAAATTGAGAAGGGGAGAGGTGATGGTGTTCCAGGAACCACATCAGACGAACGTTAACCATACGTTCAAAGAGTTTGCAGACACAACTTGTGAGAGCAATAGGGCGAAAGTCCTCAGGGGAAGTACCCAGAGACCCCGGTTTGCGAACAGGGAGGACAACGGCATCGAGCCAGTCCTCAGGGACTGACGACTACTCCCCAGATCCGATTATACAAACTCAGTAAATACTGAGACGTGCACGGAGGGAGATGGCGAAGCATCTCATAATGAATACCATCGGAGCCAGCCGCCGTAGAACTGCAGAGGGCCAGGGCAGAACGAAGTTCAGAGAGAGAGAAGGGATCATTATAGGGAAGCTGAAGATGAGTGCAGAAATCTAAAGGACGAGACTCAAGGACAGGTTTACGAAGAAGAAAAGATTGGGGAAGATGAAGACCAGAGCTAACAGAAGAAAAGTGGAAACCCAGTACGGAAGCGACCTGCAACGGGTCCGCCACAAGAGTATCATGGAGGTGAAGGACCGAACATCGGGAACGAACTTACCCGCTATCTTGCGGATACACTTCCAGATCTGGGCCAGAGGAGTTTCGGACGTAATTTTGAGACATAAGATGCCCAACATTCACGTTTAGCAGTACGGATGGCCCTAGGGGCCACCGCACTCGCTTTCCGAAAGAAAAGAAGAGAATCGGTCGTCTGCCTACGGCGGTGCCTCTTCCAGGCTGCATGCTTACAGCGGACAGCCCGAGCACAGTCCGCATTCCACCAGGGAACGCACTTCCGTGGACCCGGAAGAGCGAGGGATAGAGCGGAGGGCAGCGTTGAAGACAGTGTCATGAAAAAGGTGGAGTGCGCGTGAGAGAGGCAGAAGGGAGAGGTCAGAGAGAGTAGCACTGAGGGAAAATAGGGTCCAGTCCGCCTTAGCAAACTGCCACCTAGGGAAAGAGAGGGACGGGCGAAAAGAGAAAAAGGAAACAAGGATGGGGAAATGATCACTTCCATGGAGGTCATCAAGAACCTGCCACGTGAAATCTAAGTAAAGAGAAGAAGAGCAGAGAGAAAGATCAAGACAAGAAAGGGTGCGAGTCCGAGAGTCCAAATGAGTGGGCTCACCAGAATTCAGAAGAGACAGGGAAGAAGAGAGGAGAAACGGCTCAAGAAGGCGACCCCGGGTATTCGTCAGAACGTCACCCCAAAGAGAATGACGACAACTGAAGTCACCCAGCAGGAGCACAGGCTCCGGCAAGGAGTCAAGGAGGTGTTTCAAATCAGGAAGAGAAAGCAGGACACTCGGGGGGAGATAAATGGAACAAACTGTGTACCATTTCCCCACAAAGATACGAGCAGCAGAACAATGAAGAGGCAAAGGAAAAAGTAAAGGAACAAAGGGAACATCAGCACGAATCAAGAGAGCAGAAGAATTAGAAGCCCCAGCAACGGCTGGGGGGGGGGGAGAGAAAGGAATAGCCACGAAAACGACCAGGACAAGCACCAAGCATCGGCTCCTGGAGACAGACACAAATGGGCGAAAACCGCGAAATCAGAAGTTGGAGTTCGAGGAAATTGGCGTAATAACCTCGAACGTTCCATTGAAGAATGGACAACGACGAGAAGAGAAAGGACAAAAACAGAGAGCAAGGAAGAAACAAAGGCGAAAGACCAACAGAGCACGTTAAAGAATATCAGGGTCGGGATCAGGGTCAGCAAAGTCAGGGTTAGGGGGCATGGGTAAACTGAGCAAAGACGGAGGGAAGGAAACGGGAGAACAGATCAGAGGTGGGCGGGTGGGGTCCGGAGGAGGAGGAGGAGGAAGAGGAGGAGACAACGGAGAGGAGCAGTCAAAGACAGCAGCAGGAAGAGGGGGGGTAGAAAGAGGGGAGCGAACCTCTGCAAGGGCAACAACCGAGAGGGAAGCGGGGGCTAAAGAAACCTCCATAGCAGGAACAGGGGCCGCAACCACCGAAATGGGAGGGGAAGGAGCGAGAGAGGCAGAAGTAGGGGCCGAGGAAGAAAGCGAAACCTTCTTACCCGCCGGGGAGGAGGAAGGAGAGGAGCCAGGCTTACGCTTCTGACTTAAAGAGACTGGTGTCCCAGCAACCACGTACTGGGCAACAGATTCTAGCGTCTCAGCAGGAGAAGCCGAACGAGAGCACACATGACGGCCGGTTGGAGAGCGATGGACATCAGCCCGCACCGACAGGCAGCGGGGAGAGTCAAGAGACGGAGGGGGAAGGATGGGAAGGAGGAACGGAGGGAGACGAGGAAGAAGACACAGGAGACACGACAGACCGGGTAGAAAGAAGGGGAACCCCAGACAGAGGACCAGGAGGTGGATCCTTCGGGGGAGAACCCAAAGGAACAGAGGAGGGGGCAGTGGGCGTATCAGGGTCCAAGTTCCGGAAACGGTTGTGAGTCTGAGGAAGGCGGGAAGGACGAGGAGAGGAAGAGCGCAACACGCGAGCATAAGAGATATTAGCATAAGGCGGGAGCTGGCGAACCTGGCATCTCGCCTCAGGAAAAGATAAACGCTCCCGGTGCTTCAAGTTAAGGACGGCTGCCTCAAGCTTGTAATGGACACATGCACGGGAGAAGGTAGGATGGGCCTCACCGCAGTTGAGGCAACGAGCCTGGGGAGAAGTGCACTCCGACTTAGAGTGACCTTCGCCACCACACAAAGGACAGAGAGAGTCCCAGAGCAGCGGAGGGCACCATGCCCAAACCTCCAGCACTTGTTACAGAGCCGGGGAGAAGGAATGTACTCCTGGACAGAGCACCTGGCACCAGCAAGAATGACAGAGGGTGGAAGGGTCCTACCATCAAAGGTAATCTTCACAACCCGGAGGGGTTGACGGCTACTACCACGAGCCACGAGGGGGACGAGTAAACGTGTCCACCTGGAGAATAGAATGGCCCTGGGCAGCAAGGATATGTCGAATATCGTTGTGGCAGTCGCGCAGGTCCCGAACACCGGTCGCAACATGGGGCGGGAGCAGAATAGTGCCAACACTGGCATTCAACTGAGCGTTCTTTGAGACCCGAACAGGGGTCTCGCCAAGGCAGGATAAGGCAGCCAAGCGGGAAGCAGCATCCTGAGAAGGAGCAGCAACGACACGTGTACCAAGACGAGTGGGGTTGAAAGTAATGGAGGCATCCACGGAATCAACGAGATGTCGATGGAGGGAGAAATTGTCAGGAGGCACAGAATCAAGAGGGAGGAGATCAAAATATTTGGCCCACGAAGCGAGACCAAACAAGGCTTGATAGGTAGCAGAACTGGAAGGAATCGAGCGAGGGCGGCCGTGACGAGGACGGCGGTGAGAACCCCCAGAGAGAGAGGGGTTAAAAGGCGCAGTAGTTACAACTAGAGAAGGAGCCGTGCCAGGGGACGAGGTAGTCACCACTGGGGGCTTGGGGCTCGACCGAACCACAGAGGAGGGAGGGGAGCCAGGGGAAGGAGTCAGAGAGGCCAAAGGAGGAGCAAGGTCGGGGCCCAATGCAGTGGAGGCTACAGAGCTCGGTCTTCCAACACGGACTGACTCGGGGGCTTGGTCGCCCACCCCACGAGCCTGAGAAGGTAAAGCAGAAACAGACGAAACAGGGGTCAACATCATTACGAAAAAGAAAATTCATTCACGAATGTGCCCCCACACCCACCATGGAGTCACAATTAGAGGCAGGACACCCAACAAGAAGCTATCACCGATCTTGCCGGGGCCTCCTAGGGGTGCGTCGTGAGTATACGCCCCACAAACGCCACCTTAAGAAACCGACAGTCCGTCGAGATCGGGTTCAGTGACGAAAGGGGGATTGACAATAAAAGGTTCCCCTCGCTCTCGACGTCGGGTACTACAGTTCTTCGGGTGCAAGAGTATGCCTCCTCAAGCACCCGGGCGTCAAAATAGAGGAAGTCCAAGGGAAGAACCAGAACAAGCAAAAGGTCAGCAGGAAACGGCAAGCAGATAGGAGAAGAGGGGGGAGAAAAACGAAACAGAAGGAAAAGGAAAAGGTGCCCAGCAGAATTGGAGAGGACGGCAGCAGGAGCACAAGGCTAGAGAAGGACAGAGGACTGTCCCAAGGAGCATCACACTCCGGCAGCCGCCCACTAAGCCCCCACTGTCGGAAAATCCGACACCATAATATATCATACAGATAATTGCTGCTGTATTACCAACAAGTAACCCATAGAAAACGTAACTTGTAGTGGAATTACCGTTTAAAGAAAACGGGATATCATCACCACATACTATTATAATTCACCACCTATTATGGTGGGAATTATTCTTAAATACATTAGTCTTTGGACTTTACCATTATAAAAACATCTTATATAAATTAACTTAATTATCAATATTAAAGTAGAGTAAATGTGACCCTTCTATCACTTTCTGACATGTGGACAATGTAAGCCAGGCGTCAGAGTGAGGAAGGAGGGAGCCATTGTTGTGTCACCTCCGAGACGTGTGGAGCAAATTTGGCTCCTATCATATCTGGACAATGTCGGCCAGGCGTCAATAGTATGGAGTGTTAGATGCAGCCATTGTTGAAACTAGACCAGAGGCTCACACGGGAGCAAATTCGGCTCCTGTTAATTTTACTTGGACGTAGTGTTATGGAACCCAAAGGTGTACCATTTTCAACACGCTGTCAACAAATTCAAGTTAAGTGTTCTTTCCGAAACCCATGTATCTTCATTTATGGCCATTAATGTCATTATATAGGGTGGACCGGTTAGAGCACGACATAGCCTCAAACTAAAGGTAATTAAGCCAGGTCTTTATTGTTCCATGTACTGTATAGTGTTTTCTCTGATATAGCTTGTCATATATAGGATTCTGGCTTTACAGCTAGCGCACTTTTGACAGGTCAAGACGAGGAAGCAAGATTTTGTGCACCAGTTACTGGGTGATGGAAGCTACCTCAAAGAGGATAATTTGGTGTCTACACCCTAGTTATACCTGGTGGACTAACCTGCTGTACTATAAGATAAGGAACCTCTTCAATGTATGTAGTCTATTACTGTAGTTTGATTGGCTGCATATATATTAATTTAATAAACCCCCCTAATGTGTAGAGGATCGATTTGTGAGATTTAGAGATTATTGCAGAAATACAGTCCACTCATTATCATACAAATTGCTATCGAAGTATATAAATTAACGTAAATATAAATTCTATATAAATTCATATAAATTAAATAAATATAAATCTCACAGGTCGGTTCCCACATTATTTGGTCCTTCGAACCGGATGACGGATTATTTGATCCTTTGAACCCACATTTGGTCATCTTAGTACCGGATGAACCAGTTAACCAGTGGATTCATTAAATAAATTAGTGCAGTGTGATTTAAACAAAGCCAGTCAAGACGGCGGCGTTGACTCGTGCGAGTTCACGAGCCCCGCTCAGTTCAGTTAAGCCTTAGTCAGCGGTTTCATGCACACCCACAGATTTGGTGGCGTGTTATTCTGTGAAATGACAGCGCTAATATAGAAGCCAGCCAAATTAGTGACTGTGTCGCGAGATTGTTCACGGATTTCGTGGTGTTACATTTCGCGAGAGATTATCTACGAATTTTGTGGAGTTTATTTCGCGAGGTCACTAATAATATTTAATACTTCTTGATAATATTAGAAGTTTCATAGAGGCTAATTAAGAGGCTATTATCAATAATTGTGTATATTATTTCTCCAAAATAGAGAATTATTTAATATAAATTGCACTAGTGATCACAGTATAATATTTACTAATTGCCAACCCACAACAGGGTAGGATATGACTAGTTGAACTATTATTGCTCATCCTAGTCCCATTATTACCATAGTCAGTTGTACTATATTGATCAACCTAACACCATTAATGAATGGTCCAGACCCTATTTTGGGTGTAATTTTTATCAACTCGAATTGAGTTGTATATATAATAATTTACTTATGATCATTACACCTTTGAGTGATTAATTAGTGTCTCTTCCATCCTAGGGTGATATAGAAGAGCTAACCTAAAGGTACTTCCAGTGACACTGGTTTATCACTCAAATTATTAGTGTGTATGATTGTATATATATATAATGTGTATTAATTTTAAGTGCTAACCTCTAGTAGAGGTAGGATTATTGCCTAGTGAGTTCAGAATTTAACCCTAGGCTACCATTAGTACTTGCTCACAATTTATGAGCCAGTGGTGCCCAATTAACAAGTCACCATGACTAATCCACAGAAAGCAAAGCGTGCTTTAATATCAAGCAAACGCCAACTAACAAGAGATCTCAACCAATATGAACAGTTGTTATATGAGCCTGTAATTAATTATCGTCGGTTGAAAATACCACTGTTACAGATTCAAACCCAATTGCATATATTGAAAGCAAATAGGAAATCTTACCAAAATCAGGTCCACGACGACGACATAGTAGTTGAAGATGTGGAACCATTCCTGTCTGAACTTGCACAATATGAAGAAGAAACTCAAGCCAGGCTGGAACATTTACACAGGATAATTGAATCAGAACAAATAGCAAGTAGACCAAATAAAGTAGATAATGTTATGGATGATCTGGATCTTTTTGAGAATAAATGTAAAGCCAGATTAGATCCTTTAATCAACAAGGATAAAGCTTCACCCACTACAGCTTCACCTAATATTATACCACCAGAAATTAAGCAGTTCTCAGACAATTTATCCACAGTCTCTGTGGTTTCTGAAAACCCAATACCTGAGGCTACTAAGTTAACATGCCTCCAAGCTAGAGGTGAAGCTGAACCAGTAATAGAAAATGTAAATGAAAATAGCGACAGCACTAATTTCCCAGTCCAGCTTCCTAGGAATAATGCTGGCAATGAGAAAACTGTCATACATCTAGTACTACAATTGCTGGATTTACCTCAACCTGATCAGACTGCTGACTCATTACAATCCTTCAGCATGGAGTTTGAGTCACTACTAAGAACATTCAGACTTAAGGTTGATATAACTACTAGTGAATGGATGACCAAAGTAGTCCTTCAACGAAAATTGTCCAGCGATATACTAGATGAATTATGTGCACATCAGCATAACACCATCCTGACAGTACAGGACATCACTGAAGGTTTACATTCCATCATAAACAAACGACGAGCAAATGAGGAAGTTAAAGCCTCTTGCAAGCCTTTAGAAATAGAAAATAATAGTCAATTAAAGGGTAAAACAACTACCCCAAATAAACATCAACCAATTACTCAAACATCAAGTTGCAGAAAATCTGACAATGCCGCAAAATCCTCCAAGCCTACTGTTACTAGTTCACCCAAACCGGTAACTTCCAAACGTGCAGTAGGCTGGGGGACATGTATGTTCTGCAAAAAGAAACATTCAACATACTGTTGTGCTAATTATCCAACCAGAGACACTCGTATGGAGCGACTCCAGGAATTAGGGAGATGTGCAAGGTGTCTCAAGTCACACAACATAGACTATTGTGATACCCAATTCAACACCTGTAACAGGTGTAGAAGAGGTAGGCACCATGCAGCACTGTGCAAATATACGAAATTAACGTATTCAAGACCCAAGGTGGAAGATAGCATTCCCACCACAGTACAGTACTGCAAGGTGCAACAAACAAAGAGTGTCCAATCGGCAAAGTCTAAAGGTAATACGACTTTGCCTACTGCCCAAATTACCATCCTGAATAAGAGGGCCAAGGTCCATACCCGTGGGTTGTTTGACCAAGGATCCCAAAGAACATATATCACTAAAAAGTTGGCAGATGAACTACAATTAAGGCCTGTAGCCCAGATGTCATTCAACATCTCAGGGTTTGTAACAGATGCAGGACCTCAAGTCTACCAGGTGGTACAACCATCAGTACGCTTAGGCAGGTACGTCTGTCGAGTACAAGCCATTGTGGTGGACAAAATACCAGGAGACCTACAAGTTCGAGGTCTGAGAGCAACAGCCAAATTCCTGAGAAATAGAGGAATAAAATTGGCAGATAATATTAAGTCTGATCACCTCACTGACTTCGGTCTCCTTGTAGGGACAGACTATTGTCATCGATTCATCGGTAGCCCTACTAAATATCAGGGTATAACCATGTTAAACTCTGCAGGAGGTAAATTACTCTCAGGCCCAGTATCAAGCCTGAGGAGACCTATGCCTGCAGATAAACAATACTAGTAGAAATCTAAATTTGTCAGCTGATTATATTTCTCCAGTAGCATTATACTAAGGAGATTACAGCTGACTATACCAACAGAGGTTGATGTTAGTATCATCATTTAAAGCTGGAGATGAGTTCATGAGGCCTCAGTGGCAAATCAGTGAACAGTAGCCTAAAACAGCTACAAGTCACTGCGACCAATGTCACTGAACCCACTGCAGTCTCAGAACCATACTTTACTTTAATGATGAGCTATTCAATCTTCTGAATCAATTAACTAAATTAAACCCCAATAACTCTGATGACTGATTTGATACATTTATTATTTAATCAAGATGTATTCCATGGGCCTCAGTGTTTATATATCAGTGACCAGTTACCTGAAGAAACTTCAAGTTATATCTAATGTCACTGATCTCACTGCAGTCCCTGAATCATACTTGACTGTAGTACTTGATCACATTCATTCTTCTGGGTTAAATAATATGTAATAAGGCTTGAATATTAGCCTTTCAAGAGTTGACAGGGAAATGAAATCGCATTAGACTTCTAACCCCTGCAACTCTAGTACGGGACATCCGTCCTGTACGAACAGACGCACAATCGTGTGATTATTAACTACTAACATCAAATTAATCTAATAATTCGAAGGAGGAGTATCGGTGTTCGTCTGTTCTAAAGAGGACTTCGACCCGTGAGCAGCCCCCTGGGGAATTATGTCGGAAAATCCGACACCATAATATATCATACAGATAATTGCTGCTGTATTACCAACAAGTAACCCATAGAAAACGTAACTTGTAGTGGAATTACCGTTTAAAGAAAACGGGATATCATCACCACATACTATTATAATTCACCACCTATTATGGTGGGAATTATTCTTAAATACATTAGTCTTTGGACTTTACCATTATAAAAACATCTTATATAAATTAACTTAATTATCAATATTAAAGTAGAGTAAATGTGACCCTTCTATCACTTTCTGACATGTGGACAATGTAAGCCAGGCGTCAGAGTGAGGAAGGAGGGAGCCATTGTTGTGTCACCTCCGAGACGTGTGGAGCAAATTTGGCTCCTATCATATCTGGACAATGTCGGCCAGGCGTCAATAGTATGGAGTGTTAGATGCAGCCATTGTTGAAACTAGACCAGAGGCTCACACGGGAGCAAATTCGGCTCCTGTTAATTTTACTTGGACGTAGTGTTATGGAACCCAAAGGTGTACCATTTTCAACACGCTGTCAACAAATTCAAGTTAAGTGTTCTTTCCGAAACCCATGTATCTTCATTTATGGCCATTAATGTCATTATATAGGGTGGACCGGTTAGAGCACGACATAGCCTCAAACTAAAGGTAATTAAGCCAGGTCTTTATTGTTCCATGTACTGTATAGTGTTTTCTCTGATATAGCTTGTCATATATAGGATTCTGGCTTTACAGCTAGCGCACTTTTGACAGGTCAAGACGAGGAAGCAAGATTTTGTGCACCAGTTACTGGGTGATGGAAGCTACCTCAAAGAGGATAATTTGGTGTCTACACCCTAGTTATACCTGGTGGACTAACCTGCTGTACTATAAGATAAGGAACCTCTTCAATGTATGTAGTCTATTACTGTAGTTTGATTGGCTGCATATATATTAATTTAATAAACCCCCCTAATGTGTAGAGGATCGATTTGTGAGATTTAGAGATTATTGCAGAAATACAGTCCACTCATTATCATACAAATTGCTATCGAAGTATATAAATTAACGTAAATATAAATTCTATATAAATTCATATAAATTAAATAAATATAAATCTCACAGGTCGGTTCCCACATTATTTGGTCCTTCGAACCGGATGACGGATTATTTGATCCTTTGAACCCACATTTGGTCATCTTAGTACCGGATGAACCAGTTAACCAGTGGATTCATTAAATAAATTAGTGCAGTGTGATTTAAACAAAGCCAGTCAAGACGGCGGCGTTGACTCGTGCGAGTTCACGAGCCCCGCTCAGTTCAGTTAAGCCTTAGTCAGCGGTTTCATGCACACCCACAGATTTGGTGGCGTGTTATTCTGTGAAATGACAGCGCTAATATAGAAGCCAGCCAAATTAGTGACTGTGTCGCGAGATTGTTCACGGATTTCGTGGTGTTACATTTCGCGAGAGATTATCTACGAATTTTGTGGAGTTTATTTCGCGAGGTCACTAATAATATTTAATACTTCTTGATAATATTAGAAGTTTCATAGAGGCTAATTAAGAGGCTATTATCAATAATTGTGTATATTATTTCTCCAAAATAGAGAATTATTTAATATAAATTGCACTAGTGATCACAGTATAATATTTACTAATTACCAACCCACAACAGGGTAGGATATGACTAGTTGAACTATTATTGCTCATCCTAGTCCCATTATTACCATAGTCAGTTGTACTATATTGATCAACCTAACACCATTAATGAATGGTCCAGACCCTATTTTGGGTGTAATTTTTATCAACTCGAATTGAGTTGTATATATAATAATTTACTTATGATCATTACACCTTTGAGTGATTAATTAGTGTCTCTTCCATCCTAGGGTGATATAGAAGAGCTAACCTAAAGGTACTTCCAGTGACACTGGTTTATCACTCAAATTATTAGTGTGTATGATTGTATATATATATAATGTGTATTAATTTTAAGTGCTAACCTCTAGTAGAGGTAGGATTATTGCCTAGTGAGTTCAGAATTTAACCCTAGGCTACCATTAGTACTTGCTCACAATTTATGAGCCAGTGGTGCCCAATTAACAAGTCACCATGACTAATCCACAGAAAGCAAAGCGTGCTTTAATATCAAGCAAACGCCAACTAACAAGAGATCTCAACCAATATGAACAGTTGTTATATGAGCCTGTAATTAATTATCGTCGGTTGAAAATACCACTGTTACAGATTCAAACCCAATTGCATATATTGAAAGCAAATAGGAAATCTTACCAAAATCAGGTCCACGACGACGACATAGTAGTTGAAGATGTGGAACCATTCCTGTCTGAACTTGCACAATATGAAGAAGAAACTCAAGCCAGGCTGGAACATTTACACAGGATAATTGAATCAGAACAAATAGCAAGTAGACCAAATAAAGTAGATAATGTTATGGATGATCTGGATCTTTTTGAGAATAAATGTAAAGCCAGATTAGATCCTTTAATCAACAAGGATAAAGCTTCACCCACTACAGCTTCACCTAATATTATACCACCAGAAATTAAGCAGTTCTCAGACAATTTATCCACAGTCTCTGTGGTTTCTGAAAACCCAATACCTGAGGCTACTAAGTTAACATGCCTCCAAGCTAGAGGTGAAGCTGAACCAGTAGTAGAAAATGTAAATGAAAATAGCGACAGCACTAATTTCCCAGTCCAGCTTCCTAGGAATAATGCTGGCAATGAGAAAACTGTCATACATCTAGTACTACAATTGCTGGATTTACCTCAACCTGATCAGACTGCTGACTCATTACAATCCTTCAGCATGGAGTTTGAGTCACTACTAAGAACATTCAGACTTAAGGTTGATATAACTACTAGTGAATGGATGACCAAAGTAGTCCTTCAACGAAAATTGTCCAGCGATATACTAGATGAATTATGTGCACATCAACATAACACCATCCTGACAGTACAGGACATCACTGAAGGTTTACATTCCATCATAAACAAACGACGAGCAAATGAGGAAGTTAAAGCCTCTTGCAAGCCTTCAGAAATAGAAAATAATAGTCAATTAAAGGGTAAAACAACTACCCCAAATAAACATCAACCAATTACTCAAACATCAAGTTGCAGAAAATCTGACAATGCCGCAAAATCCTCCAAGCCTACTGTTACTAGTTCACCCAAACCGGTAACTTCCAAACGTGCAGTAGGCTGGGGGACATGTATGTTCAGCAAAAAGAAACATTCAACATACTGTTGTGCTAATTATCCAACCAGAGACACTCGTATGGAGCGACTCCAGGAATTAGGGAGATGTGCAAGGTGTCTCAAGTCACACAACATAGACTATTGTGATACCCAATTCAACACCTGTAACAGGTGTAGAAGAGGTAGGCACCATGCAGCACTGTGCAAATATACGAAATTAACGTATTCAAGACCCAAGGTGGAAGATAGCATTCCCACCACAGTACAGTACTGCAAGGTGCAACAAACAAAGAGTGTCCAATCGGCAAAGTCTAAAGGTAATACGACTTTGCCTACTGCCCAAATTACCATCCTGAATAAGAGGGCCAAGGTCCATACCCGTGGGTTGTTTGACCAAGGATCCCAAAGAACATATATCACTAAAAAGTTGGCAGATGAACTACAATTAAGGCCTGTAGCCCAGATGTCATTCAACATCTCAGGGTTTGTAACAGATGCAGGACCTCAAGTCTACCAGGTGGTACAACCATCAGTACGCTTAGGCAGGTACGTCTGTCGAGTACAAGCCATTGTGGTGGACAAAATACCAGGAGACCTACAAGTTCGAGGTCTGAGAGCAACAGCCAAATTCCTGAGAAATAGAGGAATAAAATTGGCAGATAATATTAAGTCTGATCACCTCACTGACTTCGGTCTCCTTGTAGGGACAGACTATTGTCATCGATTCATCGGTAGCCCTACTAAATATCAGGGTATAACCATGTTAAACTCTGCAGGAGGTAAATTACTCTCAGGCCCAGTATCAAGCCTGAGGAGACCTATGCCTGCAGATAAACAATACTAGTAGAAATCTAAATTTGTCAGCTGATTATATTTCTCCAGTAGCATTATACTAAGGAGATTACAGCTGACTATACCAACAGAGGTTGATGTTAGTATCATCATTTAAAGCTGGAGATGAGTTCATGAGGCCTCAGTGGCAAATCAGTGAACAGTAGCCTAAAACAGCTACAAGTCACTGCGACCAATGTCACTGAACCCACTGCAGTCTCAGAACCATACTTTACTTTAATGATGAGCTATTCAATCTTCTGAATCAATTAACTAAATTAAACCCCAATAACTCTGATGACTGATTTGATACATTTATTATTTAATCAAGATGTATTCCATGGGCCTCAGTGTTTATATATCAGTGACCAGTTACCTGAAGAAACTTCAAGTTATATCTAATGTCACTGATCTCACTGCAGTCCCTGAATCATACTTGACTGTAGTACTTGATCACATTCATTCTTCTGGGTTAAATAATATGTAATAAGGCTTGAATATTAGCCTTTCAAGAGTTGACAGGGAAATGAAATCGCATTAGACTTCTAACCCCTGCAACTCTAGTACGGGACATCCGTCCTGTACGAACAGACGCACAATCGTGTGATTATTAACTACTAACATCAAATTAATCTAATAATTCGAAGGAGGAGTATCGGTGTTCGTCTGTTCTAAAGAGGACTTCGACCCGTGAGCAGCCCCCTGGGGAATTATGTCGGAAAATCCGACACCATAATATATCATACAGATAATTGCTGCTGTATTACCAACAAGTAACCCATAGAAAACGTAACTTGTAGTGGAATTACCGTTTAAAGAAAACGGGATATCATCACCACATACTATTATAATTCACCACCTATTATGGTGGGAATTATTCTTAAATACATTAGTCTTTGGACTTTACCATTATAAAAACATCTTATATAAATTAACTTAATTATCAATATTAAAGTAGAGTAAATGTGACCCTTCTATCACTTTCTGACATGTGGACAATGTAAGCCAGGCGTCAGAGTGAGGAAGGAGGGAGCCATTGTTGTGTCACCTCCGAGACGTGTGGAGCAAATTTGGCTCCTATCATATCTGGACAATGTCGGCCAGGCGTCAATAGTATGGAGTGTTAGATGCAGCCATTGTTGAAACTAGACCAGAGGCTCACACGGGAGCAAATTCGGCTCCTGTTAATTTTACTTGGACGTAGTGTTATGGAACCCAAAGGTGTACCATTTTCAACACGCTGTCAACAAATTCAAGTTAAGTGTTCTTTCCGAAACCCATGTATCTTCATTTATGGCCATTAATGTCATTATATAGGGTGGACCGGTTAGAGCACGACATAGCCTCAAACTAAAGGTAATTAAGCCAGGTCTTTATTGTTCCATGTACTGTATAGTGTTTTCTCTGATATAGCTTGTCATATATAGGATTCTGGCTTTACAGCTAGCGCACTTTTGACAGGTCAAGACGAGGAAGCAAGATTTTGTGCACCAGTTACTGGGTGATGGAAGCTACCTCAAAGAGGATAATTTGGTGTCTACACCCTAGTTATACCTGGTGGACTAACCTGCTGTACTATAAGATAAGGAACCTCTTCAATGTATGTAGTCTATTACTGTAGTTTGATTGGCTGCATATATATTAATTTAATAAACCCCCCTAATGTGTAGAGGATCGATTTGTGAGATTTAGAGATTATTGCAGAAATACAGTCCACTCATTATCATACAAATTGCTATCGAAGTATATAAATTAACGTAAATATAAATTCTATATAAATTCATATAAATTAAATAAATATAAATCTCACAGGTCGGTTCCCACATTATTTGGTCCTTCGAACCGGATGACGGATTATTTGATCCTTTGAACCCACATTTGGTCATCTTAGTACCGGATGAACCAGTTAACCAGTGGATTCATTAAATAAATTAGTGCAGTGTGATTTAAACAAAGCCAGTCAAGACGGCGGCGTTGACTCGTGCGAGTTCACGAGCCCCGCTCAGTTCAGTTAAGCCTTAGTCAGCGGTTTCATGCACACCCACAGATTTGGTGGCGTGTTATTCTGTGAAATGACAGCGCTAATATAGAAGCCAGCCAAATTAGTGACTGTGTCGCGAGATTGTTCACGGATTTCGTGGTGTTACATTTCGCGAGAGATTATCTACGAATTTTGTGGAGTTTATTTCGCGAGGTCACTAATAATATTTAATACTTCTTGATAATATTAGAAGTTTCATAGAGGCTAATTAAGAGGCTATTATCAATAATTGTGTATATTATTTCTCCAAAATAGAGAATTATTTAATATAAATTGCACTAGTGATCACAGTATAATATTTACTAATTGCCAACCCACAACAGGGTAGGATATGACTAGTTGAACTATTATTGCTCATCCTAGTCCCATTATTACCATAGTCAGTTGTACTATATTGATCAACCTAACACCATTAATGAATGGTCCAGACCCTATTTTGGGTGTAATTTTTATCAACTCGAATTGAGTTGTATATATAATAATTTACTTATGATCATTACACCTTTGAGTGATTAATTAGTGTCTCTTCCATCCTAGGGTGATATAGAAGAGCTAACCTAAAGGTACTTCCAGTGACACTGGTTTATCACTCAAATTATTAGTGTGTATGATTGTATATATATATAATGTGTATTAATTTTAAGTGCTAACCTCTAGTAGAGGTAGGATTATTGCCTAGTGAGTTCAGAATTTAACCCTAGGCTACCATTAGTACTTGCTCACAATTTATGAGCCAGTGGTGCCCAATTAACAAGTCACCATGACTAATCCACAGAAAGCAAAGCGTGCTTTAATATCAAGCAAACGCCAACTAACAAGAGATCTCAACCAATATGAACAGTTGTTATATGAGCCTGTAATTAATTATCGTCGGTTGAAAATACCACTGTTACAGATTCAAACCCAATTGCATATATTGAAAGCAAATAGGAAATCTTACCAAAATCAGGTCCACGACGACGACATAGTAGTTGAAGATGTGGAACCATTCCTGTCTGAACTTGCACAATATGAAGAAGAAACTCAAGCCAGGCTGGAACATTTACACAGGATAATTGAATCAGAACAAATAGCAAGTAGACCAAATAAAGTAGATAATGTTATGGATGATCTGGATCTTTTTGAGAATAAATGTAAAGCCAGATTAGATCCTTTAATCAACAAGGATAAAGCTTCACCCACTACAGCTTCACCTAATATTATACCACCAGAAATTAAGCAGTTCTCAGACAATTTATCCACAGTCTCTGTGGTTTCTGAAAACCCAATACCTGAGGCTACTAAGTTAACATGCCTCCAAGCTAGAGGTGAAGCTGAACCAGTAGTAGAAAATGTAAATGAAAATAGCGACAGCACTAATTTCCCAGTCCAGCTTCCTAGGAATAATGCTGGCAATGAGAAAACTGTCATACATCTAGTACTACAATTGCTGGATTTACCTCAACCTGATCAGACTGCTGACTCATTACAATCCTTCAGCATGGAGTTTGAGTCACTACTAAGAACATTCAGACTTAAGGTTGATATAACTACTAGTGAATGGATGACCAAAGTAGTCCTTCAACGAAAATTGTCCAGCGATATACTAGATGAATTATGTGCACATCAACATAACACCATCCTGACAGTACAGGACATCACTGAAGGTTTACATTCCATCATAAACAAACGACGAGCAAATGAGGAAGTTAAAGCCTCTTGCAAGCCTTCAGAAATAGAAAATAATAGTCAATTAAAGGGTAAAACAACTACCCCAAATAAACATCAACCAATTACTCAAACATCAAGTTGCAGAAAATCTGACAATGCCGCAAAATCCTCCAAGCCTACTGTTACTAGTTCACCCAAACCGGTAACTTCCAAACGTGCAGTAGGCTGGGGGACATGTATGTTCAGCAAAAAGAAACATTCAACATACTGTTGTGCTAATTATCCAACCAGAGACACTCGTATGGAGCGACTCCAGGAATTAGGGAGATGTGCAAGGTGTCTCAAGTCACACAACATAGACTATTGTGATACCCAATTCAACACCTGTAACAGGTGTAGAAGAGGTAGGCACCATGCAGCACTGTGCAAATATACGAAATTAACGTATTCAAGACCCAAGGTGGAAGATAGCATTCCCACCACAGTACAGTACTGCAAGGTGCAACAAACAAAGAGTGTCCAATCGGCAAAGTCTAAAGGTAATACGACTTTGCCTACTGCCCAAATTACCATCCTGAATAAGAGGGCCAAGGTCCATACCCGTGGGTTGTTTGACCAAGGATCCCAAAGAACATATATCACTAAAAAGTTGGCAGATGAACTACAATTAAGGCCTGTAGCCCAGATGTCATTCAACATCTCAGGGTTTGTAACAGATGCAGGACCTCAAGTCTACCAGGTGGTACAACCATCAGTACGCTTAGGCAGGTACGTCTGTCGAGTACAAGCCATTGTGGTGGACAAAATACCAGGAGACCTACAAGTTCGAGGTCTGAGAGCAACAGCCAAATTCCTGAGAAATAGAGGAATAAAATTGGCAGATAATATTAAGTCTGATCACCTCACTGACTTCGGTCTCCTTGTAGGGACAGACTATTGTCATCGATTCATCGGTAGCCCTACTAAATATCAGGGTATAACCATGTTAAACTCTGCAGGAGGTAAATTACTCTCAGGCCCAGTATCAAGCCTGAGGAGACCTATGCCTGCAGATAAACAATACTAGTAGAAATCTAAATTTGTCAGCTGATTATATTTCTCCAGTAGCATTATACTAAGGAGATTACAGCTGACTATACCAACAGAGGTTGATGTTAGTATCATCATTTAAAGCTGGAGATGAGTTCATGAGGCCTCAGTGGCAAATCAGTGAACAGTAGCCTAAAACAGCTACAAGTCACTGCGACCAATGTCACTGAACCCACTGCAGTCTCAGAACCATACTTTACTTTAATGATGAGCTATTCAATCTTCTGAATCAATTAACTAAATTAAACCCCAATAACTCTGATGACTGATTTGATACATTTATTATTTAATCAAGATGTATTCCATGGGCCTCAGTGTTTATATATCAGTGACCAGTTACCTGAAGAAACTTCAAGTTATATCTAATGTCACTGATCTCACTGCAGTCCCTGAATCATACTTGACTGTAGTACTTGATCACATTCATTCTTCTGGGTTAAATAATATGTAATAAGGCTTGAATATTAGCCTTTCAAGAGTTGACAGGGAAATGAAATCGCATTAGACTTCTAACCCCTGCAACTCTAGTACGGGACATCCGTCCTGTACGAACAGACGCACAATCGTGTGATTATTAACTACTAACATCAAATTAATCTAATAATTCGAAGGAGGAGTATCGGTGTTCGTCTGTTCTAAAGAGGACTTCGACCCGTGAGCAGCCCCCTGGGGAATTATGTCGGAAAATCCGACACCATAATATATCATACAGATAATTGCTGCTGTATTACCAACAAGTAACCCATAGAAAACATAACTTGTAGTGGAATTACCGTTTAAAGAAAACGGGATATCATCACCACATACTATTATAATTCACCACCTATTATGGTGGGAATTATTCTTAAATACATTAGTCTTTGGACTTTACCATTATAAAAACATCTTATATAAATTAACTTAATTATCAATATTAAAGTAGAGTAAATGTGACCCTTCTATCACTTTCTGACATGTGGACAATGTAAGCCAGGCGTCAGAGTGAGGAAGGAGGGAGCCATTGTTGTGTCACCTCCGAGACGTGTGGAGCAAATTTGGCTCCTATCATATCTGGACAATGTCGGCCAGGCGTCAATAGTATGGAGTGTTAGATGCAGCCATTGTTGAAACTAGACCAGAGGCTCACACGGGAGCAAATTCGGCTCCTGTTAATTTTACTTGGACGTAGTGTTATGGAACCCAAAGGTGTACCATTTTCAACACGCTGTCAACAAATTCAAGTTAAGTGTTCTTTCCGAAACCCATGTATCTTCATTTATGGCCATTAATGTCATTATATAGGGTGGACCGGTTAGAGCACGACATAGCCTCAAACTAAAGGTAATTAAGCCAGGTCTTTATTGTTCCATGTACTGTATAGTGTTTTCTCTGATATAGCTTGTCATATATAGGATTCTGGCTTTACAGCTAGCGCACTTTTGACAGGTCAAGACGAGGAAGCAAGATTTTGTGCACCAGTTACTGGGTGATGGAAGCTACCTCAAAGAGGATAATTTGGTGTCTACACCCTAGTTATACCTGGTGGACTAACCTGCTGTACTATAAGATAAGGAACCTCTTCAATGTATGTAGTCTATTACTGTAGTTTGATTGGCTGCATATATATTAATTTAATAAACCCCCCTAATGTGTAGAGGATCGATTTGTGAGATTTAGAGATTATTGCAGAAATACAGTCCACTCATTATCATACAAATTGCTATCGAAGTATATAAATTAACGTAAATATAAATTCTATATAAATTCATATAAATTAAATAAATATAAATCTCACAGGTCGGTTCCCACACCCACACGGCAACAACGAGCTGAGCGGGGAGGGGGTGTAAACAGCAAATAAAACTGGCTTGAGGAATTGAGACACATTTGGAATTTCATTTATGTAGATGAGAAAGAGTACGTAAGTAATTATCTAAAGAGGGCACCAAGCCGGGAAGGCTATGAAGCACCATTAACTATGTGGAATATAAAAAAAATGGTAAATATCACTAAGAATGCCAATTCGAGAACAAAAGCACATAAGGCAAATGATATCCCCCAGCAAAAATCTGCTATCAGAATAATAACAAATTCTGCTTTCAGACAACACTCAGCCCCCTTGTTTAACTCCCTTAACATGCTAAACATAATCTCACTCCACAAATTTTCTTGTGTCAATTATATTTACAAAACCCTGTTCTTAAACGCAAATCCTTGTCTGAAACTCTCCCTGGAAAGATCTAATAGAACCCATTATCACCACACCAGAAATAAATATCTCCTTGATATCCCCAGAGTCAAACTTAATCTGTGTAAACACTCTATGCAAATAAAGGGACCCAGTCTATGGAACTCACTCCCTAATGAATTGAAAAGCTGTCCAACTTTTGCGTCATTCAAAAAACAAAACTAAAAAGTACCTAATCTCATCTGCATAGTTTTTTTACCTTGTTGCTTTAAAAGTGCACTGTATCTATTGCTACCCAATCTCCCTATCTTTATGTACCCAATCTGAACATCTTTACCAATGTGATCATTACTGTCTTCTTATATGTGCTATCAATCTGCTGTACGGTGTCTGTTAATCTTGTTTAAATTACCAATCAAGTTGTCAATATAATCAACCAGAGCTTTAATATACCAATGTGCTTTAATATACTTACTATTCTCTCTCATCTCATTTTCTTCTTGCAATGAATCTGTTATCATTTTATTAATTCTGCTAGAATTTACCTACTTAAAATTATCTGTTAGATTAAGGACCTGCCCGAAACGCTGCAAGTACTAGTGGATTTACAAGATTGTAAATACTGTGCTATGTATTCTCTCTAACGCAATGTACCTTCTTGTATATAAATAAATAAAATAAAATAAAATAAAATATCAAAGGTATCTGATTCATCAAGGATTCTATCGAGGGACAAGTGAGGGACTGTCGGGAAGCAAGACATATGCATCTCCTGTTAGTCAGGTTATTCGACAAGGATGTGTACGACCCTGGTTTCCGAATAGGAAAAACAACCACCTCAAGCCAGTCCTTAGGGACAGATGACGACTTGCAGATACGATTAAACAGATTCAGTATATACTGAAATGTGCATTGAGGGAGATGACATTCAATATGAGATGTTTTGCCATCTGAGCCCGCTGCCATAGAACCATAATGAGTCAGGGCAGACTGGAGTTTGGAAAGAGAGAAAGGATCATTATAGAAAAGCTGGAGATGCATGTGAAAATCTATGGAACAAGATTCATGAAGGTGCTTACGAATAAGGAAAGATGGAGGAAGACTAGAACTAGAGCCAAGAGTCGAAAAACGGGGAACCCAGTTCGGTGGCAACCGACACTGGATCCACCACAATAGAACCACGGAAGTGAAGGACTGGCGAGACATCTGTAACAAATTTATCCGATATCTTACAGATTTTCTTTCTGATCTGGGGCAGAGGAATATCAGTCGTAATGGTGGAGACAAAAGAATTCAAACTCACACGTTTAGCCGTATGGACCACACTTGCCTTGTGAAACGAAAGAAAACAAACAACCATCTATCTGCATCTGTCTTTCTTCTACGCTGTGCTCTTACAGCAGACAGCCGAAACACGGCCTGCAGTCCACCAGGGAACGCACTTCCACATGCCTCGGGAGGTAGAGCGAGAAATAGAGCGGAGCGCAGCGTCTAAAATGGTGTGATAAAAAAGGAGTAAGGCTTGAGGGAGAGGCAGATCAGAGAGGTCGAAAAGAGTAGCATGTAGGGTGAATAGATTCCAGTTAGCCTTGGCAAACTGCCACCTAGGGACAGAGACGGAAGGGTGAAAAGAGAAAAAGGTGACAAGGATGGGGAAATGGTTACCGTTATGGAGGTCACGAAGAACCCGCCATGTGAAATCTAAATAAAGAGAACAGGGGCAGGAGAGAAAGATCAAGACAGGAGACGGTGCAAGAGCAGGTGTCAACATAAGTGGGTTCACCAGAATTCAGAAGAGACAGAGAAGAACAGAGGACGAACCCTTCGGGAAGGCGGCCCCGTGTGCAGAACATCGCCCCAGAGAGTATGCCGACAGGTAAAATCACCCAACAGGAGCACAGGCTCTGGTAAAGAGTCCAATAGGTGTTTAAAACCAGGAAGAGAAAGTGGGAAATTTGGGGGGAGATAAATGGAACAGACTGTATACCAATTACTCAAAAGATATGTGCCACAGAACACTCGATGTGCAACTGGAAAAGTATGGGGACGAAGGTAATATCAGTACGAATCAAAAGAGCAGTAGTGTTATGGGCCCTAGGAAAAAATGGAGGGGGGAAGAGAATGGTGTAACCACGGAAGTGACCAGGACAAGTGCCAAGCATCAGCTCCTGGAGACAGACACAAAGCAGTGAAAACTGTGATATCCAAAGCTGGAATTCATAGAAGTTGGCATAAAATACACGAATATTCAAATGAAGAATAAACATTGTCAAAAATAGAGAGAATAGAAATAGAGAACACGGGTCAAACAAAGGCAAATTAAAACAGTATACCAAGCAAGATCAGGATCAGTGAAATTGGGGTTATGGGGCATAGATAAATCTAGCAAGAACAGGTAAATCTATCAAGAACAGGTAAATCTAGCAAGAACAGGTAAATCTAGCAAGAACAATGGAGTCAAGGTAGTGGTAGGATGAACCAGAGGTGGACTGACAGGGTCCAGAGCAAAATTTTAGAGGGCTCGTGCGAGTTCACGAGCCCCGCTCAGTTCAGTTAAGCCTTAGTCAGCGGTTTCATGCACACCCACAGATTTGGTGGCGTGTTATTCTGTGAAATGACAGCGCTAATATAGAAGCCAGCCAAATTAGTGACTGTGTCGCGAGATTGTTCACGGATTTCGTGGTGTTACATTTCGCGAGAGATTATCTACGAATTTTGTGGAGTTTATTTCGCGAGGTCACTAATAATATTTAATACTTCTTGATAATATTATAAGTTTCATAGAGGCTAATTAAGAGGCTATTATCAATAATTGTGTATATTATTTCTCCAAAATAGAGAATTATTTAATATAAATTGCACTAGTGATCACAGTATAATATTTACTAATTGCCAACCCACAACAGGGTAGGATATGACTAGTTGAACTATTATTGCTCATCCTAGTCCCATTATTACCATAGTCAGTTGTACTATATTGATCAACCTAACACCATTAATGAATGGTCCAGACCCTATTTTGGGTGTAATTTTTATCAACTCGAATTGAGTTGTATATATAATAATTTACTTATGATCATTACACCTTTGAGTGATTAATTAGTGTCTCTTCCATCCTAGGGTGATATAGAAGAGCTAACCTAAAGGTACTTCCAGTGACACTGGTTTATCACTCAAATTATTAGTGTGTATGATTGTATATATATATAATGTGTATTAATTTTAAGTGCTAACCTCTAGTAGAGGTAGGATTATTGCCTAGTGAGTTCAGAATTTAACCCTAGGCTACCATTAGTACTTGCTCACAATTTATGAGCCAGTGGTGCCCAATTAACAAGTCACCATGACTAATCCACAGAAAGCAAAGCGTGCTTTAATATCAAGCAAACGCCAACTAACAAGAGATCTCAACCAATATGAACAGTTGTTATATGAGCCTGTAATTAATTATCGTCGGTTGAAAATACCACTGTTACAGATTCAAACCCAATTGCATATATTGAAAGCAAATAGGAAATCTTACCAAAATCAGGTCCACGACGACGACATAGTAGTTGAAGATGTGGAACCATTCCTGTCTGAACTTGCACAATATGAAGAAGAAACTCAAGCCAGGCTGGAACATTTACACAGGATAATTGAATCAGAACAAATAGCAAGTAGACCAAATAAAGTAGATAATGTTATGGATGATCTGGATCTTTTTGAGAATAAATGTAAAGCCAGATTAGATCCTTTAATCAACAAGGATAAAGCTTCACCCACTACAGCTTCACCTAATATTATACCACCAGAAATTAAGCAGTTCTCAGACAATTTATCCACAGTCTCTGTGGTTTCTGAAAACCCAATACCTGAGGCTACTAAGTTAACATGCCTCCAAGCTAGAGGTGAAGCTGAACCAGTAGTAGAAAATGTAAATGAAAATAGCGACAGCACTAATTTCCCAGTCCAGCTTCCTAGGAATAATGCTGGCAATGAGAAAACTGTCATACATCTAGTACTACAATTGCTGGATTTACCTCAACCTGATCAGACTGCTGACTCATTACAATCCTTCAGCATGGAGTTTGAGTCACTACTAAGAACATTCAGACTTAAGGTTGATATAACTACTAGTGAATGGATGACCAAAGTAGTCCTTCAACGAAAATTGTCCAGCGATATACTAGATGAATTATGTGCACATCAGCATAACACCATCCTGACAGTACAGGACATCACTGAAGGTTTACATTCCATCATAAACAAACGACGAGCAAATGAGGAAGTTAAAGCCTCTTGCAAGCCTTCAGAAATAGAAAATAATAGTCAATTAAAGGGTAAAACAACTACCCCAAATAAACATCAACCAATTACTCAAACATCAAGTTGCAGAAAATCTGACAATGCCGCAAAATCCTCCAAGCCTACTGTTACTAGTTCACCCAAACCGGTAACTTCCAAACGTGCAGTAGGCTGGGGGACATGTATGTTCTGCAAAAAGAAACATTCAACATACTGTTGTGCTAATTATCCAACCAGAGACACTCGTATGGAGCTACTCCAGGAATTAGGGAGATGTGCAAGGTGTCTCAAGTCACACAACATAGACTATTGTGATACCCAATTCAACACCTGTAACAGGTGTAGAAGAGGTAGGCACCATGCAGCACTGTGCAAATATACGAAATTAACGTATTCAAGACCCAAGGTGGAAGATAGCATTCCCACCACAGTACAGTACTGCAAGGTGCAACAAACAAAGAGTGTCCAATCGGCAAAGTCTAAAGGTAATACGACTTTGCCTACTGCCCAAATTACCATCCTGAATAAGAGGGCCAAGGTCCATACCCGTGGGTTGTTTGACCAAGGATCCCAAAGAACATATATCACTAAAAAGTTGGCAGATGAACTACAATTAAGGCCTGTAGCCCAGATGTCATTCAACATCTCAGGGTTTGTAACAGATGCAGGACCTCAAGTCTACCAGGTGGTACAACCATCAGTACGCTTAGGCAGGTACGTCTGTCGAGTACAAGCCATTGTGGTGGACAAAATACCAGGAGACCTACAAGTTCGAGGTCTGAGAGCAACAGCCAAATTCCTGAGAAATAGAGGAATAAAATTGGCAGATAATATTAAGTCTGATCACCTCACTGACTTCGGTCTCCTTGTAGGGACAGACTATTGTCATCGATTCATCGGTAGCCCTACTAAATATCAGGGTATAACCATGTTAAACTCTGCAGGAGGTAAATTACTCTCAGGCCCAGTATCAAGCCTGAGGAGACCTATGCCTGCAGATAAACAATACTAGTAGAAATCTAAATTTGTCAGCTGATTATATTTCTCCAGTAGCATTATACTAAGGAGATTACAGCTGACTATACCAACAGAGGTTGATGTTAGTATCATCATTTAAAGCTGGAGATGAGTTCATGAGGCCTCAGTGGCAAATCAGTGAACAGTAGCCTAAAACAGCTACAAGTCACTGCGACCAATGTCACTGAACCCACTGCAGTCTCAGAACCATACTTTACTTTAATGATGAGCTATTCAATCTTCTGAATCAATTAACTAAATTAAACCCCAATAACTCTGATGACTGATTTGATACATTTATTATTTAATCAAGATGTATTCCATGGGCCTCAGTGTTTATATATCAGTGACCAGTTACCTGAAGAAACTTCAAGTTATATCTAATGTCACTGATCTCACTGCAGTCCCTGAATCATACTTGACTGTAGTACTTGATCACATTCATTCTTCTGGGTTAAATAATATGTAATAAGGCTTGAATATTAGCCTTTCAAGAGTTGACAGGGAAATGAAATCGCATTAGACTTCTAACCCCTGCAACTCTAGTACGGGACATCCGTCCTGTACGAACAGACGCACAATCGTGTGATTATTAACTACTAACATCAAATTAATCTAATAATTCGAAGGAGGAGTATCGGTGTTCGTCTGTTCTAAAGAGGACCTCGACCCGTGAGCAGCCCCCTGGGGAATTATGTCGGAAAATCCGACACCATAATATATCATACAGATAATTGCTGCTGTATTACCAACAAGTAACCCATAGAAAACGTAACTTGTAGTGGAATTACCGTTTAAAGAAAACGGGATATCATCACCACATACTATTATAATTCACCACCTATTATGGTGGGAATTATTCTTAAATACATTAGTCTTTGGACTTTACCATTATAAAAACATCTTATATAAATTAACTTAATTATCAATATTAAAGTAGAGTAAATGTGACCCTTCTATCACTTTCTGACATGTGGACAATGTAAGCCAGGCGTCAGAGTGAGGAAGGAGGGAGCCATTGTTGTGTCACCTCCGAGACGTGTGGAGCAAATTTGGCTCCTATCATATCTGGACAATGTCGGCCAGGCGTCAATAGTATGGAGTGTTAGATGCAGCCATTGTTGAAACTAGACCAGAGGCTCACACGGGAGCAAATTCGGCTCCTGTTAATTTTACTTGGACGTAGTGTTATGGAACCCAAAGGTGTACCATTTTCAACACGCTGTCAACAAATTCAAGTTAAGTGTTCTTTCCGAAACCCATGTATCTTCATTTATGGCCATTAATGTCATTATATAGGGTGGACCGGTTAGAGCACGACATAGCCTCAAACTAAAGGTAATTAAGCCAGGTCTTTATTGTTCCATGTACTGTATAGTGTTTTCTCTGATATAGCTTGTCATATATAGGATTCTGGCTTTACAGCTAGCGCACTTTTGACAGGTCAAGACGAGGAAGCAAGATTTTGTGCACCAGTTACTGGGTGATGGAAGCTACCTCAAAGAGGATAATTTGGTGTCTACACCCTAGTTATACCTGGTGGACTAACCTGCTGTACTATAAGATAAGGAACCTCTTCAATGTATGTAGTCTATTACTGTAGTTTGATTGGCTGCATATATATTAATTTAATAAACCCCCCTAATGTGTAGAGGATCGATTTGTGAGATTTAGAGATTATTGCAGAAATACAGTCCACTCATTATCATACAAATTGCTATCGAAGTATATAAATTAACGTAAATATAAATTCTATATAAATTCATATAAATTGAATAAATATAAATCTCACAGGTCGGTTCCCACATTATTTGGTCCTTCGAACCGGATGACGGATTATTTGATCCTTTGAACCCACATTTGGTCATCTTAGTACCGGATGAACCAGTTAACCAGTGGATTCATTAAATAAATTAGTGCAGTGTGATTTAAACAAAGCCAGTCAAGACGGCGGCGTTGACTCGTGCGAGTTCACGAGCCCCGCTCAGTTCAGTTAAGCCTTAGTCAGCGGTTTCATGCACACCCACAGATTTGGTGGCGTGTTATTCTGTGAAATGACAGCGCTAATATAGAAGCCAGCCAAATTAGTGACTGTGTCGCGAGATTGTTCACGGATTTCGTGGTGTTACATTTCGCGAGAGATTATCTACGAATTTTGTGGAGTTTATTTCGCGAGGTCACTAATAATATTTAATACTTCTTGATAATATTAGAAGTTTCATAGAGGCTAATTAAGAGGCTATTATCAATAATTGTGTATATTATTTCTCCAAAATAGAGAATTATTTAATATAAATTGCACTAGTGATCACAGTATAATATTTACTAATTGCCAACCCACAACAGGGTAGGATATGACTAGTTGAACTATTATTGCTCATCCTAGTCCCATTATTACCATAGTCAGTTGTACTATATTGATCAACCTAACACCATTAATGAATGGTCCAGACCCTATTTTGGGTGTAATTTTTATCAACTCGAATTGAGTTGTATATATAATAATTTACTTATGATCATTACACCTTTGAGTGATTAATTAGTGTCTCTTCCATCCTAGGGTGATATAGAAGAGCTAACCTAAAGGTACTTCCAGTGACACTGGTTTATCACTCAAATTATTAGTGTGTATGATTGTATATATATATAATGTGTATTAATTTTAAGTGCTAACCTCTAGTAGAGGTAGGATTATTGCCTAGTGAGTTCAGAATTTAACCCTAGGCTACCATTAGTACTTGCTCACAATTTATGAGCCAGTGGTGCCCAATTAACAAGTCACCATGACTAATCCACAGAAAGCAAAGCGTGCTTTAATATCAAGCAAACGCCAACTAACAAGAGATCTCAACCAATATGAACAGTTGTTATATGAGCCTGTAATTAATTATCGTCGGTTGAAAATACCACTGTTACAGATTCAAACCCAATTGCATATATTGAAAGCAAATAGGAAATCTTACCAAAATCAGGTCCACGACGACGACATAGTAGTTGAAGATGTGGAACCATTCCTGTCTGAACTTGCACAATATGAAGAAGAAACTCAAGCCAGGCTGGAACATTTACACAGGATAATTGAATCAGAACAAATAGCAAGTAGACCAAATAAAGTAGATAATGTTATGGATGATCTGGATCTTTTTGAGAATAAATGTAAAGCCAGATTAGATCCTTTAATCAACAAGGATAAAGCTTCACCCACTACAGCTTCACCTAATATTATACCACCAGAAATTAAGCAGTTCTCAGACAATTTATCCACAGTCTCTGTGGTTTCTGAAAACCCAATACCTGAGGCTACTAAGTTAACATGCCTCCAAGCTAGAGGTGAAGCTGAACCAGTAGTAGAAAATGTAAATGAAAATAGCGACAGCACTAATTTCCCAGTCCAGCTTCCTAGGAATAATGCTGGCAATGAGAAAACTGTCATACATCTAGTACTACAATTGCTGGATTTACCTCAACCTGATCAGACTGCTGACTCATTACAATCCTTCAGCATGGAGTTTGAGTCACTACTAAGAACATTCAGACTTAAGGTTGATATAACTACTAGTGAATGGATGACCAAAGTAGTCCTTCAACGAAAATTGTCCAGCGATATACTAGATGAATTATGTGCACATCAACATAACACCATCCTGACAGTACAGGACATCACTGAAGGTTTACATTCCATCATAAACAAACGACGAGCAAATGAGGAAGTTAAAGCCTCTTGCAAGCCTTCAGAAATAGAAAATAATAGTCAATTAAAGGGTAAAACAACTACCCCAAATAAACATCAACCAATTACTCAAACATCAAGTTGCAGAAAATCTGACAATGCCGCAAAATCCTCCAAGCCTACTGTTACTAGTTCACCCAAACCGGTAACTTCCAAACGTGCAGTAGGCTGGGGGACATGTATGTTCAGCAAAAAGAAACATTCAACATACTGTTGTGCTAATTATCCAACCAGAGACACTCGTATGGAGCGACTCCAGGAATTAGGGAGATGTGCAAGGTGTCTCAAGTCACACAACATAGACTATTGTGATACCCAATTCAACACCTGTAACAGGTGTAGAAGAGGTAGGCACCATGCAGCACTGTGCAAATATACGAAATTAACGTATTCAAGACCCAAGGTGGAAGATAGCATTCCCACCACAGTACAGTACTGCAAGGTGCAACAAACAAAGAGTGTCCAATCGGCAAAGTCTAAAGGTAATACGACTTTGCCTACTGCCCAAATTACCATCCTGAATAAGAGGGCCAAGGTCCATACCCGTGGGTTGTTTGACCAAGGATCCCAAAGAACATATATCACTAAAAAGTTGGCAGATGAACTACAATTAAGGCCTGTAGCCCAGATGTCATTCAACATCTCAGGGTTTGTAACAGATGCAGGACCTCAAGTCTACCAGGTGGTACAACCATCAGTACGCTTAGGCAGGTACGTCTGTCGAGTACAAGCCATTGTGGTGGACAAAATACCAGGAGACCTACAAGTTCGAGGTCTGAGAGCAACAGCCAAATTCCTGAGAAATAGAGGAATAAAATTGGCAGATAATATTAAGTCTGATCACCTCACTGACTTCGGTCTCCTTGTAGGGACAGACTATTGTCATCGATTCATCGGTAGCCCTACTAAATATCAGGGTATAACCATGTTAAACTCTGCAGGAGGTAAATTACTCTCAGGCCCAGTATCAAGCCTGAGGAGACCTATGCCTGCAGATAAACAATACTAGTAGAAATCTAAATTTGTCAGCTGATTATATTTCTCCAGTAGCATTATACTAAGGAGATTACAGCTGACTATACCAACAGAGGTTGATGTTAGTATCATCATTTAAAGCTGGAGATGAGTTCATGAGGCCTCAGTGGCAAATCAGTGAACAGTAGCCTAAAACAGCTGCAAGTCACTGCGACCAATGTCACTGAACCCACTGCAGTCTCAGAACCATACTTTACTTTAATGATGAGCTATTCAATCTTCTGAATCAATTAACTAAATTAAACCCCAATAACTCTGATGACTGATTTGATACATTTATTATTTAATCAAGATGTATTCCATGGGCCTCAGTGTTTATATATCAGTGACCAGTTACCTGAAGAAACTTCAAGTTATATCTAATGTCACTGATCTCACTGCAGTCCCTGAATCATACTTGACTGTAGTACTTGATCACATTCATTCTTCTGGGTTAAATAATATGTAATAAGGCTTGAATATTAGCCTTTCAAGAGTTGACAGGGAAATGAAATCGCATTAGACTTCTAACCCCTGCAACTCTAGTACGGGACATCCGTCCTGTACGAACAGACGCACAATCGTGTGATTATTAACTACTAACATCAAATTAATCTAATAATTCGAAGGAGGAGTATCGGTGTTCGTCTGTTCTAAAGAGGACTTCGACCCGTGAGCAGCCCCCTGGGGAATTATGTCGGAAAATCCGACACCATAATATATCATACAGATAATTGCTGCTGTATTACCAACAAGTAACCCATAGAAAACGTAACTTGCAGTGGAATTACCGTTTAAAGAAAACGGGATATCATCACCACATACTATTATAATTCACCACCTATTATGGTGGGAATTATTCTTAAATACATTAGTCTTTGGACTTTACCATTATAAAAACATCTTATATAAATTAACTTAATTATCAATATTAAAGTAGAGTAAATGTGACCCTTCTATCACTTTCTGACATGTGGACAATGTAAGCCAGGCGTCAGAGTGAGGAAGGAGGGAGCCATTGTTGTGTCACCTCCGAGATGTGTGGAGCAAATTTGGCTCCTATCATATCTGGACAATGTCGGCCAGGCGTCAATAGTATGGAGTGTTAGATGCAGCCATTGTTGAAACTAGACCAGAGGCTCACACGGGAGCAAATTCGGCTCCTGTTAATTTTACTTGGACGTAGTGTTATGGAACCCAAAGGTGTACCATTTTCAACACGCTGTCAACAAATTCAAGTTAAGTGTTCTTTCCGAAACCCATGTATCTTCATTTATGGCCATTAATGTCATTATATAGGGTGGACCGGTTAGAGCACGACATAGCCTCAAACTAAAGGTAATTAAGCCAGGTCTTTATTGTTCCATGTACTGTATAGTGTTTTCTCTGATATAGCTTGTCATATATAGGATTCTGGCTTTACAGCTAGCGCACTTTTGACAGGTCAAGACGAGGAAGCAAGATTTTGTGCACCAGTTACTGGGTGATGGAAGCTACCTCAAAGAGGATAATTTGGTGTCTACACCCTAGTTATACCTGGTGGACTAACCTGCTGTACTATAAGATAAGGAACCTCTTCAATGTATGTAGTCTATTACTGTAGTTTGATTGGCTGCATATATATTAATTTAATAAACCCCCCTAATGTGTAGAGGATCGATTTGTGAGATTTAGAGATTATTGCAGAAATACAGTCCACTCATTATCATACAAATTGCTATCGAAGTATATAAATTAACGTAAATATAAATTCTATATAAATTCATATAAATTAAATAAATATAAATCTCACAGGTCGGTTCCCACACCCACACGGCAACAACGAGCTGAGCGGGGAGGGGGTGTAAACAGCAAATAAAACTGGCTTGAGGAATTGAGACACATTTGGAATTTCATTTATGTAGATGAGAAAGAGTACGTAAGTAATTATCTAAAGAGGGCACCAGGCCGGGAAGGCTATGAAGCACCATTAACTATGTGGAATATAAAAAAAATGGTAAATATCACTAAGAATGCCAATTCGAGAACAAAAGCACATAAGGCAAATGATATCCCCCAGCAAAAATCTGCTATCAGAATAATAACAAATTCTGCTTTCAGACAACACTCAGCCCCCTTGTTTAACTCCCTTAACATGCTAAACATAATCTCACTCCACAAATTTTCTTGTGTCAATTATATTTACAAAACCCTGTTCTTAAACGCAAATCCTTGTCTGAAACTCTCCCTGGAAAGATCTAATAGAACCCATTATCACCACACCAGAAATAAATATCTCCTTGATATCCCCAGAGTCAAACTTAATCTGTGTAAACACTCTATGCAAATAAAGGGACCCAGTCTATGGAACTCACTCCCTAATGAATTGAAAAGCTGTCCAACTTTTGCGTCATTCAAAAAACAAAACTAAAAAGTACCTAATCTCATCTGCATAGTTTTTTTACCTTGTTGCTTTAAAAGTGCACTGTATCTATTGCTACCCAATCTCCCTATCTTTATGTACCCAATCTGAACATCTTTACCAATGTGATCATTACTGTCTTCTTATATGTGCTATCAATCTGCTGTACGGTGTCTGTTAATCTTGTTTAAATTACCAATCAAGTTGTCAATATAATCAACCAGAGCTTTAATATACCAATGTGCTTTAATATACTTACTATTCTCTCTCATCTCATTTTCTTCTTGCAATGAATCTGTTATCATTTTATTAATTCTGCTAGAATTTACCTACTTAAAATTATCTGTTAGATTAAGGACCTGCCCGAAACGCTGCAAGTACTAGTGGATTTACAAGATTGTAAATACTGTGCTATGTATTCTCTCTAACGCAATGTACCTTCTTGTATATAAATAAATAAAATAAAATAAAATAAAATATCAAAGGTATCTGATTCATCAAGGATTCTATCGAGGGACAAGTGAGGGACTGTCGGGAAGCAAGACATATGCATCTCCTGTTAGTCAGGTTATTCGACAAGGATGTGTACGACCCTGGTTTCCGAATAGGAAAAACAACCACCTCAAGCCAGTCCTTAGGGACAGATGACGACTTGCAGATACGATTAAACAGATTCAGTATATACTGAAATGTGCATTGAGGGAGATGACATTCAATATGAGATGTTTTGCCATCTGAGCCCGCTGCCATAGAACCATAATGAGTCAGGGCAGACTGGAGTTTGGAAAGAGAGAAAGGATCATTATAGAAAAGCTGGAGATGCATGTGAAAATCTATGGAACAAGATTCATGAAGGTGCTTACGAATAAGGAAAGATGGAGGAAGACTAGAACTAGAGCCAAGAGTCGAAAAACGGGGAACCCAGTTCGGTGGCAACCGACACTGGATCCACCACAATAGAACCACGGAAGTGAAGGACTGGCGAGACATCTGTAACAAATTTATCCGATATCTTACAGATTTTCTTTCTGATCTGGGGCAGAGGAATATCAGTCGTAATGGTGGAGACAAAAGAATTCAAACTCACACGTTTAGCCGTATGGACCACACTTGCCTTGTGAAACGAAAGAAAACAAACAACCATCTATCTGCATCTGTCTTTCTTCTACGCTGTGCTCTTACAGCAGACAGCCGAAACACGGCCTGCAGTCCACCAGGGAACGCACTTCCACATGCCTCGGGAGGTAGAGCGAGAAATAGAGCGGAGCGCAGCGTCTAAAATGGTGTGATAAAAAAGGAGTAAGGCTTGAGGGAGAGGCAGATCAGAGAGGTCGAAAAGAGTAGCATGTAGGGTGAATAGATTCCAGTTAGCCTTGGCAAACTGCCACCTAGGGACAGAGACGGAAGGGTGAAAAGAGAAAAAGGTGACAAGGATGGGGAAATGGTTACCGTTATGGAGGTCACGAAGAACCCGCCATGTGAAATCTAAATAAAGAGAACAGGGGCAGGAGAGAAAGATCAAGACAGGAGACGGTGCAAGAGCAGGTGTCAACATAAGTGGGTTCACCAGAATTCAGAAGAGACAGAGAAGAACAGAGGACGAACCCTTCGGGAAGGCGGCCCCGTGTGCAGAACATCGCCCCAGAGAGTATGCCGACAGGTAAAATCACCCAACAGGAGCACAGGCTCTGGTAAAGAGTCCAATAGGTGTTTAAAACCAGGAAGAGAAAGTGGGAAATTTGGGGGGAGATAAATGGAACAGACTGTATACCAATTACTCAAAAGATATGTGCCACAGAACACTCGATGTGCAACTGGAAAAGTATGGGGACGAAGGTAATATCAGTACGAATCAAAAGAGCAGTAGTGTTATGGGCCCTAGGAAAAAATGGAGGGGGGAAGAGAATGGTGTAACCACGGAAGTGACCAGGACAAGTGCCAAGCATCAGCTCCTGGAGACAGACACAAAGCAGTGAAAACTGTGATATCCAAAGCTGGAATTCATAGAAGTTGGCATAAAATACACGAATATTCAAATGAAGAATAAACATTGTCAAAAATAGAGAGAATAGAAATAGAGAACACGGGTCAAACAAAGGCAAATTAAAACAGTATACCAAGCAAGATCAGGATCAGTGAAATTGGGGTTATGGGGCATAGATAAATCTAGCAAGAACAGGTAAATCTATCAAGAACAGGTAAATCTAGCAAGAACAGGTAAATCTAGCAAGAACAATGGAGTCAAGGTAGTGGTAGGATGAACCAGAGGTGGACTGACAGGGTCCAGAGCAAAATTTTAGAGGTGCAGTCAAGGCAATCAGGGAGAGGAGGGGCAGAAACAGGGGAGCGCACCTCATCAAGGGCAGCATCCAAGAGAGAATTGAGGGCCAAGGGAATTTCCATATTTGGAGAGGACTTAACCACCGAAATGGGAGGGGGATTCAGGGATAGAGTCGGAGTCGGAAGGTGAGGAAGAGATTGATGCCTTCTTACCTGCTGGGGAGGAAGAAGAGGAGCCAGGCTTATGTTTTTAATATAGACAGGTGTGCCAGCAGCATCGTACTGGGCGACAACTGTTGCAGTCTCAACAGGAGCAGTCAATATGAAGATTGCTGGGAGGAGGTACAACGACCTGGATGGACAGGTGGTGTGGAGGGCCAAAATACAAGAGGGGAGGGCCGAGAAGGAAAAGAGGGCACAGGAGACAGGGAAGGAAGGAAGGAAGGAAGGAAGGAAGGAAGGAAGGAAGGAAGGAAGGAAGGAAGGAAGGAAGGAAGGAAGGAAGGAAGGAAGGAAGGAAGGAAGGAAGGAAGGAAGGAAGGAAGGAAGGAAGGAAGGAAGGAAGGAAGGAAGGAAGGAAGGAAGGAAGGAAGGAAGGAAGGAAGGAAGGAAGGAAGGAAGGGAAGGGAGACACCAGACAGAGAACCAGGAGGAAAACCCTCTGGCCCAGAATTCAATAGAGCAAGTGAGGTGGTGGTGGTGGCGGTGGTGTCCAGGTCCAAGGCCCGGAAACAGTTGTAAAACTGAGAAAGTGGGAGAGGGCGACAAGTGGAACGCAATATACGAGTATAAGACATGCCAGAGGAAGATAAAAGATGGCGTACTTGGCGTCTCACCTCGAGAAAAGATAAATGATTCTGATGTTTCAAATTAAGGATAGCTTCCTCAAATTTGTATTGCACACATGTGCGGGAGAAGGTAGAGTGGGGATCACTGCAATTGATGCAGTGAGCTTGGGAAGAAAAGCACTGTCTTATAATGACCTGAGTATCCACACAAGGGGCATAGAGACACGGCACTTGTGCATTTGAAGGGACCATGCCAAAATTTCCAGCACCTATTGTAGAGGGAGGAGAACAGATGCTCCTTCAGGAGCATCTGGCACCAGCAAGAATTACGGAAGACGGAAGGGACCGACTATCAAAAGTGATCTTCATTACGCAAAGAGACTGGCGCAAAGAGACTGGCCAGGATGACCACGAGGGAGGTCGAGTAACATATCAATCTGGAGCATTGAATGGCCTTGGGATTCAAGGATATGTTTACTATCCCTGCCCTGTTGCTTATGCATCGTTAAATGCCTAGAGAGAGATGTTGTTGTCTTGCCTATATACTGGGTTTTTTGGAGCTTACAGTCCCCAAGAGGGCAAGCAACAGGGCTCCATTAAGGAACATATAATCTCTTCCCACAACCAAACCATCGCCAGAGAAATCCTAGTAAACAACACAGAAATCATCGATAGATACAGCGATAGCAGACGGCTTGACGTTTGCGAGGCACTACACATTAAAAAGTCAACACCAGCAATCAACAGCCAATTAATGCACAAGTATATTCTACCCACCTCAAGACTCCGCTCCAATATAGAAGCATCAAGAAATATGGACCAATAGACTTTCTACAATCACTTCCATTCAATACCCATTGTTTCGTGTTCTGTCTTGTGTTGATGAAATTAATACCCTATTAATACCACCTCACTCAAATGTAGATATAAACAAATCGGAGATGTGTAAGTTCTATTCAGTTGTGTATGTGTAAACTAAAGGCTTTGAAAATGTAATAAGTTTTACGAAACGCGCTCAAGTGTCGCGTCAGACTAGAAATAAAAATGCATTTTGGAGAATTGATTTTTGAATTACCACCAACAGTGAAAAGAAATGTACGAAAGATCGAGAAAATTCGTGTTAGAATTATTAATCTTACTTTTTCGGTCATATTTAATAATATATATGTCGTACCTAGTAGCCAGAACGCACTTCTCGGCCTACTATGCAAGGCCCGATTTGCCTAATAAGCCAAGTTTTCATGAACTAATTGTTTTTCGACTACCTAACCTAACCTAACTTTTTCGGCTACCTAACCTAACCTATAAAGATAGGTTAGGTTAAGTTAGGTAGGGTTGGTTAGGTTCGGTCATATATCTACGTTAATTTTAACTCCAATAAAAAAAATTTGACCTCATACATAATGAATTGGGTAGCTCTATCATTTCATAAGAAAAAATTTTTAGAAAATATATTAATTCAGGAAAACTTGGCTTATTAGGCAAATCGGGTCTTGCATAGTAGGCTGAGAAGTGCGTTCTGGCTACTAGGTACGACATACATATTTGTATATGTATATATATATATATATATATATATATATATATATATATATATATATCATAAAAGCTTCATAGAAGGTTGTAACAGAACCCATGAGCACCACACCAGAAATAAATACAGTTTTGATATTCCTAGAGTACGACTTAATCAAACTAGAAATGCTCTACAAATCAAGGGACCCAGATTGTGGAATGACCTTCCCAACCATGTTAAAGACTGTATCTCTCTCAACCAGTTTAAGATTAAAACGAAGCTATACCTAATAAATTCCCTGTAACCTACCTTACCCCTCTAATTTTATCCAATGTCTGTTTTATTTTTAAAAAGCGCTGTTTGTCGACAGAATTGTATTTGTGCTGCTTTCTCAGCTATGTTTTCTTTCCATGTTTTCATTTTACTCTTTATGCTCAATTAGTACTAAGCTTTAGTCATTTAAGTTTTTTATGCCCGAAACGCTTTGCGTAATAGTGGCTTTAGGCATTGTATGTACTAGCCCTAACTATAAATCCACCACTTTTTGTAAAATCTCTTTTATGTATGTACCTTACCTAAATAAACATTTTGATTTTGATTTTGATTTTGATTTTTGATATACAGGCATACCTCAGTTTAAGAGTTTAATTGGTTCCTGGAGACGCCTCGTATTCCGAAAACTCGCATTCCGAAGCTAATTTCCCCATAAGAAATATTCATTATGAGATGCTTCGCCATCTCTCTCCGTGCACGTCTCAGTATTTACTGAGTCTGTATAATCGGATCTGGGAGTCGTCGTCAGTCCCTGAGGACTGGCTCGATGCCGTTGTCCTCCCTGTTCGCAAACCAGGGTCTCTGGGTACTTCCCCTAAGGACTTTCGCCCTATTGCCCTATCTTATATGTGCTGCCATTCTATTGTATGGTGTTTATAAATCTTGTTTATCTGTATCTTTTGCTACCCAGTCTCCCAATCTTTATGTACCCATTCTGAACATCTTTACCATTGTGATCATTGCTGTCTTATATGTGCTGTCAATCTGCTGTATGGTGTCTATTAATCTTGTTTAAATTACTAATCAAGCTGTCAATGTAATCAATCAGAGCTTTAATATAACAATGTGCTTTAATATACTTACTGATCTCTCTCATCTCATTTTTCTCTTGTAATGTATCTTTATCATTTATCAATTCTGATTGAAATTACCTACTTAAAATTATCTGCTAGATTAAGGACCTGCCCGAAACGCTGCGCGTACTAGTGACTTTACAAGAATGTAATTACTGTACTATCCAATGTATTCTCACAAACCCAATGTACCTTCTTGTATATATATATAAATAAATAAATAAATAAATAACTTTTATCAAAAATTTTCATTATTTATGTATTCTAATTTCTTTAGTATTTTCAGACAAATTTGTAAATGTCTTAAATCCCATTAAATATTTTATATATTACAGGATCCTAACAAGTACACTATTGAAGAGAAGCACTTATCACCCAAAAATAATAGTGGAATCCTGGCTCTTTTGAAGCACGGGCAAAAGTTGTGTACTGACAAGCTGATTACTACTGGCCTCCATTGTCTTGCCTGCACTTTGTTTCCCATCAATCATATCATTCTTACAGGTGTGAGACAGAGAGGGACAAGATCATCCAAGAGGAACAACACCTGAAGGCTGATCCACACCTGAAGGTAGCACCACACCTGAAGGTAGCACCACACCTGAAGGCAGCACCACACCTGAAGGCAGGTCCACACCTGAAGGCAGCACCACACCTGAAGGCAGCACCACACCTGAAGGCAGCACCACACCTGAAGGCAGCACCACACCTGAAGGTAACACCACACCTGAAGGCAGCACCACACCTGAAGGCAGCACCACACCTGAAGGCAGGTCCACACCTGAAGGCAGCACCACACCTGAAGGCAGGTCCACACCTGAAGGCAGCACCACACCTGAAGGCAGCACCACACCTGAAGGCAGGTCCACACCTGAAGGCAGCACCACACCTGAAGGCAGCACCACACCTGAAGGCAGCACCACACCTGAAGGCAGCACCACACCTGAAGGCAGCACCACACCTGAAGGCAACACCACACCTGAAGGCAGCACCACACCTGAAGGCAGCACCACACCTGAAGGCAACACCACACCTGAAGGCAGCACCACACCTGAAGGCAGCACCACACCTGAAGGCAACACCACACCTGAAGGCAGCACCACACCTGAAGGCAGCACCACACCTGAAGGCAGGTCCACACCTGAAGGCAGCACCACACCTGAAGGCAGCACCACACCTGAAGGCAGCACCACACCTGAAGGCAGCACCATTTGCCAGCAACATTTGGCTGCTTTAATTAATAATTAATTAATTCTCTCTACAAACAGGACCAAAACTTGCTCCAAGCGGAATCACAGTTTCGGGCGATCGAGCGGCAACACGGAAAAGTGTATACTCTTTTCACTGTGCTCCCCCTCCCCTTCCGGCCCGTTGGCGTCGTGAGGGGGCTTGGTGGACGGCTGCCGGAGTGTGATGCTCCGTTGGGCAGTCCTCTGTCCTTTTCTGGCCTTGCACTCCTGCTGCTGTCTTCTCCAATTGTGCCGGATCGCTTTTCCTTTTCCTTATGTTTCGTTTTTCTCCCCCCTCTTCTCCTATCTGCTTGTCGTTTCCTGCCGACCGTTTGCTTGTTTTGGATTCTTTCTTTGGACTTCTTCTATTTTGACGCCCGGGTGCTTGAGGAGGCATACTCTTGCACCCGTAGAACTGTAGTACCCGACGTCTCGAGCGAGGGGAACCTTTTATTGTCAATCCCCCTTTCGTCGCCGAACCCGATCTCGACGGACTGACGGTTCTTAAGATGGCGTTTGTGGGGCGTATACTCACGACGCACCCCTAGGGGGCCCCGGCATGATCAGCGATAGCTTCCTGTTGGGTGTCCTGCCTCTAATTGTGGCTCCATGGTGGGTATGGGGGCACATTCGTGGATGAATTTGTCACTTTTCGTCTCTATGTCGTTGAATGTTTCCGTTGTACCCTCTCAGGCTCGTGGGGTGGGCGACCAAGCCCCCGAGTCGGCCTGTATTGGAAGACCAGGCTCTGTAGCTCCCGCTGCGTTGGGCCCCGACCTTGCTCCTCCTTTGACTGTCCTGACTTCTTCCCCCAGCTCCCCTCCCTCCTCTGAGGTTGGGTCGAGCCTCCAGCCCCCGGTGGTGACCACTTCGTCCCCTGGTGTGGCTAAGTCTTTCGTTGTGACTACTGCGCCTTTTGACCCCTCTCTCTCTAGGGGTTCTCACCGCCGTTCGCGCCCCAACCGCACTCGCTCGATTCCTTCCCGTGCTGATGCGTATCAGGCCTTGTTTGGTCCTGCTTCATGGGCCAAATACTTTGATCTCCTCCCTCTTGATTCTGCGCCTCCTGACGATTTCTCCCTCCATCGGCATCTTGTAGATTCCGTGGATGCGTGTGTTACTTTCAACCCCACTCGTCTCGGTACACGTGTCGTTGCTGCTCCTTCTCAGGATGCGGCTTCCCGCTTGGCTGCCTTATCTTGCCTTGGCGAGATCCCTGTTCGGGTCTCCAAGAACGTTCAGATGAATTCCAGTGTTGGCACTATTCTCCTCCCACCCCATGTTGCAACCGGTGTTCGGAATCTGCAGGATTGCCACGATGATATTCGGCATATCCTTGATGCCCAAGGCCATTCTGTCCTCCAGGTTGACTCGTTTACTCGTCCCCCTCGTGGTCGTCGCCGTCAACCCCTTCGCGTTGTGAAGATCACCTTTGATGGTAGGACCCTTCCATCCTCTGTCATTCTTGCTGGTGCTAGGTGCTCTGTCCAGGAGTATATTCCTTCTCCTCGACTTTGTAATAAGTGCTGGAGGTTTGGGCATGGTGCCCTCCGCTGCTCTGGGACTGTCTCTCTCTGTCCTTTGTGTGGGAGTGAAGGTCACTCTAAGTCGGAGTGCACTTCTCCCCAAGCTCGCTGCCTCAACTGCGGTGAGGCCCATCCTACGTTCTCCCGTGCCTGTGTCCATTACAAGCTTGAGGCGGCCGTCCTTAACCTGAAGCACCGGGAGCGTTTGTCTTTTCCTGAGGCGAGGCGCCAGGTTCGCCGGCTCCCGCCTTATACTAACATCTCTTATGCTCGCGTGTTGCGCTCTTCCTCTCCTCGTCCTTCCCCCCTTCCTCAGACTCTCAACCGTTTCCGGGCCTTGGACCCTGATACGCCCACTGCCCCCTCCTCTGTTCCTTTGAGTTCTTTCCCGAGGGGTCCCCCTCCTGGTCCTCTGTCTGGGGTTCCCCTTCTTTCAACCCGGTCTGTCATGTCTCCTGTGTCTTCTTCCTCGTCCCCCTCCGATCCTCCTTCCCATCCTCTTCCTCCATCTATCGGCTCTCCCCGCCGCCTGTCGGTGCAGGCGGATGTCCATCGCTCTCCTAACGGCCGTCGTGTGTGCTCTCGTTCGGCTTCTCCTGTTGAGACACTGGAATCCGTTGCCCGGTACGTAGTTGCTGGGACACCTGTCTCTTTAAGTCAGAAGCGTAAGCCTGGCTCCTCTCCTTCCTCTTCCCCGGCGGGTAAGAAGGCTTCGCTTTCTTCCTTAGCTCCTACTTCTGGCTCTGTTGCTCCTTCCCCTCCCGTTTCAGTGGTTGCGCCCCCTGTTCCTGCTATGGAGGTTTCTTTGGCCCCTGCTTCCCTTTCGGTTGCTGCTCTTGCTGGGGTGCGCTCCCCTCTTTCTACTCCCCCTCTTCCTACTCCCCCTCTTCCTACTGCTGTCCTTGACTGCTCCTCTCCGTTGTCTCCTCCTCTTCCTCCTCCTCCTCCGGACCCCGCCCGCCCACCTCTGATCTGTTCTCCCGTTTCCTTCCCTCCGTCTTTGCTCAGTTTACCCATGCCCCCTAACCCTGACTTTGCTGACCCTGATCCCGACCCTGATATTCTTTAACGTGCTCTGTTGCTCTTTCGCCTTTGTTTCTTCCTTGTTCTCTGTTTTTGTCCTTTCTCTTCCCGTCGTTGTCCATTCTTCAATGGAACGTTCGAGGTTATTACGCCAATTTCCTCGAACTCCAACTTCTGATTTCGCGGTTTTCGCCCCTTTGTGTCTGTCTCCAGGAGCCAATGCTTGGTGCTCGTCCTGGTCGTTTTCGTGGCTATTCCTTTCTCTCCCCCCCCCAGCCATTGCTGGGGCTTCTAATTCTTCTGCTCTCTTGATTCGTGCAGATGTTCCCTTTGTTCCTTTACTTTTTCCTTCGCCTCTCCATTGTTCTGCTGCTCGTATCTTTGTGGGGAAATGGTACACAGTTTGTTCCATTTATCTCCCCCCGATTGTCCCGCTCTCTCTTCCTGATTTGAAACACCTCCTAGACTCCTTGCCGGAGCCTGTGCTCCTGCTGGGTGACTTCAATTGTCGTCATTCTCTTTGGGGTGACGTTCTGACGAATACCCGGGGTCTCCTCCTTGAGCCGTTTCTCCTATCTTCTTCCCTGTCTCTTCTGAATTCTGGTGAGCCCACTCATTTGGACTCTCGGACTCGCACCCTTTCTTGTCTTGATCTTTCTCTCTGCTCTTCTTCTCTTTACTTAGATTTCACGTGGCAGGTTCTTGATGACCTCCATGGAAGTGATCATTTCCCCATCCTTGTTTCCTTTTTCTCTTTTCGCCCTTCCCTCTCTTTCCCTAGGTGGCAGTTTGCTAAGGCAGACTGGACCCTATTTATCCTCAGTGCTGCTCTCTCTGACCTCTCCCTTCTGCCTCTCTCTCGCGCTCTCCTCCTTTTTCATGACACTGTCTTCAACGCTGCCCTCCGCTCTATTCCTCGCTCTTCCTCTCGGGGTCCACGGAAGTGCGTTCCCTGGTGGAATGCGGACTGTGCTCGGGCTGTCCGCTGTAAGCGTGCAGCCTGGAAGAGGCACCGCCGTAGGCAGACGACCGATTCTTTTCTTTTCTTTCGGAAAGCGAGTGCGGTGGCCCGTAGGGCCATCCGTACGGCTAAACGTGAATGTTGGGCATCTTATGTCTCAACAATTACGTCCGAAACCCCTCTGGCCCAGATCTGGAAGCGTATCCGCAAGATAGCGGGTAAGTTCGTTCCCGATGTTTCACCGGTCCTTCACCTCCATGATACTCTTGTGGTGGACCCGTTGCAGGTCGCTTCCGAACTGGGTTCCCACTTTTCTTCTGTTAGCTCTGGTCTTCATCTTCCCCAATCTTTCCTTCTTCGTAAACCTGTCCTTGAGTCTCGTCCTTTAGATTTCTGCACTCATCTTCAGCTTCCCTATAATGATCCCTTCTCTCTCTCTGAACTTCGTTCTGCTCTGGCCCTCTGCGGTTCTACGGCGGCGGGCTCCGATGGTATTCATTATGAGATGCTTCGCCATCTCCCTCCGAGCACGTTCTCAGTATTTACTGAGTCTGTATAATCGGATCTGGGAGTCGTCGTCAGTCCCTGAGGACTGGCTCGATGCCGTTGTCCTCCCTGTTCGCAAACCGGGGTCTCTGGGTACTTCCCCTGAGGACTTTCGCCCTATTGCTCTCACAAGTTGTGTCTGCAAACTTTTTGAACGTATGGTTAACGTTCGTCTGATGTGGTTCCTGGAACACCATCACCTCCTCTCCCCTTCTCAATTTGGTTTCCGCAAGTGCCGCAGCACGACAGATGTCCTGGTGAACTTGGAGGTCTATATTCGTACTGCTTTTGCTGCGAAGACCTCCGTTGTTGCCGTCCTTTTTGACCTGGAAAAGGCTTACGACACCACTTGGCGTTATCATATCCTATCTCAACTTCATTCTTTTGGCCTTCGTGGTCATCTCCCTCTCTTTCTCCGCAGCTTCCTCTCTCGTCGTTCCTTTCGGGTGCGCCTTGGTACCGCTCTCTCTCCCTCTTTTCAGCAATACGAAGGTGTGCCCCAGGGTAGTGTTCTGAGCACTACTCTTTTTCTGGTTGCCCTCAATGGTCTTCTTTCCTCTCTTCCTTCTGGTGTCTTCTCCGCTCTCTATGTCGATGATCTTACCCTTTGTTGTCAGGGTGATGATTCGCCTCTCCTTCAACGCCGGCTTCAACTTGCAATTTATGCCGTGTCGTCTTGGGCCACTGATCATGGCTTCAAGTTCTCTACTTCTAAGACTTGTGCCATGACATTTACGCGGAAACGGGTTGTTCTTCGTCCCTCTTTGTCACTTTATGGTCATCCCCTTGAATACAACGATTCCGCGAAGCTTTTGGGGTTATTCCTTGACACTCGTTTGTCTTGGTCTCCCCATATCTCTTACCTCCGTGTTGAGTGCTCTAAGGCCCTTACCCTCCTTCGGGTCTTGTCCCATACTTCTTGGGGGGCAGATAGGCGCACTCTCCTTGCTTTACATTCTTCTCTCGTCCTGTCTAAGCTCGATTATGGTTGCCCTGCTTACTCGTCTGCTTCTCCTTCTACTCTTCGCCGTCTTGATGCTTTGCACCATACTGGGTTGCGCCTCAGTTCTGGTGCCTTTCGTTCGACTCCCGTCCTTAGCTTGTATGTTGACACTGGCTTCCTGTCTCTCCAGGACCGCCGTGATCGCTACTGTCTTCGCTATCTTGCGCGGTCCTTGCAACATCCTTCCTCTCGCCTCTGTCGTGCTTTAACTTTTACCCCTCCTGCGGTTCCTGTTCCTCTTCACCAACTCCCTCTTTCTGTCCGGTTATCTCGCCTGCAGGATTCTCTTTCCGTTAGTATTTCTGATGTTTCTCCTCGTGTTGTTCCTTCTTTGCCCCCGTGGAGGGTCCCTCTTCCGCGGTTTTGTACTTCCTTGACCCGTATCACTAAAGCTTTTACCCCTCCTACGGTTCTAAAACGCCTTTTCCTCGAGCACTTTTCTTCTCACTCCCGCTCCGTTTCTGTCTTCACCGATGGGTCTAAGTCAGCGGACGGTGTTGGCTACTCTGTTGTTTTTCCTGATCGCACTTATATGTGTCGCTTGCCTCCGGAGACTAGCATCTTTACAGCGGAACTTTATGCTATTCTCTATGCTCTTCGTCTCCTACTTTCTCGTTGTCAGTCTTCCTTTGTAGTTGTTGTTGACTCTCGTAGTGCCCTCATGGCTCTCGGGTCCTTTAATCCAGTTCATCCAGTGGTTGTCGAGATCCAGCATTGGCTGTTTCTCGTTCATAGTAAATTTAAGTCGGTTGAGTTTTGTTGGGTTCCCAGCCATATTGGTGTGTCTTTAAATGAGCGTGCGGATGCTGCCGCCAAGGAAGCTGTCCGCTCTTGTCCCATCTCTCGTAAGGGCATTCCGTATTCCGACTTTTACCCGGTTATCCATTCCTCAGTCCTTACCCGTTGGCAGGCTTCTTGGTTGTCTGTTACTGGTAACAAGCTACGTACTCTTAAATGTTGTGTTTCCTCGTGGCAGTCCTCCTTCCACCGTAACCGGCGGTGGGAAACAGCTCTGGCGAGGTTGCGTATTGGCCATACTCGCTTAACCCATGGTCACTTGATGGAGCGCCGCCCTGCTCCTTATTGTCCTAGTTGCATTGTCCCTCTTACGGTCGTGCATGTCCTTCTTGAATGTCCTGACTTCCAGGACGAGCGTATGTCTTGCTTTCCGACCTTCCCTCGCGGTCACCTGTCCCTCGATAGAATTCTTGGTGACTCGGATACTTTTGATATCGGTCGCCTTATGCGTTTTTGTTCTCGTATTGGCATCCTTGGTGATATTTAGCGCCCTCTGATTATTTTGCGTATTTGATGGTGCTACATAGCCTTCCCGGTTTGGTGCCTTCTTTTGATAATTACTTACTTACTTTTCACTGTGCTGACCTTAATTTTCGATGTACATATTTCATTTTTGTACCAATGTGTTCGCAATAGAATGTTCTACAAGGACATATGTATAAAATGTCACCAAACTGTGATTTAAACCACTACCAATAAAGAAACTAAGTGGATCACTAGCCGTGAGCTCCAAACAGCGAAGAGATGTTTCCATTCTTTTCAGGGTTTTCAACTCCACATTGGTCCTACAGCGTCAAATTTGATATCTTTGAGATCGCAATAAAATTTCCTACACGGACATATGCATATAAATGTAGAATCATGATCGCGGCCCACTCGCAAGAATATGGGAATTGGGCGAAGTGTTACCCGTTACAGCACCTCGGCGATCTACAATAGTCTTAACACAAAGATACAAGATAAACCGTTCTCCCAAACAGGCGATGTGGCTTTTAGAAAAAACGTAAATTTTATGGTAAACATGTTCATACTATCCCCAAGTCGATCGGATATGAATTGAATTTTATAGAAATATTTGTTCGTCAGACAAAAAAATATGTCTACTCGGGCAGTTTCAAGTGACCCCCGGCGGACACGATCTTGTGTCCGCCGGGGAGTAAAGTGTTTATTAATAAAAACAAAATCGCCTTTCATTGCTTCACTCAGCCTGACCAAAAAAAAAAAAAAGACATTTTAACAATTTATTTATTTATTTATTTAAGTAAAATGATTTTCTATGTTTAGTGTGAGTTTGTTGGTTGACATACACAAGTGGATTTTTTTAAGCATGTTAGAGACATTAGGCAGATCATTGATGTATATACGAAATAGGAGAGGTCCTAGGATACTGCCCTACGGCACCCCTACGGTACAGTGGGAAAGGATGTATCATTGATGGCTACATATTGGTGTCTGTCACTATAATAGGATTGAAAACATTTTGGGGGTACAAAATCGGATACAGTTCAGGGTAAGGCCACGGATTCTCTAATGGTGGATTTTAATTAAGAGGTAGTTATGGTATCAAAAGCCTTTCTCAGGTCAATGAAGAGTCCAATCGGAAACTCACTTTTGTCAAGGTCTGAGCAAGGGTTGCACCACCCACAGCAAAGCTATGGGTGGTGCAAGGGCATGGGAGGTTCTCTTGAATACCATGATGGTATTTCACTAATGTTCCCAACTTTGGTTTTTAGTCCAAAGTTTGGACTTAGTTTAGTTTGGATTTAATAGTGATGAAGGAGGCATATCGCTTATGCACTATTAACCTAAATACAGGGTAAATAAAAAAATTTAATTTTAAGTAATTACCCACTTAAATTGGAAATTTATAACTCCAAAAAATTATATATACACTAAAGCGTTCTGAAGAATAATGGAAACAGACCCAAGTATCAGTTGGGTTAACCAATGTATCGCGTTTTCAAAATGGTCATCCCATGTTGGAATAGACGAACGCCGGAAGAATATCGTTGAAAACATCTTGATAACTTATTAAACCAAAATTATTAGTCAGAATAAATACAGAAATGGAAGCTATATGTAAGATACCTACCAGACAAATATTTTAAGTAAAACCGAAGATATTTGATCGATCGACGGAGCTACTCTCTCTCTCTCACATCAATGTATATTTCACGTAAATTCGTTAATAAACAAAAAATGTTTTATATGTCTTAAGAAAGACAGAAACATAAGCTTCATTTTAAATACTTTACCATAGACATATATAAATCCCAATTGAAAATATATATGTTTACAATTACCTAGGTATCAGTATCTAGCCAGGCGGGGATCACAGGCTGCACAATACTGATAAATTATGTAATTCACAGAGATGGTCCAGCTAAGGATGGATAACTTAGGCACTCTGCAGGAGGTGCCTAAGTTATCCATCAATGGATAACTAGGCACCCCGCAGGGAGATGTCCTCAGTCCTACCTTATTTAATATCTTTAATTTAATACCAACTTTAATTTACAAAAAAGCCTCCAGATCTTTAGCCCCTGCTATTGCTTTGCTCTTCAAGAAGTCACTTGAACTCCAAATCTTCCCAGATATTCTAAAAAAAAACGAGAGTAACGCCTGTCCACAAATGTGGTGATCTCACAGATGTTAACAACTACAGACCTATATCAATCCTGCCAAACTTGTCAAAAAATTTTGAAAAACTAATCTATAAGCAGCTTTACTCATATCTAGCCAAACTCAATATACTTAGCCCTTGCCAATATGGCTTCAGACCCAAAAAAAGCACTAACGATGCACTTATTAGTATGCTTAACTCGATTCATACAGCTCTTGATAAAAATGAGTTCCCTGTTGGGTTGTTTGTGAACCTGCGTAAAGCTTTTGATACTGTCAACCACCAAAACCTTCTTCTTAAATTACATCATTATGGAGTCAGAGGACACTCCCTAAAATACCTCAAATCCTACCTTACTGACAGGCTCCAATATGTTTCTGTGAATAATACAATTTCTCCCACCCTACCCATCAACATTGGTGTTCCCCAGGGCAGCATACTTGGCCCTCTCCTCTTTCTCATCTACATTAATGACCTTCCAAATGCCTCCCAACAACTCAAACCAATTCTATTTGCTGACGACACAACCTTCATTTACTCCAGTCCTGATCCCCTTGCTCTAAATGCTACAGTAAATACTGAGCTAAATAAAGTCCATCTGTGGCTAACTGCCAACAAACTCACCCTTAACATTGACAAAACTTTCTATATTCTGTTTGGCAATAAATCCTCTAATCAAATAAATCTCAAAATAAACAATACCCAAATTTGTAACAAATTAGATGGCAAATTCCTTGGCATTCTCATTGACCACAAGCTAAATTTCCAGGGACACATTCTAAATATATCAAAAAAAGTTTCAAAAACTGTGGGCATTCTTTCTAAGATCAGATATTATGTACCACGCCCTGCCCTGGTGACTCTCTATTACTCCCTTATCTATCCATATCTCAACTATGGTATTTGTGCTTGGGGCTCTACTACCCAAAATCACTTACGTCCTCTAATTACTCAACACAAAGCTGCTGTTAGGACAATATCCAATTCTGGCCCCAGACATCACTCGGTACCCCTACTCAAATCTCTGAATATGTTAGACATTAAGTCACTGCACATTCCCTCATGTGTATTGTCATGCCACAGTAAATACTGAGCTAAATAAAGTCCATCTGTGGCTAACTGCCAACAAACTCACCCTTAACATTGACAAAACCTTCTATATTCTGTTTGGCAATAAATCCTCTAATCAAATAAATCTCAAAATAAACAATACCCAAATTTGTAACAAATTAGATGGCAAATTCCTTGGCATTCTCATTGACCACAAGCTTAATTTCCAGGGACACATTCTAAACATATCAAAAAAAGTTTCAAAAACTGTGGGCATTCTTTCTAAGATCAGATATTATGTACCACGCCCTGCCCTGGTGACTCGCTATTACTCCCTTATCTATCCATATCTCAACTATGGTATTTGTGCTTGGGGCTCTACTACCCAAAATCACTTACGTCCTCTAATTACTCAACACAAAGCTGCTATTAGGACAATATCCAATTCTGGCCCCAGACATCACTCGGTACCCCTACTTAAATCTCTGAATATGTTAGACATTAAGTCACTGCACATTCTCTCTTGTGTATTATACATATATAAAACGCTAAACTATAATGCCACAACCCGTTCTCACACAAGACAGCACATATATGACTTAATGCTTAAAGTCAATATGTTGAATATGAATTAGTAAATATGTGATATATTCCCAGTTACTTTTTTTACCAAGGCCCAAACTCTTCCTCACGTACCAATTTAAGTGTCACAGTACCCGTCCGTCAACATAGATAGCAGAATATTCGTGATTGGCTCAATTATAAGGAAAATTGTAGTTTTCAGGTCCCACATGGGTTGTGAAATTTACCTACTATTGTCCATGCTCTTAGAATATTACAGATCAGCTACTTCCTATTGAAGGCTCGTAATATTGTTTTGAGAAATATTAGTTGTTCTTAGTAAATTATAATAAGCACTAAAAATTATTACATAGAATAACAGACCAATCAATATTATATACCATAGTTTGTGCTTTACAAATCTTTAAAGGATGTTTTGTAGGAACGCTAACAGAAAACGATGTTACGTTGGAATGTCTATGGGGTAAACTACTGCAAACAGGACGGTATTGTGTCTACTATACCAACTATAGCTAGGATGGGTATATTGTCACCTACCGCCTGTTAGGTGGGAAAGGGGTCCAATACCACCCACAGGATGGGTATGAGGGTCACATCCACCCACAGGATGAGTATGGGGATCACATCCACCCACAGGAAGGGTATGGGGTCCAATACCACCCACAGGATGAGTATGGTGTCCACTACAACCCACAGGATGGGTATGGGGCTCCAACCACCCATAGAATGGGTATGGGGCTCCAACCACCCATAGAATGGGTATGGGGCTCCAACCACAAATAAAATGGGTATAGGGTCCAATAACACCCACTGGATGTGTATTGCGTCCATTGCCGCGCGTCGAGCTGAAAACCGCAGCATTCATCTCAGAACCATGCCTATTTCACACAGATTCCTTAATAAACGTAAGAGTTTTATATGTCACAAGAAAGATAGAAATATAAGCTTCATTCTAAATACCTTACCATGGGCATATTTAAATTTAAAGCGAAGATACGTGTACTTTTATAATAGCCGAGCTTTAACCCCGGACAGATTGATCGACCGAGCAACTCTCTCTGAGAACAATGTTTATTTCACGTGAATTCGTTAATAAACATATATGTTTTATATGTCTCAAGAAAGGCAGACATATAAGCTTCACTTTAAACACTTTACCATGGACATATTTAAAGTTCTAATGAAGATACATGTATTTTAAAAATTACGGAGCTCCCACACCGTACAGACTGAACGACAGAGCAACTCTCTCAGATCAATGTTTATTTCACGTAAATTCGTTAATAAACACAAATGTTTTATGTCTTAAGCAAGATAGAAATAAGAGCTTCATTTTAAATACATTACAATAGACATATTTATAGCTCAAGTGAAGATACATATGTTTTTATAGTAGCGCTCAGTAGCTTGTCGGGCATGGAGTGCAGACGCCTACGCACTTGCCGATATATTGTATAATTAACAAAGATACGCTAATAAAGCCTAAAATCTTATATGCCTCCAGAAAGATCGAGATATGAACATTATTATGATTTCACCAAATGAAATATATCATGTTCGAGAACAAAGATATATCAATTTTAAATTAAGTTTCGACTCTTGCTCGGGCGAGAGAGAGGGAGCGACTCTTGCCCCATCTATTGGAGATTCTGTCCACTAAAGACCCAAAGCAACTCAAACCCTCCTAGCATTATTTAAGTAATGAAGTAATATGGTATATTTACTATAATGTGGGTGCTGAATGCAGAACATGAGAAAACATATATTTACTCCAAACTAATATAATTTCATTATGAAATAAGTAAATAAGTAACATCAAAGGAAGTCGACGGTCCAAGCGTCAATGTTGTGGAGCGACTTATCCAAGATATATCGTTGTTTGGAAAGTGTTTGTTGGCATATCCAGTTGTCGCCCTTCTCTGCACAAATTATCACAAATTTAAATTATAATGTTAACAAGTAGAATACGTATTTTTAATAAAATCTAACATAACTAGCCAGAAAACATTTAACATTTATTAAAAAAATATATGTTTGGAAGTTAAATCGACTTCATAGGACAATTGTTTTGTTATATCAACCAATATATCTTTGTTATATTGTTTTTGTTATATCAACCAATCCTTGTAAAAATTTATTGTATGTATGTACCTTACCTAAATAAAATTGTATTGTATTGTATTGTATTGTATATATACTCGTTATTCGTTGACATGCGTTCGCTACTTAAACTACCATGTACTGTACTTATGTAAAATCTCCCATGTCTCTTCGCTCATCTCACCGAACCCTACAGGCTCTTTGATATATTGTTTAATTAATTGAGCTTCACAAATACAGCTTATAATTGTATATGTTATCAAAAAGGCAGAGCTTATTTTAGTTCATTTATTATGCACCCCATACCCATCCTATGAGCGATAGTGGAGTGTTACAGAGGCACATAATGGGCTCAGGGACTGAGCCCCACAACTCATATAGCCAAGGAAGTTATAATCTTGATAAGCTAGTTACAAAAGTCAATGCACATTGTCACATCAACAATGGGCTCGAGTCCGACCACAAGTACAGTTTATAATTTAAGCAACTGACATATATGGAGGGCTAGTGTCACAATTGATATGTTTATCCTACACATAACCCCCTCTCCCCCATCCAATGGGCAGCGGTCGATAGGTTACAATCAAGTCGTTTTTTGCGTTTTATTCAGAGATTAGATCTTATTGGGTGAGGAAAGATATTCATATTTTAAAGAAGGCTTCTTGGCTGATGCTCTCCATTGATGGAAAATATACAACCTTTTGAAAATCAATGTTAGTTTGATCTAGATATTGTAATTAACAAAAGTATTTATGTCATCTGAAAGGTAGAAATATAGGCTACATTTAAAATCCTTTGTCATAAATATAACTGACATTTAAAAATATATATATCTTAAGTTAAATAAATAATACCACCTTATTGCCGGTGTCCGGACACATGAAAATTACCTAGGTATCAGTATCCAGCCAGGCGGGGATCACAGGCTGCACAATACTGATAAATTATGTAATGCACTACTTGTGGTCCATCTCGAACCCATTTATGATGTGACGACTTATAGTGAATTTTGTAACTAGCTCATCAAGATTGTAACTTGCTTAGCTAAATGAATTGTGGGGTTCGGTCCATTCATTTTCTTTCTTTATTATGCACCCCATAATACACATCCCGTGGGCGGTGGTGTAAAGGATTACAGAGGCACATAATCGGATCAGGAACTGAACCCTCTAGTTCGTTTAGCTAAGCAAATAACAATCTTTTGACGCTAGTTACAGAATTATTAATGTACACATACTTATGCATACATGTACATATTCATACGTATACATATATACATACACATACATATTTAATCACCACCACAAATACACACATCAGTAATCTTTTGTGTCACAAGTGATTCAACAAGAGGCTCACAACAGTCACTATACAAGGCACTTTACATTTATGGTGAGTCACACAGTTACTAGTCTTGCTGCACACCCACCCAACTGGGCGGCAGCTTTACAGTCATGTGCTCCACACCCACCCAACTGGGCGGCAGCTTTACAGTCATGTGCTCCACACCCACCCAACTGGGCGGCAGCTTTACAGTCATGTGTATGCATTACCTACAGTAAGCAAATTTTGGATACTTCGCTAAGATTTCGGGCAGCACATCATTATGAATGAAGTACTTACACATTTCATGGACACTATTGATGTTGTTATCTTTAAATTCCGCGATTTTTCACATTCCATTATATAATGACGCAAAGTATGCGAATAGTTCTGCTGACAGAGTTTACATTTAGTCAAATCTACATCATCAGATGTTACAAACTCCCAGAGGTACTTGTAGCTGAGCCTAAACCTAGCAGTGCATGGTAACATCTAGAAGTCTGCTAACATTATTGGATGACCCATAGACGAGCGATTCATCAAAGTTTATACAATATTGTGAAATTGAGAGTCAGTGTAGTAACATATATTGGTAAATCATAAATATTGTAAGTTGACCAGACCACACACTAGAAATTGAAGGGACGACGACGTTTCGGTTCGTCCTGGACCATTCTCAAGTCGATAGTGAGACTTGAGAATGGTCCAGGACGGACCGAAACGTCGTCGTCCCTTCAATTTCTAGTGTGTGGTCTGGTCAACATACTTCAGCCACGTTATTGTGACTCATCGCCTGCATAAATATTGTAAGTTAAGAATCTGATGCATGTGTGTGTGTTGGGGGGGGGGGGGGCCGGGGGTTATACCCTTGGTAAGCGAGAGTGGAAAGTAACCTTAGACGTACTGCGGTCAATGTGGGGGGAAGGGGGGAGTTGTAGGGAGGGTGGGAGAGTCAAATCCACCCTCCAACATCTGGACATAGTACCAGCAGCCTCCACAACACTCCATCAGCCTCCAACTGAAGCTTGTAGATGCCTCATCTAACCTCACTTATGTCACACATTAACCTACAGTTCCTGTGATATTTAAACTCCTCATCACAGTGGCGTCTCACCAATATAAACTGTATTGGATTTTGTCCCGAAATAGCTATATGCTGACTGGACGTGTATGTATGTATGTATGTATGTATGTATGTATGTATGTATGTATGTATGTATGTATGTATGTATGTATGTATGTATGTATGTATGTATGTATGTATGTATGTATGTATGCATGTATGAATGGATAGATGGATGGATGTATGTATGTACGCATGCATGCATGTATGTATGTATGTATGTATGTATGTATGTATGTATGTATGTATGTATGTATGTATGTATGTATGTATGTATGTATGTATGTATGTATGGATGGATAGATGGATGGATGTATGTATGTACGCATGCATGCATGTATGTATGTATGTAATGTATGTATGTATATGTATGTATTTATATACGCATGTATATACGCATGTATTTATATACGCATGTATGTATGTATGTATGTATGTACTCACCTAATTGTACTCACCTAATTGTGCTTGCGGGGTTGAGCTTTGGCTCTTTGGTCCCGCCTCTCAACTGTCAATCAACTGGTGTACAGATTCCTGAGCCTACTGGGCTCTATCATATCTACATTTGAAACTGTGTATGGAGTCAGCCTCCACCACATCACTTCCTAGTGCATTCCATTTATTAACTACTCTAACACTGAAAAAATCTTTCTAACGTCTCTGTGGCTCGTCTGGGTACTAAGTTTCCACCTGTGTCCCCTTGTTCGTGTCCCACCCGTGCTGAAGAGTTTGTCTTTGTCCACCCTGTCAATTCCCCTGAGAATTTTGTAGGTGGTTATCATGTCTCCCCATACTCTTCTGTTTTCCAGGGATGTGAGGTTCAGCTCCTTTAGCCTTTCCTCGTAGCTCAATCCTCTCAGTTCCGGGACGAGCCTGGTGTCATACCGCTGAATCTTCTCTAACTTTGTCTTGTGTTTAACTAGGTATGGACTCCAGGCTGGAGCTGCATACTCCAGGATTGGTCTTACATAAGTGGTATACAGGGTTCTGAAAGATTCCTTACACAAGTTTCTGAAGGCAGTTCTTATGTTGGCCAGTCTAGCATATGCCGCTGATGATATTCTTCTGATGTGGGCCTCTGGGGACAGGTTCGGTGTGATATCAACCCCCAGATCCTTCTCTCTATTTGATTCTTGCAGGATTTCCCCTCCCAGATGATACCTTGTGTTCAGCCTCCTGCTCCCTTCGCCTAATTTCATCACCTTACACTTTCCAGAGTTGAACTTCAGCAGCCATTTTCTAGACCATTCCTCCAGTTTATCCAGGTCATCCTGTAGTCTCTGTCTATCTTCATCCGTCTTGATTCTTCTCATAATTTTTGCATCATCAGCAAACATCGAGAGGAATGAGTCTATACCCTCTGGAAGATCGTTCACATATATTAGAAACAGGATGGGTCCAAGTACTGAGCCCTGTGGGACTCCGCTGGTGACATCTCGCCACTCTGATGTCTTCCCCCTCACAGTTACTCGCTGTTTCCTGTTGCTTAAGTACTCCCTTATCCACTGGAGCACCTTCCCTTTTACTCCTGCCTGTTGCTCCAACTTTTTTAACAGCCTTTTATGGGGTACTGTGTCAAAGGCTTTTTGGCAATCCAGGAAAATGCAGTCGGCCCACCCTTCTCTTTCCTGCCTAATTTTCGTTGCCTGGTCATAAAATTCTATTAAACCTGTGAGGCACGATCTACCATCTCTGAACCCATGTTGGTGGTGCGTTACAAAGTTATTTCCCTCCAGATGCTCTACGAGCCTTTTCCTCACGATCTTCTCCAGCACCTTGCATGGTATACAAGTTAAGGAAACTGGCCTGTAATTCAGTGCCTCTTGCCTGTCACCCTTTTTGTATATTGGGACCACGTTAGCTGTCTTCCAACTTTCTGGTAAGTCTCCTGTTTCCAGTGACCTGTTATACACCATAGAGAGTGGCACACTTAGTGCTTCTGCACCTTCCTTTAGTATCCATGGTGAGATTCTATCAGGCCCAACAGCCTTTGTCACATCTAGCTCCAGCAGACACCTTTTGACCTCATCACTGGTGAGGTCAAATTCCTCCAAGGTTGCTTGGTTTGCCGCCTCCTCATTTAGTGTAGGGGCTTCTCCTTGTTCTATTGTGAAGACCTCCTGGAATCTCTTGTTGAGTTCTTCACACACCTCCTTGTCATTCTCTGTGTATCTGTTCTCCCCTTTCCGCAGCTTCATCACTTGTTCCTTCACTGCTGTTTTCCTCCTGATATGGCTGTGGAGCAGCTTTGGTTGGGTCTTGGCTTTACTCGCGATGTCATTTTCAAACTGTCTCTCTGCTTCCCTCCTCACTCTGATGTACTCATTTCTGGCCCTCTGGTATCTCTCCCTGCTCTCTGGTGTTCTGTTATTTCTGTAGTTTCTCCATGTTCTTTTGCTCAGTTGTTTCGCTACCTTACATTCCTGGTTGAACCATGGGTTTTTCTGTTGTTTTTCGTTTTTCTCCTTTTGGACGGGGATAAACCTGTCTGCAGCTTCCTGGCACTTTTGGGTGTCAATATTCATCATGACCTGCACATTCTTGTCTCTAAGTTCTGTTTCCCATGGTATTCCCCTGAGGAAGTTCCTCATCTCGTCATATTTTCCTCTTCGGTAATTCAGTCTTTACCCCTCCACTCCCATCCTTGGATAGGTTATCCCTACCTCCACCAAGTACTCAAAGGTCAGTACACTGTGGTCACTCATTCCTATGGGGGCTTCAACTTTGACTTCCCTTATTTCTGACTCATTCAGGGTGAATATTAAGTCGAGTCTAGCTGGTTCATCATTGCCTCTCACTCTTGTGGGTTCCTTGACATGCTGGCTCAGAAAATTCCTTGTTGCCACTTCCAAGAGTTTAGCTCGCCACGTATCTGCACCACGATGGGGGTCCCCATTCTCCCATGTATATATGTATGTATGCATGCATGTATGTATGTATGTATGTATGTATGTATGTATGTATGTATGTATGTATGTATGTATGTATGTATGTATGTATGTATGTATGTATGTATGTATGTATGTATGGATGTATGTATGTATGTACGCATGTATGTATGTATATATGTACGTATGTATGTATGTATGTATGTATGTATGTATGTATGTATGTATGTATGTATGTATGTATGTATGTATGTATGTATGTATGTATGTATGTATGTATGTGTGTATGTATGTATTCCCAATCACGTTAAAGACTCCCCCTCTATCATCCAGTTTAAGAGAAAAACAACTATGTACTAAATAATCGACTCCTTGTAACTTTAATTATGCTGACCTTCCTATCTGTATTCAGACTGAGCCTACCATCATTAGAGGTGATTATAACGCTAGACATAGGAATATTGGTAATTCGCAGTTCAGTAATCGTAACGGCAACCAACTGGTGTCACTATTAGGTAGTCACGATGATGCACAGATTGTGGGTGACCTTGAACCGACGAATATCTACGGAGGTATTCTTGGTCTATGTCTCGGTTTCAACGTCTCTCACACCGTGTGCGCCTCGTCAATACTGCCAGTTATGGCGTCTGATCATCTGGCCATATTAGCCACTGTAAGCATTGGAAGCTCTATCCTCCCTGGTGGAGTGTTCAAGCGGAAGAGGCTGGCTGTGCCCATCGATCAACGAGACAATCTTGTTGCTCATGTGTCAGATTGGTGCAGTTCATCTGAGCCTTCATCAGTTGAAGATTTTAACAATGAGCTCACAGGTACTATCGAACAGTTTATAGAATCACTTGATTCATCGTCCAGGCCACGTAACCCAAATTACACTGGTCATAGCACTTATGTTTATTATAATGATTCTAAATTGCAGACACTAAAACGCACTGCCAGAATAATTGGACTAGCTTGTAGAAGGACCCGCACTGCTGAAATGCTTCGGCTCTTTCAAGCGGCTCTGGCTAAGGCCAGGGAACATATGGTGGAGCTGAGGCAGACAGACTGGTAAAACTTTTGTCCGTGGTCTCAATTCTCACACGCCACTAAGTCGGGCATGGAAGGATATCAACAAGATCAAAGGGAAAAATGCTGTAGAGATCTCGTACCCTAATCCTCTGCACAGAGCAAATGAGCTTGTTGATGCTTGGGCCACGACTTCCAGCTTTGACAGTCTTCCTCTACCCTCACAGAATGAATTAAATGATAGATATACTGATAGGGCAAGGGTCCTTGACTTCATGCTTCATCAAGAGGATGACTGTGACATGCTTTTACTGAATACGAACTAGATTCTGCTCTACATAAAGGCAAAGCTACATCACCCGGGGAGGATGGAGTTACTGACGGCATACTGCATATGCTTCTGCTAGTTCCAGGAAATACCTTTCTTCAATTGTATAATATGTGCTATGTAACTGGGGAGCTTCCTAAGTCATGGACCAACAGTGTTATTATTCCCATTCCTAAACCAAACCAGCAGAGTGCTTTTCGCCCAATCTCCCTCACTAGTTGTCTCTATAAGTGTCTTGAGAGGATGGTTCTCAACCGTCTCCTTTACAAAATTATTAATATGTTGTCTCCCCAGATATATGGCTTTATGCATGGAAAGAGTGTACATTACTGTATTACCATATTCCTCACCCTGCATACTGATAGGTCATATACCACTTTCCTAGATCTTAAGTCAGCCTTTGACATTGCTAACCCACACGTCATTCTGAGAGAACTTGCTAAAATGAATGTTGGAATGTTAATGTTAAAAATTGTTCAAACTGAAATAAATATATAACACTGTACGGTACAGTTGTGTTTAATTATGTTTTGCGATTCCTTTGGAAAAGGTATTTGTGCACCAAGTACTACTAGGTCATTATGAGATATGCTGAATGTTGTCAATATACCATCTGAATACGCTTCACTTTGCGTTAATCATTGGACGTCCTAATGATTAAGGTCCCCAAAAGGACTTAATCAGACCTCAGTGGATAATTTTACTCTCCCTCTCTCTCTCTCTCTCTCAGAGCATCCCCTTATGTGTTGTATGTGGGTGCTGAAGTTCAGTCTCTTGTCTATGTATAGGTGAAGGAACTTTCCATAATTGTTATTGCTAATGTATACTTGTAATACTGGGTATACATCCGGTGTTCTTACCCTCGACCGCGGCGAGGGTAAGCCGCGGTCGTATGGTCTGAAACCCACAAATATTTACAATGGGGGGGGGGGGTGGATAACATTTCCTCTTCAAGCACGCGCACACAAATGAACTATGTTACTTAACTGGAAGCACTCGTACAACATAATTTACACGATTTCTCAGGATAATTATACTTCTTACCAGCATATATACACTATAGTACCTAGGAGGTTCTCTTCAATGGTATCTAAGATAATTAAAAGAACCCAAGCAAACCACTGTGGAAATGTGCAGGACAATCATATCAATTGTGACACTAGCTCTCCACATATGGCATTTGCTTAATTTAGAAACTGTACTTGTGGTCGATCTCGAACCCACGTTGTTGATGTGACGATGTGTTATGAATTTTGTGGCTAGCTCCTCAAGATTGTAACTTGCTTAGATAAATATATTGTGTGTTCAGTCCCTGAACCCATTATGTGATAAATTAAGTAAACTAAAAACTATAGTCTGGCGACGAAACCTGAACTGCATAATGTAAATAGGGATTAACCAGAAAAAGATATAGGTGAAGAATAACACAAGGTAACTGCGTTAATTACAATATCTAGATCAAACTAACATTGATTTTCAAAGGTTGTATATTTTCCATCAATGGAGTGCATCAGCCAAGAAGCCTTCTTTAAAATATGAATATCTTTCCGCACCCAGTAAGATCTAATCTCTAAATAAAAAACAAAAAACGACTTGATTGTAACCTATCCACCGCTGCCCATTGGATGGGGGAGAGGGGGTTATGTGTAGGATAAACATATCAATTGTGACACTAGCCCTCCATATATGTCAGTTGCTTAAATTATAAACTGTACTTGTGGTCGGTCTCGAGCCCATTGTTGATGTGACAATGTGCATTGACTTTTGTAACTAGCTTATCAAGATTATAACTTCCTTGTCTATATGAATTGTGGGGCTCAGTCCCTGAGCCCATTATGTGCCTCTGTAACACTCCACTATCGCCCATAGGATGGGTATGGGGTGCATAATAAATGAACTAAACTAAGCTCTGCCTTTTTGTTAACAGATACAATTATCAGCTTTATTTGTGAATCTCAATTAATTAAACAATATATCACAGAGCCTGTAGGGTTCGGTGAGATGAGCGAAGAGACATGGGAGATTAAATGGGATTCTTGTAATGTTATTTGTCTATTTGTACTCACTGAATTTGTGCGCCCCTTGAGGGACTTGAAGTAGAGGGGGGTAGAAATAGCCTAAGCTACTCTATCCCTTTGAGATGTATTTATTGCTTATCTCAATAAACATACTTGAACTTGATCTTGACATGGGAGATTTTACATAAGTACAGTACATGGTAGTTTAAGTAGCGAACGCATGTCAACGAATAACGAGTATATATACAATACAATACAATACAATTTTATTTAGGTAAGGTACATACATACAATAAATTTTTACAAGGATTGGTTGATATAACAAAGATATATTGGTTGATATAACAAAACAATTGTCCCATGAAGTCGATTTAACTTCCAAACATATATTTTTTTAATAAATGTTAAATGTTTTCTGGCTAGTTATGTTAGATTTTATTAAAAATACGTATTCTACTTGTTAACATTATAATTTAAATTTGTGATAATTTGTGCAGAGAAGTGCGACAACTGGACATGCCAACAAACACTTTCCAAACAACGATATATCTTGGATAAGTCGCTCCACAACATTGACGCTTGGACCGTCGACTTCCTTTGATGCTACTTGTTTACTTATTTCATAATGAAATTATATTAGTTTGGAGTAAATATGTGTTTTCTCATGTTCTGCATTCAGCACCCACATTATAGTAAATATACCATATTACTTCATTACTTAAATAATGCTAGGAGGGTTTGAGTTGCTTTGGGTCTTTAGTGGACAGAATCTCCAATAGATGGGGCGAGAGTCGCTCCCTCTCTCTCGCCCGAGCAAGAGTCGAAACTTAATTTAAAATTGATATATCTTTGTTCTCGAACATGATATATTTCATTTGGTGAAATCATAATAATGTTCATATCTCGATCTTTCTGGAGGCATATAAGATTTTAGGCTTTAATAGCGTATCTTTGTTAATTATACAATATATCGGCTAGTGCGTAGGCGTCTGCACTCCATGCCCGACAAGCTACTGAGCGCTACTATAAAAACATATGTATCTTCACTTGAGCTATAAATATGTCTATTGTAATGTATTTAAAATGAAGCTCTTATTTCTATCTTGCTTAAGACATAAAACATTTGTGTTTATTAACGAATTTACGTGAAATAAACATTGATCTGAGAGAGTTGCTCTGTCGTTCAGTCTGTACGGGGTGGGAGCTCCGTAATTTTTAAAATACATGTATCTTCATTAGAACTTTAAATATGTCCATGGTAAAATGTTTAAAGTGAAGCTTATATGTCTGCCTTTCTTGAGACATATAAAACATATATGTTTATTAACGAATTCACGTGAAATAAACATTGTTCTGAGAGAGAGTTGCTCGGTCGATCAATCTGTCCGGGGTTAAAGCTCGGCTATTATAAAAGTACACGTATCTTCGCTTTAAATTTAAATATGCCCATGGTAAGGTATTTAGAATGAAGCTTATATTTCTATCTTTCTTGTGACATATAAAACTCTTACGTTTATTAAGGAATCTGTGTGAAATAGGCATGGTTCTGAGATGAATGCTGCGGTTTTCAGCTCGACGCGCGGCAATGGACGCAATACACATCCAGTGGGTGTTATTGGACCCTATACCCATTTTATTTGTGGTTGGAGCCCCATACCCATTCTATGGGTGGTTGGAGCCCCATACCCATTCTATGGGTGGTTGGAGCCCCATACCCTTCCTGTGGGTTGTAGTGGACGCCATACTCATCCTGTGGGTGGTATTGGACCCCATACCCTTCCTGTGGGTGGATGTGATCCCCATACTCATCCTGTGGGTGGATGTGATCCCCATACTCATCCTGTGGGTGGATGTGACCCTCATACCCATCCTGTGGGTGGTATTGGACCCCTTTCCCACCTAACAGGCGGTAGGTGACAATATACCCATCCTAGCTATAGTTGGTATAGTAGACACAATACCGTCCTGTTTGCAGTAGTTTACCCCATAGACATTCCAACGTAACATCGTTTTCTGTTAGCGTTCCTACAAAACATCCTTTAAAGATTTGTAAAGCACAAACTATGGTATATAATATTGATTGGTGAAGGACTGTTATTCTATGTAATAATTTTTAGTGCTTATTATAATTTACTAAGAACAACTAATATTTCTCAAAACAAAACTACGAGCCTTCAATAGGAAGTAGCTGATCTGTAATATTCTAAGAGCATGGACAATAGTAGGTAAATTTCACAACTCATGTGGGACCTGAAAACTACAATTTTCCTTATGATTGAGCCAATCACGAATATTCTGCTATCTAGGTTGACGGACGGGTACAGTGACACGTAAATTGGTACGTGAGGAAGAGTTTGGGCCTTGGTAAAAAAAGTAACTGGGAATATATCACATATTTACTAATTCATATTCAACATATTGACTTTAAGCATTAAGTCATATATGTGCTGTCTTGTGTGAGAACGGGTTGAATGCCAATCCTGATCTCAAAAGCTTCATAGAAGGTTGTATCAGAACCCATGAGCATCACACCAGAAATAAATACAGTTTTGATATTCCTAGAGTACGACTTAATCAAACTAGAAATGCTCTACAAATCAAGGGGCGCAGAATGTGGAATGACCTTCCCAACCATGTTAAAGACTGTACCTCTCTCAACCAGTTTAAGTTAAAAGCGAAGCTATACCTAATAAATTCCCTGTAACCTACCTTACCCTTCTATTGTCAACCAATGTCTGTTTTTTTCTTTAAAGAGCGCTGTTTGTCGACATAATTGTATTTGTGCTGCTTTTTCATCTATGTTTTCATTTCTTGTTTTCATTCTACTCATTATGCTCAATTAGTATTAAGCTTGTCATTTAAGTTTATCATGCCCGAAACGCTTTGCGTAATAGTGGCTTTAGGCATTGTATGTACTAGCTCTACCTATGTCAAACAATCCTTGTAAATATTTTTTGTATGTATGTACCTTTCCTAAATAAAATTGTATTGTATTGTATTGTATTGTATTATACATATATAAAACGCTAAACTATAATGCTAATCCTGATCTCAAAAGCTTCATAGAAGGTTGTAACAGAACCCATGAGCACCACACCAGAAATAAATACAGTTTTGATATTCCTAGAGTACGACTTAATCAAACTAGAAATGCTCTACAAATCAAGGGGCCCAGAATGTGGAATGACCTTCCCAACCATGTTAAAGACTGTACCTCTCTCAACCAGTTTAAGTTAAAAACGAAGCTATACCTAATAAATTCCCTGTAACCTACCTTACCCTTCTATTGTTAACCAATGTCTGTTTTTCTTTAAAGAGCACTGTTTGTCGACATAATTGTATTTGTGCTGCTTTTTCATTTCTTGTTTTCATTCTACTCATTATGCTCAATTAGTATTAAGCTTGTCATTTAAGTTTATCATGCCCGAAACGCTTTGCGTAATAGTGGCTTTAGGCATTGTATGTACTAGCTCTACCTATAAGTCAACCAATCCTTGTAAAAATTTATTGTATGTATGTACCTTACCTAAATAAAATTGTATTGTATTGTATTGTATCTTAATAAACACGCTCTTGTTGATCGTGTTACTGAAATTAACTGATAAATTGGTATAAAAATGCTTAGGCTAGGCTAACTCATCCTAACCCTTGCACAGAAGCCCTCCAGAATTTCTTTATTGAAGGTCAGCATTGTTCCAAATGGATAACTAAAACTGGAACTGAACTCAAAATGTATCAGGTTTATAATTTGTACCAAGAGAAACAACAACGGCACTTTCCTGCACCGTGGGAGATTAACCCTTTCCAATTTTAATCCCTCCCTTTCCACCCAAGAAGCAAATTAGAGGGCAGCCCAAGCTTCGTCTTGAGGCAAAGATCAATGCCTTAAGCCATATTGATGCTCTGTCCACAGAGCATTCTCTCTCTCTCAAATTATATACACTGATGGTTCCCTACACCGCACCACGGGTGCAGCTGGAAGTGCAGTTGTCCTGACAATGGGCGATGGCTTGTACTTTGAGTGGGGAGTCCGTATGAACAACTGGGCCTCTACCCTTCAGACCGAACTATTTGCCTTGCTTCTTGCACTGAAATGTATACAAGTCTCCAAACTTGATACATTAATTGTAAGTGACTCCTTATCATCCTTAATTGCTCTCAACTCTTTAATACATAACTGTAACATGCTTGTGTCCGAAGCTAGACAAAATTATTAAGGATTGTAACAGGGTCCATTTCATGTGGTCTCCATCTCATGTTGGCCTCCGAATGCATGATAGAGCTGATAAGTTAGCCAAAAAATCTGCCTTTAAAGGAGATGTTGAGTGTAACCTTGGATTGTCAATGAGCAATCTGAGAGCAGCAGTACACTGAGAACTTCAACAAGATCTTGTAGATCTGTGGCAAAGTGAAATTGACACCAGTAATTCCATCTATCATCATACTATCATGCAAGAGGAGCCACACATCTATGGTTCATCCAAAAAAGTCACACCTTCCCTGATACCCTTAAAAAAGCAAGAGTAACGCCAGTCCATAAAGGAGGCAATCCGGCGGACATAAACAATTCTGATCGGGGAGAAAAAACAAGCCAGGAGTGGGGGGACCTTAATTTATTAAACAATGTTTACAGAGCAACTGCTGTACCACAATATAAAAGATGTCGTGTAACATGACTGAGTAGAATGCCAGTACTGCAAAGATGCAACTAAGGGAATAAGTCGTAGAACATTAACCGTGCCTAGTGCCGGCTAGCCGAAGCAATGTTGCAGTACTCGCAATCAGCTTAATACTATAATTAAAACAATGCCAGAGTTAATTGAGTGGCACAGCCAGTACAGTATGTATAAAATATTCTGTATACACAGAGGGCATAGAAAAGAATAGATAAGAATTTCCAGGGGTAATGATATGCTAGTGCCTAGTTTACATGTAAAGTCTGCAACCCCCAACTTCCACTACAAGTGAGCACTTGACATATGGTAAGTAGCTGCGGGCAGCCCTAGACTTGGGGATCCGGTGCAGCACCCACACTCCGCAGGCCAGCGCAGCCGGTCCCCCACCCCCCGAAGGGCGAGGTGCCCGCTGGCCGCAGAAGTAACTTTTCTAGGTAGTGGAATGACGTCTTGCCTGACGTAGGAGTGGAACGCATCACTTTTCCACCTGCCGACTGCTCTGATTGCTGCCGGCGCCAGGCCATCCTTGGATATCTGCGTGGCCCTGCCGATTCTGAAGGAGTGCGGAGCATAATCGTTTGGAGGCAGGTCTAGTGCTCGAACGGCAGCACGGAGCACCCATGTGAAATCTTCTGGGGCGCCTGATTCGCCTAGGAACATAGGTCCTGGTTCCATGCCTCGTCGTCTTATGTAGTTCGCCATGGCACGGACCGGGCAGTACTTGCTGTAGGGGTCTGCACTCAGGGTTAAAGTCGGGGTACGCCCTGCACTGTGCTTGTAGGAGGCAAACGCGATGTCGATCCCCTAGTAGTCGTCTGGTCACGGGCAATCGTCGTGCAGGGAGCCGTTGGGGACGTTGTACACCTCGTGTGAGTGGGTGAAGTCGTCGGAGGAAGGCCCGTCCCCCCGGTATGACTGACATGGCGAATTGCAGTTTGCCAATAATCCCCTGCAGGTCCCGCAGGGGAAGGCTCTCGGCCCTCAGAGCGTCTTCCACTGCAGCCATGTACTTCGTCCTCTTGTCGTCCGGCAGCCTTGTCTCCATACGTCGGGCGTCGATTTCAAGTCCAAGGAAGGTGAGGTAGGAGCGGGGGCCCTCAGTCTTGTGGGGGGCCAGGGGAACGCCTAGGCGCTCACAGAGGGTAGTGAACACCCGTAGGCTCCGCAAGCACTCGTTGTAGGTAGAACTCACGAAGAGGAAGTCGTCCAGCACCTTTACGACATCCCACACGCCGAACTTCTCCGTCCCTGATATCCTTAAAAAAGCAAGAGTAACGCCAGTCCATAAAGGAGGCAATCCGGCGGACATAAACAATTATAGACTAATATCAAATCTACCCATTCTATCAAAAATATTTGAAAAAATTATTTACAAACAGCTCTATTCTTACCTCGTAAAATTCGAAATACTCAGCCCCTGCCAGTTTAGCTTCCGGTCCCAAAAGAGCACCAATGATGCAATCATTAGTCTCCTTGACGTAATTTACTCAGCCCTTGACAAAAATGAGTTTCCGATTGGACTCTTCATTGACCTAAGAAAAGCCTTTGATACTGTTAATCACAACTACCTCTTACTTAAACTCCAGCATTATGGAATCCGAGGCCTTGACGTCGACTACATCCGATCCAATCTTAGTGACAGACACCAATATGTAACCATCAATGATACAACTTCTTCCACTCTACCAATTACCGTTGGAGTGCCACAGGGCAGCATCTTAGGACCTCTTCTATTTCTTATATATATATATATATATATATATATATATATATATATATATATATATATATATATATGCAAACAAGCCTGAATGGTCCCCAGGACTATATACAACTGAAAACTCACACCCCAGAAGTGACTCGAACCCATACTCCCACAACTGGTATGTACAGGGACGCCTTAATCCGCTTGACCATCACGACCGGACATAAGGAAGTGATAGCCGAGGCTATATGAACCACTTCCCCGCCGGCACTCGGATGGTAATCTTGGGCATAGCATTTTATCAAATCACCTCATTCTTTGGGGCACACGTGAGGAACACAAATGCAAACAAGCCTGAATGGTCCCCAGGACTATATACAACTGAAAACTCACACCCCAGAAGTGACTCGAACCCATACTCCCACAACTGGTATGTACAGGGACGTCTTAATCCGCTTGACCATCACGACCGGACATAAGGAAGTGATAGCCGAGGCTATATGAACCATTTCCCCGCCGGCACTCGGATGGTAATCTTGGGCATAGCATTTTATCAAATCACCTCATTCTTTGGGGCACACGTGAGGAACACAAATGCAAACAAGCCTGAATGGTCCCCAGGACTATATACAACTGAAAACTCACACCCCAGAAGTGACTCGAACCCATACTCCCACAACTGGTATGTACAGGGACGCCTTAATCCGCTTGACCATCACGACCGGACATAAGGAAGTGATAGCCGAGGCTATATGAACCACTTCCCCGCCGGCACTCGGATGGTAATCTTGGGCATAGCATTTTATCAAATCACCTCATTCTTTGGGGCACACGTGAGGAACACAAATGCAAACAAGCCTGAATGGTCCCCAGGACTATATACAACTGAAAACTCACACCCCAGAAGTGACTCGAACCCATACTCCCACAACTGGTATGTACAGGGACGCCTTAATCCGCTTGACCATCACGACCGGACATAAGGAAGTGATAGCCGAGGCTATATGAACCACTTCCCCGCCGGCACTCGGATGGTAATCTTGGGCATAGCATTTTAACAAATCACCTCATTCTTTGGGGCACACGTGAGGAACACAAATGCAAACAAGCCTGAATGGTCCCCAGGACTATATACAACTGAAAACTCACACCCCAGAAGTGACTCGAACCCATACTCCCACAACTGGTATGTACAGGGACGCCTTAATCCGCTTGACCATCACGACCGGACATAAGGAAGTGATAGCCGAGGCTATATGAACCACTTCCCCGCCGGCACTCGGATGGTAATCTTGGGCATAGCATTTTATCAAATCACCTCATTCTTTGGGGCACACGTGAGGAACACAAATGCAAACAAGCCTGAATGGTCCCCAGGACTATATACAACTGAAAACTCACACCCCAGAAGTGACTCGAACCCATACTCCCACAACTGGTATGTACAGAGACGCCTTAATCCGCTTGACCATCACGACCGGACATAAGGAAGTGATACATACCAGTTGTGGGAGTATGGGCTCGAGTCACTTCTGGGGTGTGAGTTTTCAGTTGTATATAGTCCTGGGGACCATTCAGGCTTGTTTGCATTTGTGTTCCTCACGTGTGCTCCAAAGAATGAGGTGATTTGATAAAATGCTATGCCCAAGATTACCATCCGAGTGCCGGCGGGGAAGTGGTTCATATAGCCTCGGCTATCACTTCCTTATGTCCGGTCGTGATGGTCAAGCGGATTAAGGCGTCCCTGTACATACCAGTTGTGGGAGTATGGGTTCGAGTCACTTCTGGGGTGTGAGTTTTCAGTTGTATATAGTCCTGGGGACCATTCAGGCTTGTTTGCATTTGTGTTCCTCACGTGTGCCCCAAAGAATGAGGTGATTTGATAAAATGCTATGCCCAAGATTACCATCCGAGTGCCGGCGGGGAAGTGGTTCATATAGCCTCGGCTATCACTTCCTTATGTCCGGTCGTGATGGTCAAGCGGATTAAGGCGTCCCTGTACATACCAGTTGTGGGAGTATGGGTTCGAGTCACTTCTGGGGTGTGAGTTTTCAGTTGTATATAGTCCTGGGGACCATTCAGGCTTGTTTGCATTTGTGTTCCTCACGTGTGCCCCAAAGAATGAGGTGATTTGATAAAATGCTATGCCCAAGATTACCATCCGAGTGCCGGCGGGGAAGTGGTTCATATAGCCTCGGCTATCACTTCCTTATGTCCGGTCGTGATGGTCAAGCGGATTAAGGCGTCCCTGTACATACCAGTTGTGGGAGTATGGGTTCGAGTCACTTCTGGGGTGTGAGTTTTCAGTTGTATATAGTCCTGGGGACCATTCAGGCTTGTTTGCATTTGTGTTCCTCACGTGTGCCCCAAAGAATGAGGTGATTTGATAAAATGCTATGCCCAAGATTACCATCCGAGTGCCGGCGGGGAAGTGGTTCATATAGCCTCGGCTATCACTTCCTTATGTCCGGTCGTGATGGTCAAGCGGATTAAGGCGTCCCTGTACATACCAGTTGTGGGAGTATGGGTTCGAGTCACTTCTGGGGTGTGAGTTTTCAGTTGTATATAGTCCTGGGGACCATTCAGGCTTGTTTGCATTTGTGTTCCTCACGTGTGCCCCAAAGAATGAGGTGATTTGATAAAATGCTATGCCCAAGATTACCATCCGAGTGCCGGCGGGGAAGTGGTTCATATAGCCTCGGCTATCACTTCCTTATGTCCGGTCGTGATGGTCAAGCGGATTAAGGCGTCCCTGTACATACCAGTTGTGGGAGTATGGGTTCGAGTCACTTCTGGGGTGTGAGTTTTCAGTTGTATATAGTCCTGGGGACCATTCAGGCTTGTTTGCATTTGTGTTCCTCACGTGTGCCCCAAAGAATGAGGTGATTTGATAAAATGCTATGCCCAAGATTACCATCCGAGTGCCGGCGGGGAAGTGGTTCATATAGCCTCGGCTATCACTTCTTTATGTCCGGTCGTGATGGTCAAGCGGATTAAGGCGTCCCTGTACATACCAGTTGTGGGAGTATGGGTTCGAGTCACTTCTGGGGTGTGAGTTTTCAGTTGTATATAGTCCTGGGGACCATTCAGGCTTGTTTGCATTTGTGTTCCTCACGTGTGCCCCAAAGAATGAGGTGATTTGATAAAATGCTATGCCCAAGATTACCATCCGAGTGCCGGCGGGGAAGTGGTTCATATAGCCTCGGCTATCACTTCCTTATGTCCGGTCGTGATGGTCAAGCGGATTAAGGCGTCCCTGTACATACCAGTTGTGGGAGTATGGGTTCGAGTCACTTCTGGGGTGTGAGTTTTCAGTTATATATATATATATATATATATATATATATATATATATATATATATATATATATATATATATATATATATATATATATATATATATATGTTTCATTGAATATGACCGCATATTCTGTATTTATTATTTTCTGGTTTAGGGCTTCTATCCCTCTAACTATTTTCTTAGCATCAGGGCTTAATTGAAATAGGAGTTCTCCAAAACTCATTTTCGTACTTTTAAGGTGAAGAAAAGAAGTGATTTACTATAGAGTGTATTACACTTATTTGTATAATTTGCACGACGTTTCGAACCTCCATGGTTCATTCTCAAGTGAACAGATCTTACAATACTAGTTGATTTTATACCCGCATTAGGTCAGGTGATAATACAATGAAGGTGAAAACATGGGGGGATACATAAGGGATAAACATAGGGGCTGCAGAAGGCTTATTGGCCCATACGAGCCATCTCCTATCTAAACACAAAGATTAATCCAGTGTAATTGGCCTGTTATGTTGGACATTGTCTTCTGTGTTGGCATCGATATGTTCTTGTCTTGTCCTTACTCTCATGGTGGGTAGAGTAAATAGTTCCGTGATTTGGGTGTTCATGGTAGGTCACATCTTATTTGGAAGCAAATCATCGAATGCAATTCAGCTACAGATAGACAACATTAACATCAGTAATAAAAATGATGGCAAGTTTCTTGGCCTATTCCTAGACAAGAGACTCAACTTCAGCACCCACATTCAACACATAACTAAGAAAGTCTCTAAAACAGTTGGAATACTCTCCAAAATAAAATATTATGTTCCTATCTCTGCTCTCCTCTCACTATATTATGCACTAATCTATCCCTATTTTAATTATGGTATCTGTGCATGGGGGTCTACCACTGCAAACCACCTTAAGCCCATCATCACCCAGCAAAAATCTGCTATCAGAATAATAACAAACTCTGCTTTCAGACAATACTCAGCTCAATTATTTAAATCCCTTAACTTGCTAAATATTAACTCCCTCCACACATTCTCTTGTGTCAATTACATTTACAAAACCCTGTTCTTAAATGGAAACCATACTCTGAATTTCTCCCTAGACAGATGTAATAGGACCCATTATCACCACACCAGAAATATATATCTCTTTGATATCCCCAGGGTTAACTTAATCCGTGTAAATACTCTATACAAATTAAGGGACCTAGTCTATGGAACTCACTCCCTAATGATCTGCTACCAGAAATTTTAGCCAAATATCCCCAGTTTGCTAACTGTAGGTAGTAACTAAGTGATTGTAACCTATCCACCGCTGCTCACTGGATGGGGGGGGGGGCGGTGTGCAGGAGAAACATATCAATTGTGACACCAGCTCTCCACATATGTCAGTTGCTTAATTTACAAACTGTACTTGTGGTCGATCTCGAACCCATTGTTGATGTGACGACTTATACTGAATTTTGTAACTAGCTCATCAAGATTGTAACTTACTTAGATAGATGATTTGTGGGGCTCAGTCCCTGAGCCTATTATGTGCCTCTGTAACCCTTTCCACTACCGCCCACAAGATGGGTATGGGGTGCATAATATATGAGCTAAACTAACTGTTGCAGGTGTATAACCATCCCTGGAGATTTTTATCTGGTTATATGAATGTTGTTCAGCTCCAAGGATGTTAGAGATGGCCCTCCATGTGCTTTTCATGTTGCCTCTTGCTTCTTTGAATCTATTCTCATAATAGAATAATAAATAAATAAATAAGTAAATAAATAAATAAATAAATAAATAAATAAATAAATGTTTATTTAGGTAAGGTACATACATACAAGAGATTTTACAAAGTTTGTTGGATTAATAGATAGAGCTAGTACATACAATGCCTAAAGCCACTATTACGCAAAGCGTTTCGGGCAGGAAAAACATTAATGACTAAACCTTAATACTAATGGGTATAAAGAATAAAATGTGTTGAGAACAAATAAAAATAGAGGTAAAAGAGGAGGGAACATGGCTGAAAAAGCAGCACAAATACCATTACAAATTATTACAGACAATTACATTCAAACAGCGTTGTTTTGAAAAAAAACAACAGACATGGGTTGACAACAGAGAAGTAAGGTAGGTTACAGGGAATTTATTAGGTAGTGCTTCGTTTTTATCTTAAACTGGTTGAGAGAGGTACAGTCTTTAACATGGTTGGGAAGGTCATTCCACATTCTGGGTCCCTTGATCTGAAGAGCATTTCTAGTTTGATTAAGTCGTACTCTAGGAATATCAAAACTGTATTTATTTCTGGTGTGGTGCTCATGGGTTCTGTTACAACCTTCAATGAATCTTTTGATGTCAGGATTGGCATTACAGTTCAGCGTTTTATATATGTATAATACACATGAGAGAATGTGCAGTGATTTAATATCTAACATATTCAGAGATTTGAGTAGGGGTACCGAGTGATGTCTGGGGCTAGAGTTGGATATTGTCCTAATAGCAGCTTTGTGTTGAGTAATTAGAGGACGTAAATGATTTTGGGTAGTAGAACCCCAAGCACAAATACCATAGTTGGGATATGGATAGATGAGAGAGTAATGGAGAGTCACCAGGGCAGGGCGGGGTCGTAATATCTGAACTTAGAAAGAATGCCAACAGTTTTTGAAACTTTTTTTGATATATTTAGAATGTGTCCCTGGAAATTCAGCTTGTGGTCGATGAGAACGCCAAGGAATTTGCCATCTAATTTGTTACAAATTTGGGTATTGTTTATTTTGAGATTTATATGATAAGAGGATTTATTGCCAAACAGGATATAAAACGTTTTGTCAATGTTAAGGGTGAGTTTGTTGGCAGTTAGCCAAAGATGGACTTTCTCTAGCTCAGTATTTACTGTGGCATTTAGAGCAAGGGGGTCAGGACTGGAGTATATGAAGGTTGTGTCGTCAGTAAATAGAATTAGTTTGAGGTGTTGGGAGGCATTTGGAAGGTCATTAATGTAGATGAGAAAGAGGAGAGGGCCAAGTATGCTGCCCTGAGGAACACCAATGTTGATAAGTAGGGTGGGAGAAATTGTATTATTCACAGAAACATACTGGAGCCTGTCAGTAAGATAAGATTTGAGGTATTGCAGGGAGTGTCCTCTGACTCCATAATGATGTAATTTAAGAAGAAGGTTCTGGTGGTTGACAGTGTCAAAAGCCTTACGCAGGTCCACAAATAACCCAACAGGAAACTCCTTTTTATCAAGAGCGACATGAATAGAGTTAATCATACTAATAAGTGCATCGTTAGTGCTATTTTTGGGTCTGAAGCCATATTGACAAGAGCTAAGTATATTGTGTTTGGCTAGAAAAGAGTAAAGCTGCTTGTAGAATAGTTTTTCGAATATTTTTGACAAGTTAGGCAGGGTTGATATAGGTCTGTAGTTGTTAACATCTGCGTGATCACCACATTTGTGGACAGGGGTTACTCTTGTTTTTTTTAGAATGTCTGGAAAGGTTTGGAGTTCAAGTGACTTGTTGAAGAGCAATGCAATAGCAGGGGCTAAAGATCTGGAGGCTTTTTTGTAAATTAAAGTTGGTATCTCCTCGAAGGCACTAGACTTGGTTTTAAGGGAAAGGATTATCTCAGTGACATCAGTGGAATTAATAGGCTTTAGGTACAGAGACTGTGGATAGTTACCTGTAAGATAGTCCTTAACATCAGTACAGGAAGATGGAATATCATTTGCAAGGGATGACCCAATGGAAGAGAAGAACCTATTGAACTCAATAGCAGAATCAGAGGCTGAAAGCTGACCATCGTTATTGGACATGAGTGTTGGTTTGTTATTTAAAATCTTATTTGATCCCAATATTTGTGAAATTGTGCTCCAAGTTTTTTTAATGTTGCTCTTTATTTGGGTAAATTTATCTTCATAGTATTTAGTTTTGGCTCGTCTAATTATTTTAGATAGCAATAACTTCATTGTAGGCATAGAAGTGCTTTCTGGCTACTAGGTACGACATATATATATGTATATATATATATATATATATATATATATATATATATATATATATATATATATATATATATATATATATATATATATATATATATACATATATATGTATATATATGTATATATATATATATATATATATATATATATATATATATATATATATATATATATATATATATATATGTCGTACCTAGTAGCCAGAACTCACTTCTCAGCCTACTATTCAAGGCCCGATTTGCCTAATAAGCCAAGTTTTCCTGAATTAATATATTTACTATAATTTTTTTCTTATGAAATGATAAAGCAACCCTTTTCTCTATGTATGAGGTCAATTTTCTTTTATTGGAGTTAAAATTAACGTAGATATATGACCGAACCTAACCAACCCTACCTAACCTAACCTAACCTATATTTATAGGTAAGGTCAGGTTAGGTAGCCAAAAAAAGCTAGGTTAGGTTAGGTTAGGTAGGTTAGGTAGACGAAAAAACATTAATTCATGAAAACTTGGCTTATTAGGCAAATCGGGCCTTGAATAGTAGGCTGAGAAGTGCGTTCTGGCTATTAGGTACGACATATATATATATATATATATATATATATATATATATATATATATATATACCCTGTTCTTAAATGCAAATCTTTGTCTGAAACTCTTCTTGGACAGATGTAATAGGACCCATTATCACCACACCAGAAATAAATATCTCTTTTATATCCCCAGAGTTAAACTTAATCTGTGTAAACACTCTATGCAAATAAAGGGACCCAGTTTATGGAACTCACTCCCTACTGAATTGAAAAGCTGTCCAACTTTTACATCATTCAAAATCACTACTAAAACGTACCTAATTTCATCTTCATAGTTTTTCACTTTTTGCCTTAAAATTGCACTGTATCAATTGCTACCCAATCTCCCAACCTTTATGTACCCAATTTGTACATCTTTACCATTGTGATCATTCTGTTTTCTTATATGTGCTGCCAATCTGTTGTATGGTGTTTATAAATCTTGTTTATCTGTATCTTTTGCTACCCAGTCTCCCAATCTTTATGTACCCAATCTGAACATCATTACCATTGTGATCATTGCTGTCTTATATGTGCTGCCAATCTGCTGTATGGTGTCTATTAACCTTGTTTAAATTACTAATCAAGCTGTCAATGTAATCAATCAGAGCTTTAATATAACAATATGCTTTATTATACCTACTTATCTCTCTCATCTCATTTTTCTCTTGTAATGTATCTTTATCATTTATCAATTCTGATTGAAATTACCTACTTAAAATTATCTGCTAGATTAAGGACCTGCCCGAAACGCTGTGCGTACTAGTGGCTTTACAAGAATGTATATACTGTACTATCCAATGTATTCTCACAAACCCAATGTACCTTCTTGTATATATATAAATAAAATAAAATAAAAAATAAAATATATATATATATATATATATATATATATATATATATATATATATATATATATATATATATATATATATTATATATATATATATATATTATATATATATATATATATATATATATATATATATATATATATATATATATATATATATATATATATATATATATATATATATATATATATATAACTGAAAACTCACACCCCAGAAGTGACTCGAACCCATACTCCCAGGAGCCACGCAACTGGTATGTACAAGACGCCTTAATCCACTTGACCATCACGACCGGACAAAATGAGGTGATAGCCGAGGCTATTTGAACCACCCCACCGCCGGCACTCGGATAGTAATCTTGGGCATAGCATTTTACCAAATCACCTCATTCTTTGGGGCACACGTGAGGAACACAAATGCGAACAAGCCTGAATGGTCCCCAGGACAATATGCAACTGAAAACTCACACCCCAGAAGTGACTCGAACCCATACTCCCAGGAGCCACGCAACTGGTATGTACAAGACGCCTTAATCCACTTGACCATCACGACCGGACAAAATGAGGTGATAGCCGAGGCTATTTGAACCACCCCACCGCCGGCACTCGGATAGTAATCTTGGGCATAGCATTTTACCAAATCACCTCATTCTTTGGGGCACACGTGAGGAACACAAATGCGAACAAGCCTGAATGGTCCCCAGGACAATATGCAACTGAAAACTCACACCCCAGAAGTGACTCGAACCCATACTCCCAGGAGCCACGCAACTGGTATGTACAAGACGCCTTAATCCACTTGACCATCACGACCGGACAAAATGAGGTGATAGCCGAGGCTATTTGAACCACCCCACCGCCGGCACTCGGATAGTAATCTTGGGCATAGCATTTTACCAAATCACCTCATTCTTTGGGGCACACGTGAGGAACACAAATGCGAACAAGCCTGAATGGTCCCCAGGACAATATGCAACTGAAAACTCACACCCCAGAAGTGACTCGAACCCATACTCCCAGGAGCCATGCAACTGGTATGTACAAGACGCCTTAATCCACTTGACCATCACGACCGGACAAAATGAGGTGATAGCCGAGGCTATTTGAACCACCCCACCGCCGGCACTCGGATAGTAATCTTGGGCATAGCATTTTACCAAATCACCTCATTCTTTGGGGCACACGTGAGGAACACAAATGCGAACAAGCCTGAATGGTCCCCAGGACAATATGCAACTGAAAACTCACACCCCAGAAGTGACTCGAACCCATACTCCCAGGAGCCACGCAACTGGTATGTACAAGACGCCTTAATCCACTTGACCATCACGACCGGACAAAATGAGGTGATAGCCGAGGCTATTTGAACCACCCCACCGCCGGCACTCGGATAGTAATCTTGGGCATAGCATTTAACCAAATCACCTCATTCTTTGGGGCACACGTGAGGAACACAAATGCGAACAAGCCTGAATGGTCCCCAGGACAATATGCAACTGAAAACTCACACCCCAGAAGTGACTCGAACCCATACTCCCAGGAGCCACGCAACTGGTATGTACAAGACGCCTTAATCCACTTGACCATCACGACCGGACAAAATGAGGTGATAGTTGAGGCTATTTGAACCACCCCACCGCCGGCACTCGGATAGTAATCTTGGGCATAGCATTTTACCAAATCACCTCATTCTTTGGGGCACACGTGAGGAATACAAATGCGAACAAGCCTGAATGGTCCCCAGGACAATATGCAACTGAAAACTCACACCCCAGAAGTGACTCGAACCCATACTCCCAGGAGCCACGTAACTGGTATGTACAAGACGCCTTAATCCACTTGACCATCACGACCGGACAAAATGAGGTGATAGCCGAGGCTATTTGAACCACCCCACCGCCGGCACTCGGATAGTAATCTTGGGCATAGCATTTTACCAAATCACCTCATTCTTTGGGGCACACGTGAGGAACACAAATGCGAACAAGCCTGAATGGTCCCCAGGACAATATGCAACTGAAAACTCACACCCCAGAAGTGACTCGAACCCATACTCCCAGGAGCCATGCAACTGGTATGTACAAGACGCCTTAATCCACTTGACCATCACGACCGGACAAAATGAGGTGATAGCCGAGGCTATTTGAACCACCCCACCGCCGGCACTCGGATAGTAATCTTGGGCATAGCATTTTACCAAATCACCTCATTCTTTGGGGCACACGTGAGGAACACAAATGCGAACAAGCCTGAATGGTCCCCAGGACAATATGCAACTGAAAACTCACACCCCAGAAGTGACTCGAACCCATACTCCCAGGAGCCACGCAACTGGTATGTACAAGACGCCTTAATCCACTTGACCATCACGACCGGACAAAATGAGGTGATAGCCGAGGCTATTTGAACCACCCCACCGCCGGCACTCGGATAGTAATCTTGGGCATAGCATTTTACCAAATCACCTCATTCTTTGGGGCACACGTGAGGAACACAAATGCGAACAAGCCTGAATGGTCCCCAGGACAATATGCAACTGAAAACTCACACCCCAGAAGTGACTCGAACCCATACTCCCAGGAGCCACGTAACTGGTATGTACAAGACGCCTTAATCCACTTGACCATCACGACCGGACAAAATGAGGTGATAGTTGAGGCTATTTGAACCACCCCACCGCCGGCACTCGGATAGTAATCTTGGGCATAGCATTTTACCAAATCACCTCATTCTTTGGGGCACACGTGAGGAACACAAATGCGAACAAGCCTGAATGGTCCCCAGGACAATATGCAACTGAAAACTCACACCCCAGAAGTGACTCGAACCCATACTCCCAGGAGCCACGTAACTGGTATGTACAAGACGCCTTAATCCACTTGACCATCACGACCGGACAAAATGAGGTGATAGCCGAGGCTATTTGAACCACCCCACCGCCGGCACTCGGATAGTAATCTTGGGCATAGCATTTTACCAAATCACCTCATTCTTTGGGGCACACATGAGGAACACAAATGCGAACAAGCCTGAATGGTCCCCAGGACAATATGCAACTGAAAACTCACACCCCAGAAGTGACTCGAACCCATACTCCCAGGAGCCACGCAACTGGTATGTACAAGACGCCTTAATCCACTTGACCATCACGACCGGACAAAATGAGGTGATAGCCGAGGCTATTTGAACCACCCAACCGCCGGCACTCGGATAGTAATCTTGGGCATAGCATTTTACCAAATCACCTCATTCTTTGGGGCACACGTGAGGAACACAAATGCGAACAAGCCTGAATGGTCCCCAGGACAATATGCAACTGAAAACTCACACCCCAGAAGTGACTCGAACCCATACTCCCAGGAGCCACGCAACTGGTATGTACAAGACGCCTTAATCCACTTGACCATCACGACCGGACAAAATGAGGTGATAGCCGAGGCTATTTGAACCACCCCACCGCCGGCACTCGGATAGTAATCTTGGGCATAGCATTTTACCAAATCACCTCATTCTTTGGGGCACACGTGAGGAACACAAATGCGAACAAGCCTGAATGGTCCCCAGGACAATATGCATCTGAAAACTCACACCCCAGAAGTGACTCGAACCCATACTCCCAGGAGCCACGCAACTGGTATGTACAAGACGCCTTAATCCACTTGACCATCACGACCGGACAAAATGAGGTGATAGCCGAGGCTATTTGAACCACCCCACCGCCGGCACTCGGATAGTAATCTTGGGCATAGCATTTTACCAAATCACCTCATTCTTTGGGGCACACGTGAGGAACACAAATGCAAACAAGCCTGAATGGTCCCCAGGACAATATGCAACTGAAAACTCACACCCCAGAAGTGACTCGAACCCATACTCCCAGGAGCCACGCAACTGGTATGTACAAGACGCCTTAATCCACTTGACCATCACGACCGGACAAAATGAGGTGATAGCCGAGGCTATTTGAACCACCCCACCGCCGGCACTCGGATAGTAATCTTGGGCATAGCATTTTACCAAATCACCTCATTCTTTGGGGCACACGTGAGGAACACAAATGCGAACAAGCCTGAATGGTCCCCAGGACAATATGCAACTGAAAACTCACACCCCAGAAGTAAATACTTGCATAATAGACAAAACCCAAGATTCAAGAAGATTACAAATTCTTGAGGCAATTCACATAAGAATAGAGCGACCTACCATGAACACCCAAATCACGGAACTATTTACTCTACCCACCATGAGAGTAAGGAGAAGACAAGAACATATCGATGCCAACACAGAAGACAATGTCCAACATAACAGGCCAATTACACTGGATTAATCTTTGTGTTTAGATAAGAGATGCCTCGTATGGGCCAATAAGCCTTCTGCAGCCTTTATGTTTCACCTCACATTTATCCCTGATGTATCCCCCCATGTTTTCACCTTCATTGTATTATCACCTGACCTAATGCGGGTATAAAATCAACTAGTATTGTAAGATCTGTTCACTTGAGAATGAACCATGGAGGTTCGAAACGTCGTGCAAATTATACAAATAAGTGTAATACACTCTATAGTAAATCACTTCTTTTCTTTACCTTAAAAGTACGAAAATGAGTTTTGGAGAACTCCTATTTCAATTAAGCCCTGATGCTAAGAAAATAGTTAGAGGGATAGAAGCCCTAAACCAGAAAATAATAAATACAGAATATGCGGTCATATTCAATGAAACATGTTTGAAAGAAAACCTGCTGCCAGTATACACCAATATATATATATATATATATATATATATATATATATATATATATATATATATATATATATATATATATATATATATATATATATATATATATATATATATATATATATATATATATTTATATATATATATATATATATATATATATATATATATATATATATATATATATATATATATATATATATATATATATATATTATTAAATATGACCGAAAAAGTAAGATTAATAATTCTAACACGAATTTTCTCAATCTTTCGTACATTACGCTTCACTGTTGGAGGTAAATCAAAAATCACTTCTCCAAAATTCATTTTTATTTCTAGTCTGACGCGACACGGGCGCGTTTCATAAAACTTATTACATTTTCAAAGACTTCACAAATACACAACTGATTAGAACTTACGTATCTCTGATTTTATATCTACATTCGAGTGAGGTGGGAGGGGTGATGTGGCATTAACACAAGACAGAACAAGAGGGGATATTTATAGGGTATTAAAAGTATCAACACAAGACAGAACAGAAACAATGGGTATTGAATAGAAGTGTTTGTAGAAAGCCTATTGGTCCATATTTCTTGATGCTTCTATATTGGAGCGGAGTCTTGATGTGGGTAGAATATAGTTGTGCAATAATTGGCTGTTGATTGCTGGTGTTGACTTCTTGATGTGTAGTGCCTCGCAAACGTCAAGCCGCCTGCTATCGCTGTATCTATCGATGATTTCTGTGTTGTTTACTAGGATTTCTCTGGCGATATTTTGGTTATGGGAAGAAATTATATGTTCCTTAATGGAGCCCTGTTGCTTATGCATCGTTAAACGCCTAGAAAGAGATGTTGTTGTCTTGCCTATATACTGGGTTTTTTGGAGCTTACAGTCCCCAAGTGGGCATTTGAAGGCATAGACGACGTTAGTCTCTTTTAAAGCGTTCTGTTTTGTGTCTGGAGAGTTTCTCATGAGTAGGCTGGCCGTTTTTCTGGTTTTATAGTAAATCGTCAGTTGTATCCTCTGATTTTTGTCTGTAGGGATAACGTTTCTATTAACAATATCTTTCAGTACCCTTTCCTCCGTTTTATGAGCTGTGGAAAAAAAGTTCCTGTAAAATAGTCTAATAGGGGGTATAGGTGTTGTGTTAGTTGTCTCTTCAGAGGTTGCATGGCTTTTCACTTTCCTTCTTATGATGTCTTCGATGAAACCATTGGAGAAGCCGTTATTGACTAGGACCTGCCTTACCCTACAGAGTTCTTCGTCGACTTGCTTCCATTCTGAGCTGTGGCTGAGAGCACGGTCGACGTATGCGTTAACAACACTCCTCTTGTACCTGTCAGGGCAGTCGCTGTTGGCATTTAGGCACATTAGTCTACACTAAGGAAACAAACATAGGAATGTGCCTAAATGCCAACAGCGACTGCCCTGACAGGTGCAAGAGGAGTGTTGTTAACGCATATGTCGACCGTGCTCTCAGCCACAGCTCAGAATGGAAGCAAGTCGACGAAGAACTCTGTAGGGTAAGGCAGGTCCTAGTCAATAACGGCTTCTCCAATGGTTTCGTCGAAGACATCATAAGAAGGAAAGTGAAAAGCCATGCAACCTCTGAAGAGACAACTAACACAACACCTATACCCCCTATTAGACTATTTTACAGGAACTTCTTTTCCACAGCTCATAAAACGGAGGAAAGGGTCCTGAAAGATATTGTTAATAGAAACGTTATCCCTACAGACAAAAATCAGAGGATACAACTGACGATTTACTATAAAACCAGAAAAACGTCCAGCCTACTCATGAGAAACTCTCCAGACACAAAACAGAACGCTTTAAAAGAGACTAACGTGGTCTATGCCTTCAAATGCCCACTTGGGAACTGTAAGCTCCAAAAAAACCAGTATATAGGCAAGACAACAACATCTCTTTCTAGGCGTTTAACGATGCATAAGCAACAGGGCTCCATTAAGGAACATATAATCTCTTCCCACAACCAAACCATCGCCAGAGAAATCCTAGTAAACAACACAGAAATCACCGATAGATACAGCGATAGCAGGCGGCTTGACGTTTGCGAGGCACTACACATCAAGAAGTCAACACCAGCAATCAACAGCCAATTATTGCACAACTATATTCTACCCACCTCAAGACTCTGCTCCAATATAGAAGCATCAAGAAATATGGACCAATAGGCTTTCTACAAACACTTCTATTCAGTACCCATTGTTTGTGTTCTGTCTTGTATTGATACTTTTAATACCCTATTAATATCCCCTCTTGTTCTGTCTTGTGTTAATGCCACATCACCCCTCCCACCTCACTCAAATGTAGATATAAAATCTGAGATACGTAAGTTCTATTCAGTTGTGTATTTGTGAACTAAAGTCTTTGAAAATGTAATAAGTTTTACGAAACGCGCCCGTGTCGCGTCAGACTAGAAATAAAAATGAATTTTGGAGAATTAATTTTTGATTTACCTCCAACAGTGAAGCGTAATGTACGAAAGATTGAGAAAATTCGTGTTAGAATTATTAATCTTACTTTTTCGGTCATATTTAATAATATATATATATATATATATATATATATATATATATATATATATATATATATATTTATATATATATATATATATATATATATATATATATATATATATATATATATATATTTATATATATATATATATATATATATATATATATATATATATATATATATATATATATATATATATATATATGTATATATATATATATATATATATATATATGTATATATATATATATATATATATATATATATATATATATATATATATATATATATATATATATATATATATGTCGTACCTAGTAGCCAGAACGCACTTGTCAGCCTACTATGCAAGGCCCAATTTGCCTAATAAGCCAAGTTTTCATGACTTAATTGTTTTTCGGCTTCCTAACCTAACCTAACCGAACTTTTTTGGCAACCTAACCTAACCTAACCTATAAAGATAGGTTAGGTTAGGTTAGGTAGGGTTGGTTAGCTTCGGTCATATATCTACGTTAATTTTAACTCCAATAAAAAAAATTGACCTCATTCATAATGAAATGGGTAGCTTTATCATTTCATAAGAAAAAAAATTGAAAAAATATATTAATTCATGAAAACTTGGCTTATTAGGCAGATCGGGCCTTGCATAGTAGGCTGAGAAGTGCGATCTGGCTTCTAGGTACGACATATATATATATATATATATATATATATATATATATATATATATATATATATATATATATATATATATATATATATATATATTTATATATATATATATATATATATATATATATATATTTATATATATATATATATATATATATATATATTTATATATATATATATGTCGTACCTAGTAGCCAGAACGCACTTCTCAGCCTACTATGCAAGGCCCGATTTGCCTAATAAGCCAAGTTTTCATGAATTAATTGTTTTTCGACGACCTAACCTACCTAACCTAACCTAACCTAACTTTTTTGGCTACCTAACCTAACCTAACCTATAAAGATAGGTTAGGTTAGGTTAGGTAGGGTTGGTTAGGTTCGGTCATATATCTACGTTAATTTTAACTACAATAAAAAAAAATTGACCTCATACATAATGAAATGGGTAGCTTTATCTTTTCATAAGAAAAAAAATTGAGAAAATATATTAATTCAGGAAAACTTGGCTTATTAGGCAAATTTGGCCTTGCATAGTAGGCTGACAAGTGCGTTCTGGCTACTAGGTACGACATATATATATATATATATATATATATATATATATATATATATATATATATATATATATATATATATATATATATATATATATATATATATATATTGGTGTATACTGGCAGCAGGTTTTCTTTCAAACATGTTTCATTGAATATGACCGCATATTCTGTATTTATTATTTTCTGGTTTAGGGCTTCTATCCCTCTAACTATTTTCTTAGCATCAGGGCCTAATTGAAATAGGAGTTCTCCAAAACTCATTTTCGTACTTTTAAGGTGAAGAAAAGAAGTGATTTACTATAGAGTGTATTACACTTATTTGTATAATTTGCACGACGTTTCGAACCTCCATGGTTCATTCTCAAGTGAACAGATCTTACAATACTAGTTGATTTTATACCCGCATTAGGTCAGGTGATAATACAATGAAGGTGAAAACATGGGGGGATACATAAGGGATAAATGTGAGGTGAAACATAGAGGCTGCAGAAGGCTTATTGGCCCATACGAGGCATCTCCTATCTAAACACAAAGATTAATCCAGTGTAATTGGCAATTACACTGGATTAATTACAAAGATTAATCCAGTGTAATTGGCAATTACACTGGATTAATCTTTGTGTTTAGATAGGAGATGCCTCGTATGGGCCAATAAGCCTTCTGCAGCCTCTATGTTTCACCTCACATTTATCCCTTATGTATCCCCCCATGTTTTCACCTTCATTGTATTATCACCTGACCTAATGCGGGTATAAAATCAACTAGTATTGTAAGATCTGTTCACTTGAGAATGAACCATGGAGGTTCGAAACGTCGTGCAAATTATACAAATAAGTGTAATACACTCTATAGTAAATCACTTCTTTTCTTCACCTTAAAAGTACGAAAATGAGTTTTGGAGAACTCCTATTTCAATTAAGCCCTGATGCTAAGAAAATAGTTAGAGGGATAGAAGCCCTAAACCAGAAAATAATAAATACAGAATATGCGGTCATATTCAATGAAACATGTTTGAAAGAAAACCTGCTGCCAGTATACACCAATATATTTATATATATATATATATATATATATATATATATATATATATATATATATATATATATATATATATATATATATATATATATATATATATGAAGATATATATATATATATATATATATATATATATATATATATATATATATATATATATATATATGTCGTACCTAGTAGCCAGAACACACGTTTATGCCTACTATGCAAGGCCCGATTTGCCTAATAAGCCAAGTTTTCCTGAATTATTATATTTTCTCTACTTTTTTTCTTATGAAATGATAAAACTACCCATTTCATTATGTATGAGGTAAATTCTTTTTATTGGAGTTAAAATTAACGTAGATATATGACCGAACCTAACCAACCCTACCTAACCTAACCTAACCTATCTCTATAGGTTAGGTTCGGTTAGGTAGCCGAAAAAGTTAGGTTAGGTTAGGTTAGGTAGGTTAGGTAGTCGAAAAACAATTAATTCATGAAAACTTGGCTTATTAGGCAAATTGGGCCTTGCATAGTAGGCTGAGAAGTGCGTTCTGGCTACTAGGTACGACATATATATATATATATGAAGAAGTACAAAATGATACATGCAGATAATAGGCTAAACACTTAGAGTGTGGAAGGTAATTAAGAGAATGTTGAAGGATAATGAGGCACATACAGGTATATTAACTTAACTTTAATCTAACAGTGTGTGTGCTATCACAATGTCAGTTGGATGTTCTTCAAAGGTAATTCTATTTTGTTTGAGAAATACACTTCACCATGAAAGGTAAAGATCAAGATATTTTATTATACTGTTCTTTTATGAAAGTTAGATGACCAAGCAAGAACTAGAGAAGCTGTTACTATAGGAAAATTCAAAATTACTTATAAGTATAGAAATATATCTTAGTTATATATATAGTTTAGCAAAGATATATAGTTTAGCAAAGATAAATCAAAGCCTTAAATGTTTTTCTTCTTATGTAAATAATAATGTGCTTTCTGTTTTTGTTCTCTGTGAAAATTTATTTAAAATGTAATATACTCTGTAGCTAAGTTATGGACATTATTGTTGTAATATTATTTAGCATTGGTGCTGGTGAAGAAGACAGTCTGAGACGTACTTAAGATGAGACCATTTGATTGATAGGGAAATGTAGGTTAATCAAGGAATTTTCTCATCAGATTCATATGCAAACTGATGTCTATTTTATATTTTTTGTTTAGGCATATTTATGAATAATACTCTTGATTATAAATATTTCACCGAAGAGTTTATTGAAGGCTGACTGGCATTTATAACTGTCAGTCAAGTTAATATGAAATTTAAATTTATATTACTCTAGAAATTTACATCACTCTAAATTTACCAGAAATTTATATTACTCTAGCCTAACTTTATCAGTTATACTGTAATTGTCTTGGAATAATATTTTACCCGATTTACCTGAGGGCCACTAACCCTAGTGGCCTCGATAAAAACGGGGAGCTGGCAGCTTGTTGAAGGTTCCCTTCCCACCCACCCCCCCCATTTTGCTTGATTTTTTCCAGGTATATTTTGAAATTCAGCACATTTTGGCAGTTATGGCGTTGGTGGGTAGTCAATTCAATCGATCAATAACCCTGTGGGTGAAAAAGCCTGATTTAAAGTTATATTAGCTTGATTAGCAATAAGGGAGCCGGTCGGTCGAGCGGACAGCACGCGGGACTTGTGATCCTGTGGTCCTGGGTTCGATCCCAGGGCCGGCGAGAAACAATGGGCAGAGTTTCTTTCACCCTATGCCCCTGTTACCTAGCAGTAAATTAGGTACCTGGGTGTTAGTCAGCTGTCACAGGCTGCTTCCTGGGGGTGGAGGCCTGGTCGAGGACCGGGCCACGTGGACACTAAAAAAGCCCCGAAATCATCTCAAGAATAATATTATCCTGATTTGTATAATCCTCTGTCAATTATATTATCCAAACTGGCAATTATAGTAAGATGATTGTGAATTACATAAACCTTACTGGCAATTATATTAGCATGACTGTCAGTTTATATCAAACAGATATTTATTTATGTTATGGTGTTCGTGGGTTCTATTACATCTATCAATGGAGAGTTTCAGATCAGGATTAGCAATTAGGAACAAGGCTTTGTACATGTAAATAGCACAAGAGAATGTGTAGAGCGAGTGTATATTTAGCATGTTCATGGATTTAAACAGAGAGGCTGTGTGTTGTTTGAAGACAATTTTATTGTTCTGATAGCAGATTTTTATTGGGTGGTGATGAGCATCAGGTAATTTGCAGTGGATGAATGAACCCCATGCACAGATACCATATGTTCACATACCAACCCTAATTTTCAAAGAACCTTCTAAATTTTTAACTCCAGCCATTTCATTGCTCTACAACAAATCATTTGAACTCCAAACCTTTCCTGATATTCTAAGGGAAAAAAAAGCAAGAATAACCTTAGTCCATTAAAGTGTCAATCTCACTGAAGTCAACAATTATAGACCAATATCAACTCTGCAGATTTTGTCTAAAATATTTTAAAGAGTTAATCTACAAGCAGCCTTAATACTATTTAGCAAAACAAAATTTACTTAGTTCTTGCCATAATGGTTTCAAGCCCAAAAAAGGACCAATCATGCACCGATTAGTATGATTAACTTTATATATGCAGCTCTTTGAAGAAATGAGTACCCTTGTTCATTTATTTGTTGACCTACATTAAGCCTTTTTTACACTGTTAACACATTAACTTTCTTAAATTACAACATTACGGAGTAAGAGGTTAATCCCTCCAATACCTATAGTCTTACCTTAGTGACAGGCTCCAGTATGTCTCTCTGAATGATTCCAATTCACCCACTCTGCCTATTAACACTGGTGTTACACTGGGCAGTATTCTTCACCCTCTTGTCTTTCTCATCTCCCCCTCCCTTTCCAGCCCGTTGCCATCATGAGGGGGGCTTTACACCCCTGGGGGGGGGGGTGCACTGTAGATATACGCCACCGATGACACCTCATCACATGGAGTGGCTCCATCTCTCATTGTAACAACTTGGCCTCTTTGTCCCCCCCCCCCCCTCTTACTGGGGGTGCTCGGTGCTGTTCCCTCCGCAGTCACACTCACACGATTCCTTCCAGTTCTAATATGTTCCAAGCTTTATTTAGTTCTGCTACATGGACTAAGTATTTTGATCTTAGTCATGTTGATTCTACTCGTCCTGATGATTTATTCATCCATAAACACCTAGTTGATTTGGTGGATACCTTTGTCATTTTTATCCCCTCGCCTACTGATACATGTTTCTTTGCAGCTCCTTCTCGGGAAGCAGCTGTCTGCTTAGCCTCGTTGTCCTGCATTGGGAAACCCCGGTTCGGATCTCCAAAAATGCCTAGTTAAATGCTAGGATTTACACTGCTATTCTTCCGCACCATGTAGCGACTGGTGATAGCTGTCAATGCTATCAATCAGAGCTATGGATGTGCTTAATATACCTAGTAATCTCTCATTTTTTTTTTACAAAGTATCTGTCAACTTTTTATAAATTTTACTACAATTTACCTACTTAAAATTATCCGTTAGATTAAGGACCTTCTCGAAACGCTGCATGTACTAGTAGCTTTACAAGAATGAAGTACCTCTAACAAGCCCAATATGTTCCTTGTGTGTGTATACAGTATATCAAAAATCAAAATCAAAATGTTTATTTAGGTAAGGTACATACATAAAAGAGATTTTACAAAAAGTGGTGGATTTATAGTTAGGGCTAGTACATACAATGCCTAAAGCCACTATTACGCAAAGCGTTTCGGGCATAAAAAACTTAAATGACTAAAGCTTAGTACTAATTGAGCATAAAGAGTAAAATGAAAACATGGAAAGAAAACATAGCTGAGAAAGCAGCACAAATACAATTCTGTCGACAAACAGCGCTCTTTAAAAATAAAACAGACATTGGATGACATTAGAGGGGTAAGGTAGGTTACAGGGAATTTATTAGGTATAGCTTCGTTTTAATCTTAAACTGGTTGAGAGAGGTACAGTCTTTAACATGGTTGGGAAGGTCATTCCACATTCTGGGCCCCTTGATCTGCAGAGCATTTCTAGTTTGATTAAGTCGTACTCTAGGAATATCAAAACTGTATTTATTTCTGGTGTGGTGCTCATGGGTTCTGTTATAACCTTCTATGAAGCTTTATTATATATATATATATATATATATATATATATATATATATATATATATATATATATATATATATATATATATATATATATATATATATATATATACATATATGTATGTCGTACCTAGTAGCCAGAATGCACTTCTCAGCCTACTATGCAAGACCCGATTTGCCTAATAAGCCAAGTTTTCCTGAATTAATATATTTTCTATAATTTTTTTCTTATGAAACGATAGAGCTACCCAATTCATTATGTATGAGGTCAATTTTTTTTATTGGAGTTAAAATTAACGTAGATATATGACCGAACCTAACCAACCCTACCTAACTTAACCTAACCTATCTTTATAGGTTAGGTTAGGTAGCCGAAAAAGTTAGGTTAGGTTAGGTAGTCGAAAAATAATTAGTTCATGAAAACTTGGCTTATTAGGCAAATCGGGCCTTGCATAGTAGGCCGAGAAGTGCGTTCTGGCTACTAGGTATGACATATATATATATATATATACATATATATTATTAAATATGACCGAAAAAGTAAGATTAATAATTCTAACACGAATTTTCTCGATCTTTCGTACATTTCTTTTCACTGTTGGTGGTAATTCAAAAATCAATTCTCCAAAATGCATTTTTATTTCTAGTCTGACGCGACACTTGAGCGCGTTTTGTAAAACTTATTACATTTTCAAAGCCTTTAGTTTACACATACACAACTGAATAGAACTTACACATCTCCGATTTGTTTATATCTACATTTGAGTGGGGTGGTATTAATAGGGTATTAATTTCATCAACACAAGACAGAACACGAAACAATGGGTATTGAATGGAAGTGATTGTAGAAAGCCTATTGGTCCATATTTCTTGATGCTTCTATATTGGAGCGGAGTCTTGAGGTGGGTAAAATATAGTTGTGCATTAATTGGCTGTTGATTGCTGGTGTTGACTTTTTAATGTGTAGTGCCTCGCAAACGTCAAACCGTCTGCTATCGCTGTATCTATCGATGATTTCTGTGTTGTTTACTAGGATTTCTCTGGCGATGGTTTGGTTGTGGGAAGAGATTATATGTTCCTTAATGGAGCCCTGTTGCTTGCCCTCTTGGGGACTGTAAGCTCCAAAAACCCCAGTATATAGGCAAGACAACAACATCTCTCTCTAGGCGTTTAACGATGCATAAGCAACAGGGCAGGGATAGTAAACATATCCTTGAAACCCAAGGCCATTCAATGCTCCAGATTGATATGTTACTCGACCTCCCTCGTGGTCATCCTGGCCAGTCTCTTTGCGTAATGAAGATCACTTTTGATAGTAGGTCCCTTCCGTCTTCCGTAATTCTTGCTGGTGCCAGATGCTCCTGAAGGAGCATCTGTTCTCCTCCCTCTACAATAGGTGCTGGAAATTTTGGCATGGTCCCTTCAAATGCACAAGTGCCGTGTCTCTACGATACTTGTGTGGATACTCAGGTCATTATAAGACAGTGCTTTTCTTCCCAAGCTCACTGCATCAATTGCAGTGATCCCCACTCTATCTTCTCCCGCACATGTGTGCAATACAAATTTGAGGAAGCTATCCTTAATTTGAAACATCAGAATCATTTATCTTTTCTTGAGGTGAGACGCCAAGTACGCCATCTTTTATCTTCCTCTGGCATGTCTTATACTCGTATATTGCGTTCCACTTGTCGCCCTCTCCCACTTTCTCAGTTTTGCAACCGTTTCCAGGCCTTGGACCTGGACACCACCGCCACCACCACCACCTCACTTGCTCTATTGAATTCTGGGCCAGAGGGTTTTCCTCCTGGTTCTCTGTCTGGTGTTTCCCTTCCCTTCCTTCCTTCCTTCCTTCCTTCCTTCCTTCCTTCCTTCCTGCCTTCCTGCCTTCCTTCCTTCCTTCCTTCCTTCCTTCCTTCCTTCCTTCCTTCCTTCCTTCCTTCCTTCCTTCCTTCCTTCCTTCCTTCCCTGTCTCCTGTGCCCTCTTTTCCTTCTCGGCCCTCCCCTCTTGTATTTTGGCCCTCCACACCACCTGTCCATCCAGGTCGTTGTACCTCCTCCCAGCAATCTTCATATTGACTGCTCCTGTTGAGACTGCAACAGTTGTCGCCCAGTACGATGCTGCTGGCACACCTGTCTATATTAAAAACATAAGCCTGGCTCCTCTTCTTCCTCCCCAGCAGGTAAGAAGGCATCAATCTCTTCCTCACCTTCCGACTCCGACTCTATCCCTGAATCCCCCTCCCATTTCGGTGGTTAAGTCCTCTCCAAATATGGAAATTCCCTTGGCCCTCAATTCTCTCTTGGATGCTGCCCTTGATGAGGTGCGCTCCCCTGTTTCTGCCCCTCCTCTCCCTGATTGCCTTGACTGCACCTCTCCAATTTTGCTCTGGACCGTGTCAGTCCACCTCTGGTTCATCCTACCACTACCTTGACTCCATTGTTCTTGCTAGATTTACCTGTTCTTGCTAGATTTACCTGTTCTTGATAGATTTACCTGTTCTTGCTAGATTTATCTATGCCCCATAACCCCAATTTCACTGATCCTGATCTTGCTTGGTATACTGTTTTAATTTGCCTTTGTTTGACCCGTGTTCTCTATTTCTATTCTCTCTATTTTTGACAATGTTTATTCTTCATTTGAATATTCGTGTATTTTATGCCAACTTCTATGAGTTCCAGCTTTGGATATCACAGTTTTCACTGCTTTGTGTCTGTCTCCAGGAGCTGATGCTTGGCACTTGTCCTGGTCACTTCCGTGGTTACACCATTCTCTTCCCCCCTCCATTTTTTCCTAGGGCCCATAACACTACTGCTCTTTTGATTCGTACTGATATTACCTTCGTCCCCATACTTTTCCAGTTGCACATCGAGTGTTCTGTGGCACATATCTTTTGAGTAATTGGTATACAGTCTGTTCCATTTATCTCCCCCCAAATTTCCCACTTTCTCTTCCTGGTCTTAAACACCTATTGGACTCTTTACCAGAGCCTGTGCTCCTGTTGGGTGATTTTACCTGTCGGCATACTCTCTGGGGCGATGTTCTGCACACGGGGCCGCCTTCCCGAAGGGTTCGTCCTCTGTTCTGTCTCTTCTGAATTCTGGTGAACCCACTTATGTTGACACCTGCTCTTGCACCGTCTCCTGTCTTGATCTTTCTCTCCTGCCCCTGTTCTCTTTATTTAGATTTCACATGGCGGGTTCTTCGTGGCCTCCATAACGGTAACAATTTCCCCATCCTTGTCACCTTTTTCTCTTTTCACCCTTCCGTCTCTGTCCCTAGGTGGCAGTTTGCCAAGGCTAACTGGAATCTATTCACCCTACATGCTACTCTTTTCGACCTCTCCGATCTGCCTCTCCCTCAAGCCTTACTCCTTTTTTATCACACCATTTTAGACGCTGCGCTCCGCTCTATTTCTCGCTCTACCTCCCGAGGCATGTGGAAGTGCGTTCCCTGGTGGACTGCAGGCCGTGTTTCGGCTGTCTGCTGTAAGAGCACAGCGTAGAAGAAAGACAGATGCAGATAGATGGTTGTTTGTTTTCTTTCGTTTCACAAGGCAAGTGTGGTCCATACGGCTAAACGTGTGAGTTTGAATTCTTTTGTCTCCACAATTACGACTGATATTCCTCTGCCCCAGATCAGAAAGAAAATCTGTAAGATATCGGATAAATTTGTTACAGATGTCTCGCCAGTCCTTCACTTCCGTGGTTCTATTGTGGTGGATCCAGTGTCGGTTGCCACCGAACTGGGTTCCCCGTTTTTCGACTCTTGGCTCTAGTTCTAGTCTTCCTCCATCTTTCCTTATTCGTAAGCACCTTCATGAATCTTGTTCCATAGATTTTCACATGCATCTCCAGCTTCTCTATAATGATCCTTTCTCTCTTTCCAAACTCCAGTCTGCCCTGACTCATTACGGTTCTATGGCAGCGGGCTCAGATGGCAAAACATCTCATAATGAATGTCATCTCCCTCAATGCACATTTCAGTATATACTGAATCTGTTTAATCGTATCTGCAAGTCGTCATCTGTCCCTAAGGACTGGCTTGAGGTGGTTGTTTTTCCTATTCGGAAACCAGGGTCGTACACATCCTTGTCGAATAACCTGACTAACAGGAGATGCATATGTCTTGCTTCCCGACAGTCCCTCACTTGTCCCTCGATAGAATCCTTGATGAATCAGATACCTTTGATATTTTATTTTATTTTATTTTATTTATTTATATACAAGAAGGTACATTGGGTTAGAGAGAATACATAGCACAGTATTTACAATCTTGTAAATCCACTAGTAGGCGCAGCGTTTCGGGCAGGTCCTTAATCTAACAGATAATTTTAAGTAGGTAAATTCTAGCAGAATTAATAAAATGATAACAGATACATTGCAAGAAGAAAATGAGATGAGAGAGAATAGTAAGTATATTAAAGCACATTGGTATATTAAAGCTCTGGTTGATTATATTGACAACTTGATTGGTAATTTAAACAAGATTAACAGACACCGTACAGCAGATTGATAGCACATATAAAAAGACAGTAATGATCACATTGGTAAAGATGTTCGGATTGGGTACATAAAGATAGGGAGATTGGGTAGCAATAGATACAGTGCACTTTTAAAGCAACAAGGTAAAAAAACTATGCAGATGAGATTAGGTACTTTTTAGTTTTGTTTTTTGAATGACGCAAAAGTTGGACAGCTTTTCAATTCATTAGGGAGTGAGTTCCATAGACTGGGTCCCTTTATTTACATAGAGTGTTTACACAGATTAAGTTTGACTCTGGGGATATCAAGGAGATATTTATTTCTGGTGTGGTGATAATGGGTTCTATTAGATCTCTCCAGGGAGAGTTTCAGACAAGGATTTGCGTTTAAGAACAGGGTTTTGTAAATGTAATTGACACAAGAAAATTTGTGGAGTGAGATTATGTTTAGCATGTTAAGGGAGTTAAACAAGGGGGCTGAGTGTTGTCTGAAAGCAGAATTTGTTATTATTCTGATAGCAGATTTTTGCTGGGGGATATCATTTGCCTTATGTGCTTTTGTTCTCGAATTGGCATTCTTAGTGATATTTACCATTTTTTTTATATTCCACATAGTTAATGGTGCTTCATAGCCTTCCCGGCTTGGTGCCCTCTTTAGATAATTACTTACGTACTCTTTCTCATCTACATAAATGAAATTCCAAATGTGTCTCAATTCCTCAAGCCAGTTTTATTTGCTGTTTACACCCCCTCCCCGCTCAGCTCGTTGTTGCCGTGTGGGGGCTTAGTGGGCGGCTGCTGGAGTGTGATGCTCCTTGGGACAGTCCTCTGTCCTTCTCTAGCCTTGTGCTCCTGCTGCCGTCCTCTCCAATTCTGCTGGGCACCTTTTCCTTTTCCTTCTGTTTCGTTTTTCTTCCCCCTCTTCTCCTATCTGCTTGCCGTTTCCTGCTGACCTTTTGCTTGTTCTGGTTCTTCCCTTGGACTTCCTCTATTTTGACGCCCGGGTGCTTGAGGAGGCATACTCTTGCACCCGAAGAACTGTAGTACCCGACGTCGAGAGCGAGGGGAACCTTTTATTGTCAATCCCCCTTTCGTCACTGAACCCGATCTCGACGGACTGTCGGTTTCTTAAGGTGGCGTTTGTGGGGCGTATACTCACGACGCACCCCTAGGAGGCCCCGGCAAGATCGGTGATAGCTTCTTGTTGGGTGTCCTGCCTCTAATTGTGGCTCCATGGTAGGTGTGGGTGAATGAATTTTCTTTTTCGTAATGATGTTGACCCCTGTTTCGTCTGTTTCTGCTTTACCTTCTCAGGCTCGTGGTGTGGGCGACCAAGCCCCCGAGTCAGTCCGTGTTGGAAGACCGAGCTCTGTAGCCTCCACTGCATTGGGCCTCGACCTTGCTCCTCCTTTGGCCTCTCTGACTCCTTCCCCTGGCTCCCCTCCCTCCTCTGTGGTTGGGTCGAGCCCCAAGCCCCCAGTGGTGACTACCTCGTCCCCTGGCACGGCTCCTTCTCTAGTTGTAACTACTGCGCCTTTTAACCCCTCTCTCTCTGGGGGTTCTCACCGCCGTCCTCGTCACGGCCGCCCTCGCTCGATTCCTTCCAGTTCTGCTACCTATCAAGCCTTGTTTGGTCTCGCTTCGTGGGCCAAATATTTTGATCTCCTCCCTCTTGATTCTGTGCCTCCTGACGATTTCTCCCTCCATCGACATCTCGTTGATTCCGTGGATGCCTCCATTACTTTCAACCCCACTCGTCTTGGTACACGTGTCATTGCTGCTCCTTCTCAGGATGCTGCTTCCCGCTTGGCTGCCTTATCCTGCCTTGGCGAGACCCCTGTTCGGGTCTCAAAGAACGCTCAGTTGAATGCCAGTGTTGGCACTATTCTGCTCCCGCCCCATGTTGCGACCGGTGTTCGGGACCTGCGCGACTGCCACAACGATATTCAACATATCCTTGCTGCCCAGGGCCATTCTATTCTCCAGGTGGACACGTTTACTCGTCCCCCCTCATGGTAGTAGCCGTCAACCCCTCCGGGTTGTGAAGATTACCTTTGATGGTAGGACCCTTCCACCCTCTGTCATTCTTGCTGGTGCCAGGTGCTCTGTCCAGGAGTACATTCCTTCTCCCCGGCTCTGTAACAAGTGCTGGAGGTTTGGGCATGGTGCCCTCCGCTGCTCTGGGACTCTCTCTGTCCTTTGTGTGGTGGCGAAGGTCACTCTAAGTCGGAGTGCACTTCTCCCCAGGCTCGTTGCCTCAACTGCGGTGAGGCCTATCCTACCTTCTCCCGTGCGTGTGTCCATTACAAGCTTGAGGCAGCCGTCCTTAACTTGAAGCACCGGGAGCGTTTATCTTTTCCTGAGGCCAGACGCCAGGTTCGCCGGCTCCCGGCTTATGCTAATATCTCTTATGCTCGCGTGTTGCGCTCTTCCTCTCCTCGTCCTTCCCGCCTTCCTCAGACTCACAACCGTTTCCGGGCCTTGGACCCTGATACGCCCACTGCCCCCTCCTCTGTTCCTTTGGGTTCTCTCCCGAAGGATCCACCTCCTGGTCCTCTGTCTGGGGTTCCCCTTCTTTCTACCCGGTCTGTCGTGTCTCCTGTGTCTTCTTCCTCGTCTCCCTCCGTTCCTCCTTCCCATCCTTCCCCCTCCGTCTCTTGACTTCCCGCTGCCTGTCGGTGCGGGCTGATGTCCATCGCTCTCCAACCGGCCGTCATGTGTGCTCTCGTTCGGCTTCTCCTGCTGAGACGCTAGAATCTGTTGCCCGGTACGTAGTTGCTGGGACACCAGTCTCTTTAAGTCAGAAGCGTAAGCCTGGCTCCTCTCCTTCCTCCTCCCCGGCGGGTAAGAAGGTTTCGCTTTCTTCCTCGGCCCCTACTTCTGCCTCTCTCGCTCCTTCCCCTCCCATTTCGGTGGTTGCGGCCCCTGTTCCTGCTATGGAGGTTTCTTTAGCCCCCGCTTCCCTCTCGGTTGTTGCCCTTGCAGAGGTTCGCTCCCCTCTTTCTACCCCCCCTCTTCCTGCTGCTGTCTTTGACTGCTCCTCTCCGTTGTCTCCTCCTCTTCCTCCTCCTCCTCCTCCGGACCTCGCCCGCCCACCTCTGATCTGTTCTCCCGTTCCTTCCCTCCGTCTTTGCTCAGTTTACCCATGCCCCCTAACCCTGACTTTGCTGACCCTGATCCCGACCCTGTTATTCTTTAACGTGCTCTGTTGCTCTTTCGCCTTTGTTTCTTCCTTGCACTCTGTTTTTGTCCTTTCTCTTCTCGTCGTTGTCCATTCTTCAATGGAACGTTCGAGGTTATTACGCCAATTTCCTCGAACTCCAACTTCTGATTTCGCGGTTTTCGCCCCTTTGTGTCTGTCTCCAGGAGCCGATGCTTGGTGCTCGTCCTGGTCGTTTTCGTGGCTATTCCTTTCTCTCCCCCCCCCCCAGCCGTTGCTGGGGCTTCTAATTCTTCTGCTCTCTTGATTCGTGCTGATGTTCCCTTTGTTCCTTTACTTTTTCCTTTGCCTCTTCATTGTTCTGCTGCTTGTATCTTTGTGGGGAAATGGTACACAGTTTGTTCTATTTATCTCCCCCCAAGTGTCCTGCTTTCTCTTCCTGATTTGAAACACCTTGACTCCTTGCCGGAGCCTGTGCTCCTGCTGGGTGACTTCAATTGTCGTCATTCTCTTTGGGGTGACGTTCTGACGAATACCCGGGGTCGCCTTCTTGAGCCGTTTCTCCTCTCTTCTTCCCTGTCTCTTCTGAATTCTGGTGAGCCCACTCATTTGGACTCTCGGACTCGCACCCTTTCTTGTCTTGATCTTTCTCTCTGCTCTTCTTCTCTTTACTTAGATTTCACGTGGCAGGTTCTTGATGACCTCCATGGAAGTGATCATTTCCCCATCCTTGTTTCCTTTTTCTCTTTTCGCCCTTCCCTCTCTTTCCCTAGGTGGCAGTTTGCTAAGGCGGACTGGACCCTATTTACCCTCAGTGCTACTCTCTCTGACCTCTCCCTTCTGCCTCTCTCTCACGCACTCCTCCTTTTTCATGACACTGTCTTCAACGCTGCCCTCCGCTCTATCCCTCGCTCTTCCGGGTCCACGGAAGTGCGTTTCCTGGTGGAATGCGGACTGTGCTCGGGCTGTCCGCTGTAAACATGCAGCCTGGAAGAGGCACCGCCGTAGGCAGACGACCGATTCTTTTCTTTTCTTTCGGAAAGCGAGTGCGGTGGCCCGTAGGGCCATCCGTACGGCTAAACGTGAATGTTGGGCATCTTATGTCTCGAAATTACGTCCGAAACTCCTCTGGCCCAGATCTGGAAGTGTATTCGCAAGATAGCGGGTAAGTTCGTTCCCGATGTTTCACCGGTCCTTCACCTCCATGATACTCTTGTGGCGGACCCGTTGCAGGTCGCTTCCGTACTGGGTTTCCACTTTTCTTCTGTTAGCTCTGGTCTTCATCTTCCCCAATCTTTTCTTCTTCGTAAACCTGTCCTTGAGTCTCGTCCTTTAGATTTCTGCACTCATCTTCAGCTTCCCTATAATGATCCCTTCTCTCTCTCTGAACTTCGTTCTGCCCTGGCCCTCTGCGGTTCTATGGCGGCTGGCTCCGATGGTATTCATTATGAGATGCTTCGCCATCTCCCTCCGTGCACGTCTCAGTATTTACTGAGTCTGTATAATCGGATCTGGGAGTAGTCGTCAGTCCCTGAGGACTGGCTCGATGCCGTTGTCCTCCCTGTTCGCAAACCGGGGTCTCTGAGTACTTCCCCTGAGGACTTTCGCCCTATTGCTCTCACAAGTTGTGTCTGCAAACTCTTTGAACGTATGGTTAACGTTCGTCTGATGTGGTTCCTGGAACACCATCACCTCCTCTCCCCTTCTCAATTTGGTTTCCACAAGTGCCACAGCACGACAGATGTCCTGGTGAACTTGGAGGTCTATATTCGTACTGCTTTTGCTGCGAAGACCTCCGTTGTTGCCTTCCTTTTTGACCTGGAAAAGGCTTACGACACCACTTGGCGATATCATATTCTATCTCAACTTCATTCTTTTGGCCTTCGTGGTCATCTCCCTCTCTTTCTCCACAGCTTCCTCTCCCGTCGTTCCTTTCGGGTGCGCCTTGGTACCGCTCTCTCTGCCTCTTTTCGGCAATACGAAGGTGTGCCCCAGGGTAGTGTTCTGTGCACTACTCTTTTTCTGGTTGCCCTCAATGGTCTTCTTTCCTCTCTTCCTTCTGGTGTCTTCTCTGCTCTCTATGTTGATGATCTTACCCTTTGCTGTGAGGGTGATGATTCGCCTCTCCTTCAGCGCCGGCTTCAACTTGCAATTGATGCCGTGTCGTCTTGGGCCACCGATCATGGCTTCAAGTTCTCTACTTCTAAGACTTGTGCCATGACTTTTACGGGGAAACGGGTTGTTCTTCGTCCCTCTTTGTCACTTTATGGTATCCCCTTGAATACAAAGATTCCGCGAAGCTTTTGGGGTTATTCCTTGACACTCGTTTGTCTTGGTCTCCCCATATCTCTTACCTCCGTGTTGAGTGCTCTAAGGCCCTTACCCTCCTTCGGGTCTTGTCCCATACTTCTTGGGGGGCAGATAGGCGCACTCTCCTTGCTTTACATTCCTCTCTCATCCTGTCTAAGTTCGATTATGGTTGCCCTGCTTACTCATCTGCTTCTCCTTCTACTCTTCGCCATCTTGATGCTTTGCACCATACTGGGTTGCGCCTCAGTTCTGGTGCCTTTCGTTCGACTCCCGTCCTTAGCTTGTATGTTGACACTGGCTTCCTGTCTCTCCAGGACCGCTGTGATCGCTACTGTCTTCGCTATCTTGCGCGGTCCTTACAACATCCTTCCTCTCGCCTCTGTCGTGCTTTAACTTTTACCCCTCCTGCGGTTCCTGTTCCTCTTCACCAGCTCCCTCTTTCTGTCCGGTTATCTCGCCTCCAGGATTCTCTTTCCGTTCGTATTTCTAATGTTTCTCCTCGTGTTGTTCCTTCTTTGGCCCCATGGAGAGTCCCTCTTCCGCGGTTTTGTACTTCCTTGACCCGTATCACTACAGCTTTTACCCCTCCTACGGTTCTAAAACGCCTTTTCCTTGAGCACTTTTCTTCTCACTCCCGCTCCGTTTCTGTCTTCACTGATGGGTCAAAGTCGGCGGACGGTGTTGGCTACTCTGTTGTTTTTCCTGATCGCACTTATATGTGTCGCTTACCTCTGGAGACTAGCATCTTTACAGCGGAACTTTATGCTATTCTCTATGCTCTTCGTCTCCTGCTTTCTCGTTGTCAGTCTTCCTTTGTAGTTGTTGTTGACTCTTGTAGTGCCCTCATGGCTCTCGGGTCCTTAAATCCGGTTCATCCAGTAGTTGTCGAGATCCAGCATTGGCTGTTTCTTGTTCACAGTAAATTTAAGTCGGTTGAGTTTTGTTGGGTTCCCAGCCATATTGGTGTGTCTTTAAATGAGCGTGCAGATGCTGCCGCCAAGGAAGCTGTCCACTCTTGTCCCATCTCTCGTAAAGGCATTCCGTATTCTGACTTTTACCCGGTTATCCATTCCTCAGTCCTTACCCGTTGGCAGGCTTCTTGGTTGTCTGTTACTGGTAACAAGCTCCGTACTCTTAAATGTTGTGTTTCCTCGTGGTCGTCCTCCTTCCACCGTAACCGGCGGTGGGAAACAGCTCTGGTGAGGTTGCGTATTAACCCATGGTCACTTGATGGAGCGCCGCCCTGCTCCTTATTGTCCTAGTTGCATTGTCCCTCTTACGGTCGTGCATGTCCTTCTTGAATGTCCTGACTTCCAGGACGAGCATGTGTCTTGCTTTCCGACCGCCCCTCACGGTCACCTGTCCCTCAATAGAATTCTTGGTGACTCGGATACTTTTGATATCGTTCGCCTTATGCGTTTTTGTTCTCGTATTGGCATCCTTGGTGATATTTAGCGCCCTCTGATTATTTTGCGCATTTGATGGTCTACATAGCCTTCCCGGTTTGGTGCCTTCTTTTGATAATTACTTACTTGCTGTTTACACAACCCTCATTTTCTTAAATAAAAAATTGTTAATATCCTGATTGGTAATAAAGTAGATGGCAAATTCCATGAAGTTCTCATTGATAACAAGCTGAATTTCCAGTGCCACATACCAAATATAGCTAAAATATATTTCAAAATCACTTGGCATTCTTTTCTAAATCAGATATTATGTACATAAATACAAAAATCAAATGTTTATTCAGGTAAAGTACATACATACAAGGGGTGATACAAATATTGATGAATTTATAGATACAGCTAGTACATACAATGCCTAAAGCCACTATTACACAAAGCGTTTCGGGCAGGGAAAACACTAAAGACTAAAACTTAATACTAATTGAGATTAAAGTATAAAATGTGTTGAGAAAATAAAAAAATAAAAAAAGAGGGGAACATGGCAGAAAAACAGCAAAAATACAATTTGGTCGACAAACAGCAATGTTTAAAAATAACATGGGTTGACATTATAGGGGTAAGGTTGGTAACAGGGAGTTAGTTAGGTAGTGCTTAGTTTTTATCTTGAACTGGTTGAGAGAGGTACAGTCTTTAACATGATTGGGAAGGTCATTCCACATTCTGGGTCCCTTGATTTGTAGAGCATTTCTACTTTGATTAAGTAGTACTCTTGGAATATCAAAAAGGTATTTGTTTCTGGTGTAGAGCTCATGGGTTATGTTACAACCTTCAATGAAGCTTTCAAGGTCAGGATTGGCATTACAGTTCAACATTTTATATATATATATAATACACATGAGAGGATGTGCAGTGACTTAATATCTAACATATTCAGAGATTTGAGTAGAGGTACCGAGTGATGTCTTGGGCCAGAGTTGGATATTGTCCTAATAGCAGCTTTGTGTTGAGTAATTAGAGGATGTAAAGGATTTTGGGTAGTAGAACCCCAAGCACAAATACCATAGTTGAGATAAGGATAGATAAGGGAGTAATAGAGAGTCACCAGGGCAGGGCGAGGTACATAATATCTGATCTTAGAAAGAATGCCAACAGTTTTTGAAACTTTTTTTGATATATTTAGAATGTGTCCCTGGAAATTCAGCTTGTGGTCAATGAGAAGGCCAAGGAATTTGCCATCTAATTTGTTACAAATTTGGGTATTGTTTATTTTGAGATTTATTTGATTAGAGGATTTATTGCCAAACAGAATATAGAAAGTTTTGTCAATGTTAAGGGTGAGTTTGTTGGCAGTTAGCCAAAGATGGACTTTATTTAGCCCAGTATTCACTGTGACATTTAGAGCAAGGGGGTCAGGACTGGAGTAAATGAAAGTTGTGTCGTCAGCAAATAGAATTGGTTTGAGTTGTTGGGAGGCATTTGGAAGGTCATTAATGTAGATGAGAAAGAGGAGAGCACCAAGTATGCTGCCCTGAGGAACACCATTGTTGATGGGTAGTGTGGGAGAAATTGAATTATTCACAGAAACATACTGGAGTCTGTCAGTAAGGTAAGATTTGAGGTATTGCAGGGAGTGACCTCTGACTCCATAATGATGTATTTTACGAAGAAGGTTTTGGTGGTTGACAGTGTCAAAAGCCTTACGCAGGTCCACAAATAACCCAACAGAGAACTCATTTTTATCAAGAGCTGCATGTATCAAATTAATCATACTAATAATTGCATCATTAGTAATTTCATTGGGACTGAAGCCTTATTGACAAGAGCTAAGTATATTGTGTTTGGCTAGATAAGAGTAAAGCTGCTTGTAGATGAGTTTTTCAAATATTTTTGACAAGTTTGGCAGGATTGATATAGGTCTGTAGTTGTTAACATCAGTGAGATCACCACAATTGTGGACGGGTTACTCTCGCTTTTTTTAGAATATCTGGAAAGGTTTGGAGTTCAAGTGACTTGTTGAAGAGCAATGCAATAGCAGGAGGTAAAGATCTGGAGGATTTTTTTGTAAATTAATGTTGGTATCTCCTCAAGATTTGATTTGGTTTTAAGCGAAAGGATTATCTCATTAACATCAGTGGAATTTGCAGGCGTTAGGTACAGAGACTGTGGATACTTACCTCAAATCAAATCAAATGTTTATTTAGGTAAGGTACATACATACAAGAGATTTTACAAAGAGTGATGGATTTATAGATAGGGCTAGTACATACATTGCCTAAAGCCACTATTATGCAAAGCATTTCAGGCATGAAAAACTTAAATGACTAAAGCTTAATACTAATTGAGCATAAAGAATAAAATGAGTGGAGAACAAATAAAAAAAGAGGTAAAAAAGGGGGGAACATAGCTGAAAAAGCAGCACAAATACAATTCTGTCGACAAACAGCGCCATATAAAAAAAAGACTGGTTGACAATAGAGGGGTAAGGTAGGTTACTGGGAGTGACCTGACTCCATAATGATGTATTTTACGAAGAAGGTTTTGGTGGTTGACAGTGTCAAAAGCCTTACGTAGGTCCACAAATAACTCAACAGAGAACTCATTTTTATCAAGAGCTGCATGTATCAAGTTAATCATACTAATTGAATCGTTAGTACTTTCTTTGGGTTTGAAGCCTTATTGGCAAGAGCTAAGTATATTGTGTTTAGCTAGATAAGAATAAAGCTGCTTATAGATTAGTTTTTCAAAAATTTTTGACAAGTTAGGCAGGATTGATATAGGTCTGTAGTTGTTAAGGGGGCATATCATTCTAAATCGTTATAAATTAAAAGTTGTTCAATTTGCTTATAAATTTTTTTATGAAATGGTTATAGAAAGGGCTGCAACTGGTCCAAGTTTCACCATCACACCCTAAACAGAAAAGGAGAAAAAAAATACACAACGTATTATGCAACGAATGTTCAACATTCTCAAATAATCTCAGGGAACACATGTGTCAACTAAAATGTCTACTATGTGCTGTAGAAGCACAAACTCTTGTAATAATTGTAATATGTATGTGCAATATATTTATATTTAATTTTTTTTTTCTTTTTTTTTTTTGGCCAATATTTTTTTCTCGTTTGTTATCAAGGGATTTTCATGAAACTTGCACACCTTGCTCAATGGATGCCTATCTGCAAGGGTGCCAATTATGAACGAAATCTGTCGAAGTCAAGCTCAGCTACAGGTGGCCGAACTTGGATCTTTATTTTACTCTGGAAAGTAATTTACACCTTCAAATTACTTCAGAGCTTTCATTTATTAATCAATTTACATGCAAATTACACCTTACATGTAGCGTTTGTGCTTCTACAGAATCTAGTAGACATTTTAGTCCAAAGTCTATTTGTTGATTTTATAAAAATTTATAAATATCATATATTGCATATTTTTTTAGAAGGGTAACTTTGAAAAATTATATTATTGCACTAAACACTTTTTTGATAAAACTGATCACTAGAATCCTTTATTATGTGCTTAATTTAATATCTGAGTGTTATAGAAATGATTTTAGTTGACACATGTGTTCCCTGAAACTATTTGAAAATTCGTTGCATAATTCGTTGTTTATTTTTTTTCTCCTTTTCTGTTTAGGGTGTGATGATGAAACTTGGACCAGCTGCAGCGCTTTCTATAACCATTTCATAAAAAAATTTATAAGCAAATTGAACTACTTTTAATTTTACATTGATATGCCCCCTTAACATCTGTGAGATCAGCAAATTTGTGTACAGGGGTAACTCTCGCTTTTTTTTTTAGGATATCTGGAAAGGTTTGGAGTTCAAGTGACTTGTTGAAGAGCAATGCAAAAGTAGGGGCTAAAGTTCTGGAGGCTTTTTTGTAAATTAAAGTTGGTATCTCCTCAAGGGCACTAGACTTGGTTTTAAGGGAAAGGATTATCTCATTGACATCAGTGGAATTAATAGGCTTTAGGTACAGAGACTGTGGATAGTTACCTGCAAGATAGTCCTTAACATCAGTACTGGAAGATGGAATATCATTTGCAAGGGATGACCCAATGGAAGAGAAGAACCTATTGAACTCAATAGCAGAATCTGAGGCTGAAAGCTGACCATCGTTATTGGACAGGAGTGTTGGTTTGATATTTAAAGTCTTCTTTGATCCCAATATTTGTGAAATTGTGCTCCAACTTTTTTTAATGTTGCTCTTTATTTGGGTAAAATTATCTTCGTAGTATTTAGTTTTGGCTCATCTAATTATCTTAGATAGCAATAATGAGTAATTGAGAATTCTTTGGAGACAGTTCCTAACCTATACTTCTTCTCAAGGTCATTTTTTTTATTAACCCTCAAACCGCGCATATCATATATAAATGATATCAGTGACAAAACCGAAACCGCGCACATCATTTATATATGATTTCGTGTCTAGCGCTATAATTTAAACTCCCCGCCTGGGATAGGGGCAGCTATAGTACAGCCACGACCGATAGTTGCCAGATGCCACCTAGAAAAAAAATCCAGGCCAACATTCTTGGGTGTGAGAGCGTCAGTATTGAGCAAGCCACCAAGGCTGGCGCACGCAGCACGAGCTCACAGCACCGCTGTTCAGCTTGTGACCACAGCATCGCCTACAAATACCATAATATATATGATACTGCTATTATTTAGCAGTGAGAGTATTACTGAAGCCCCCTGACTGTGATAAAACTGACCAGGATTCTGATAATAGCAGGATTGTGGTGATATTTAGCGCTGTGCTCCATGGAGGGAGGCGTAAGGCTGTGCGAGGGAGGGTTGTGGCGTCGTCTTCTGACTGTGTGTGGCCACCATTTATTGACTGCACTCACCATACCAGCTTAGTGGTTCGATATGGTGAACACAAATGTAGATACTTATATATAACTTGTGTATATAGGGTATAAACAGCAAGAGGAGTAGGTTGGGAGCCGCCATTTTGGTGAGGGCGGTGGCGTCGTCTGCACGACTTATCATGTTTACTGGTGACCACAATAGTCTTTGGGCACCATACCAGCTTATTTGTTCAGGTATGGTGAATAAAACAGGTAGATACTTATATATAATGTGTGTATATAGCGTAATAACACCACAAACAATATTGTTGGAGGACAAATATTAGTGCGTCTGGCCTTGAGGGCGGCCACCGATCAGCTGACTGTGTGAGTAGCTACGTCTTTGTGGCCTTTACTCACCATACAAGCTTAGATGTACAGTTATGGTGAACAAAACATGTAAATACGTATATATAACGTCTGTGTATAGTGAATAAATACAGAAAGAGTATTGTAGGAGGTGAATGAGGGTGAGTGAGGTGGTGTTGAGGGAGGGAGTAGCAGTGAGTGGCTCGCTGGTGTTTGGCGGTCACTCTTCGTTGCTTTTTGACTCACAAGACCAACTTAGTAGTTCGTTATGGTGTACAAAACATGCAAATACTTACATATAACCTGTGTATATAGTGTAACAACAGCAAAACTATTTGTTTATTGTTTTATGAACATAATAATTGAATCACTAATATGCACACCATAATTTTGAGTACAGCGATGGTCCACACATTTTATAATATAAATATACCACAATTCACTGTATGGAATAATATTACTGCAAAAAAACTAAGAAAAAATAAATCAGAGACATTGAAATAATTAGGTAATAATATATTTGTGGCAACTGCCGTCTGACAGCTCGGGCGGAGTAGACCTCATCTGGTGAAGGCTCTGCCAACGCCCCTTTTTTCCCACACTTGCCTACCCTATTGCGGCTAAAATATGCCACCTACAATTTTTTTGTTATTTTTTCCGTGATCAGGGAACAAAAATGAACACTTCTATAAGACGAAAGAATTTTTTGGAATTTTTTTTTTTGTTGCGCTTGTGGGTGTGAATTCCATTTGGGCCCCTAGCGGTTTGAGGGTTAATGGATTTAAGTATTCCCTTTGTAAGCCAGGGATTGTTAAGCCTTTTGGTTGTGACTTGTTTTGCAAGCATAGGACAGTGGGTGTTATAAAGGCTAAGAGTTTTTTGAAGAAACGATTGCACTGCTAGGTTGATGTCCCCTATGTTACCTAATTCGGACTCCCAGTTGACATTATCAGCAACAGTTACAAAATTGTCTATAGCAGTTTCATTGTGCAGCCTAAAACTTAACTCCCTTGTCTCTAGAGGTGGTTTGCTAATGTTAGTTAAGAGAAATGTGGGGTAATGGTCTGTAGTGCTATCGGTGATTATACCTGAATTAAGTGGAGAGGTTATGTTTGTCCAGATGTGATCTAGAGCCGTGGCAGTACTATCAGTGATTCTAGTAGGTCTAGTGATTAAGGGTATGAGGAAGCAGGAATTCATACAGTTGAGGAAGGTAACAGCAGTAGGGTGTTCAGGCTCGCAGAGGTCAATATTAAAGTCCCCTGCGATAATTAGATGGTTTTTGTTCAGTCTGTTATCTAGTATTAGATTTCTAATGTTTGAGTTGAATTCGGACACATCAGTGTTAGAAATTCTATAGACTGCACCCACAGACAGGACAGACTCGGCACCCTTGACTCTGAAGCTGGCGAAGATATACTCCCCACAGCAGTCTCTAGTTCTAATTACTTTTAAGCATGTTAGTTCTTGGTGGTAGTAAAGAGCAGTACCATCACCTCTCTGAATTTGACGACAGTTGTGAATTGCCGAGTAGTTAGGCATGTTAAAGAGTTGAGTAGTATCCTCTTTCAACCATGTGTCAGTAGGTATAATAAAAGAGAATTTGTTGTCAATAGTTTCAATCAAGGCAACATCATCGAAGTGTTTACCTAGGGATCTAACGTTCAAGTTAATTACAGAGATATTGTGATTATGTGTTAATACATTGTTTACATCATGTGCTGCAAAATATCTGCAATTTAGATCATTAAAGTGATGATTGTCAAAGATAGTGGATAAGAGGTTTAGTTCTGGGTCTATACTTGTCTGCATAAAAAAGCTGGTTGCAGGAAAACAAGGCAAGAATGGCAAATTACAAATTAGAATTAAGCTATAAAAGGGGGAAAATATATAAACAATACTATACAAAACAAACACAAAATGAACAACAAAAGAAAAAAATGAGGTGGCTTACAAGGGGCTTACAGGGGTACAATGGAGTAAGGGAGTATGGCGAGGCTAGGCACCCTAGGTAATAAATGAAATCAAAGAAAAAACATATAAACATGGACTATACAAAAAAGATATAGATGTACAAAACAAAGATATAAACAAGACTATACAATACAAAAACAAATTGAACAAAAAAAAAAATGAGGTAGATTGCTTACAAGTACTCTCAGGTACACTGTAAGTAACAATTTGCAATTTGAGATACAGGCAAAGCCAGGGGTACAATGGAGTAGGGGAGTATGGCGAGGCTAGGCAAACTAGGTAATAAATGAAATCAAAGAAAAAAGTTGAATAATAAACATAGGCAAATTTAAGCTAATGATTATTAACTATAAATAGTTCAGTTATCACTGTATAATTAATAAGACCTAAAGAAATATTAATGCACTCAAATTAATTAAGTCCAGTAAATGACTAGTGAGGAGTAAGTTAAAAATTAAGTCAAAAAATGAAACAAGGAGACTTAGGATACCTAGCCCTCACTAGGTGACAAGGGGGTTAATTAAGTTGATTCATTGAGTGATAATATGGTGAGACAAACCAAATTGGGAGAGGAAAGTGTTGAGGTTCTCTTCATTAGCAATTGTAAACATTTTACCCTCTGCAGTCTTTCTCACCTTAATCAATCCATCTCTAACGAAGCACTGATGAATCGCATCTGGGTTTTGTTGACGGATTTGACGCAGGCGGTACAGGAGTTGCTGTCTGTTCCCAGTCAAGCACTCGTTGATGTATAATTCCTTCCGTTGGGATGCAGCTGTCCAGACAAGATGGGATTTCATGGACTTGGAAGTCAGCTTCAGGCGAATTTTCCGCTGGTTTTGTCCTGATGGATTCTTTTTGCCTACTCCGTAGGCAGCAATAATGTCAGTTTTGTTTAGAATGACCTGCAATTCGTTTTTTATGAGCCTGAGCTATTTCAACACACTTTTCACCTTCACGTTCCACAGGTATATCTTGGGACGACACAATAACAGAGTCTAGCAGCTTTTGCTGATCTTGTTCTTCCTGGGTGACGGAACGTTGCGCGGATAATGTACTGATACATGCAGTCATTTTGCTGAGAGCTTCCTTCTGTTTTTTTATGGCTTCGTCCGTTTTCAGAAGATTGTTTTCCTCACGGAGATCATTCAAGTCATGCTGGAATTAGTCTTGGTTAGCCTTAAAGTTTCTAATATCCTCGCGGAGGAGGGTTATTTCTTGTTGTTGATGCTGGAGATTCGCACGGTTTGCTAGATTTTCATTTTGAAGACTCAAGATGATAGAATTTTGAGACTCAAGGACTAGGCACAACTTTTTGAGCCACTGATTCTCGGTCCAGTTAGGGAAATCCGGTGAGGGACCGGAAGCTCACTTGAATTGCATAAACTGGGATGTTAGCATGTTAATAGGAGAGGTTTGAGAGGACACCGCTCCCTGGCTCAATGGGGAGGAGGGGAGGGCAGCACCGCCGCCTTGGACCCCAGAGCTTCCAGACGGAGAAACACGTTAGAGTTGGCCAGGATGGATGCCTTGTTAGGGGGTTTGTTCCCTTATTTCCCTGCGCAGTCACATTTTTAGGAGACATGATTGGTTAGAATGGACTGGGGGTATATGTTGTGAAGTAACTTGCGTCAGGCAGCGCAGTGGCGGGCAGAGGCGGGCAGCATGCACTGAAACTCACAGCCGTAGAGGATTGTTTTGAAATTTGTTTGAGATGGAATGAGTTGATTTTGGTTGGTTACTTTGATTTTGCTATAACATGCTTGGACTCCAAGTACTTAGCTGCCTGTGGGTGGCGGTCTACATCATCTGGCGGTAGTTTGAGGGCTGAAATACAGCTTAGAGGGAGGAGCGTAGCGTGCACTCAACAGCGTCAGACGACAGACCATCCTCTATATATCAAGACGACAGACCTTCCTCTATATATATTCTTCTATATACATATTCTCTATATATATTCTTCTTCTCCTCCTCTATATATCTTCCTCTATATACCTGTAAGATAGTCCTGAACATCAGTACTGGAAGATGGAATATCATTTGCAAGGGATGACCCAATGGAAGAGAAGAACCTATTGAACTCAATAGCAGTATCAGAGGCTGTAAGCTGACCATCGTTATTGGACAGGAGTATTGGTTTGTTATTAAAGTCTTCTTTGATCCCAGTATTTGTGAAATTGTGCTCCATGTTTTCTTAATGTTGCCCTTTGTTTGGGTAAATTTATCTTCGTAGTATTTAGTTTTGGCTCTTCTAATTATTTTAGATAGCAATTATGAGCAGTTCTTTGAAAATTTTTTGGAGATGATTCCTAACCTATACTTCTTTTCAAGGTCATGTTTTTATTAATAGATTTAAGTATTCTCTTTGTAAGCCAAGGATTGTTTAGCCTTTAAGTTGTGACTTGTTTCGTTAGCATAGGACAGTGGATGTTATAAAGGCTGAGAGTTTTTTGAAGAAAAGATTGCACTGCTAGGTTGATGTCCCCTGTGTTACCTAATTCGGTCTCCCAGTTGACATTAGCAGCAGCAGCTATAAAATTGCCCATGGCAGTTTCATTGTGCAGCCTAAAGCTTATCTCCCTTGTCTCTAGAGGTGGTTTGTTAATGTTAGGAGAAATGTGGGGTAATGGTCTGTAGTGCTATCGATGATTATCCCTGAAGTAAGCGGAGAGGTTATGTTGGTCCAGATGTGATCATGAGCCGTGGCAATACTATCAGTGATTCTAGTAGGTCTAGTGATTAAGGGTATGAGGAAGCAGGAATTCATATAGTTGAGGAAACTAGCAGCAGGAGGGCCCTCAGGCTCGCAGAGATCAATATTAAAGTCCCCTGCGATAATTAGATGGTTTTTGTTCAGTCTGTTATCTGTTTCCCTCACTAATATGATCACTTCAACGTCTGCTCTATTCATAGAATTATTTCTTCGATCTCTGTTTAGATTTATTTTCCTTTCTAAAGACAGTTGTGTCTGTTTAAGCAATTTTTTCCTTCTGTACAGTCGTCTGTGTGTTCTCTTTCTAGAGTTGTCCTCTTTCTGACCCTCCTCACAGGCATGTGCTCTAAGCAGATCTAATAGGTTTCAGCTGTCAGTGGAGCTATTCCCTGTGTGAGAGTTTTGTCGCTTAAGATGGTTTCCCAATAAATGTTTCCAAGGTCTATATTTATTTCTTCCCAGTCGATCCTCTTATTGTTGAAATTGAATTGATTGAATAAGCCTTTTAGCTTGTTGGTTCTGTTGGACTTACTACTGTTATTAATGTTAGTTTGCACTTCAATGAGCTTACGGTGTGAGTGTGTAGAATCTGAGATTGTAATGTGTCTGATTAGTCTGGTGAGTAACGGTTGTGGTGTCAGTGTAGCCAAAAGTTTTGTTGTGTTTTAAATAATTTTTAATTAAAAACAGTTTGTTAGGGTGTGCTAGAGGTACACTTTACTTCTCATTTAACTTTTACACTAGAATATGAGCTCATTTTGGACATTGTCAAGATGAGTGTTTATTTACCATAACTGTTGTTGTTGTCTACCTTACATGGTACAAGCAGGTGAGTTGTGGCGTTCATTTACATAATTGTGTGTTAGACTTGAGACCAAATAGATCTTTTGGATGTAATTTGATTCATTTGTTAAGAGCACGTTGTTACGGCCCTACTGGGACGCAACTGGGTTCTTTTCTGATGGTATTAGTGTTTTGGGTATCCGGCCCCAAGTTAGTAGAGGCTTTCATGGGGTGAGCTCCGTAACGCAAGTAAAATCAACGGGGGAGGTACATTAAATACACAAGTATACTTAATTATATATATTCCTTTCCCACCACCATATGTAAATTAAAGTCACAAAAGGGAATTATTACTTCACAGTATTTACATCTTAGTCTTCCTCTGAAGACACTGGATACTTGGCGATGCTCACTCTGGGTAGCCTTTCCTGGTTCTCTCTTTCGTCGCCCAGGACCCACGATGAATCTTCCCTGGCCACAGGCCAGCCAAATTACAATCCCACTGGGTGCCTTGTCGTGATGGCCTACAACCACAGTCCAGCCTGTAGCAGGCAGGTACTAGTCAGCCTCGCTGTTAGGCCACTCCACGACTAATACTAGGGTTGCGAGCCCTAGGCAGGAGCCTCGTGTGACTCGCTGTTCACTCTCCTCGGTCGGCACCGCAGTGGGTGGTCTCTTCCACCAGCCAGCCCCGGAGACAGCGAATCCTGTCACTGCCACTCCTCAGGCAGGCTATCACACACTCAGCAGAGTTCATCCAGGGGTGGCTCACAACTTCTACAAAGCAGACTGGTGAAGAGACCTTGGCTGCCTTGGGTAGACTGATTCAACGTACCTCACAGCCGTCCTAGGTTGACTCTGAAAGCAGACACGTCATCAGTACTGGGGACACTACATGGGATCACTAGGAAACATCACTTACTAGCTTAGACACGAACGTCCACCTATTCGCTCCATAGATGGCGTTCACTCTAAGCGCCACCTCACCAGAGGTCAGCAGCGGCTACGTCACGAGCCAACTAGGACAGGCATCCAGCACTTATTGCCGGCATCTCTCGTCATCACTAGATGGCGTTGTCCATGTTGTGGGATTTATGGGAGCGGACTCACAGATGGCGTGGACTTCACGGCTTCGTGCTCAGTTGAGGAATTTTGGTTCCTAACACACGTGCCCAAAGCCCATACTTTGGGCACACTATACAGTAATGTAAGTTTGCCTCGGGTAATAAATAACAGTGATCATCATTACCCGGTTTCAGGGGATGGACGGTGTTTCAGGCCATCCTCCAAAGGTTTAACAATGTCAAGAAAACGGTCAATTTAAAGTAGTCTCTCCTACCCTACCAGAGGCTCCAAAACAGAAAATGGGACAGTACATCATTTTTTTTTTTGAGATATATACAAGAGTTTTTACATTCTTGTACAGCCACTAGTATGCGTAGCGTTGTGGGCAGGTCCCTGGAATACGATCCCCTGCCGCGAAGAATCATTTTTTCATCCAAGTACACATTTTACTGTTGCGTTAAACAGAGGCTACAGTTAAAGAATTGCGCCCAGTAAATCCTCCCCAGCCAGGATACGAACCCATGACATAGCGCTCGCGGAACGCCAGGCGTGTGTCTTACGACTACACCACGGAGACTTTCTTGAGTTGCTTTCATTTTCTTGTAAATTTTTTGGCCTTGTGTGATGCATATGAGCAAAAAGTGGTGCTCTTTATCGGAGGACAGGTTAGGTATTTACTCGGAGAAGAGAGAATATTATAGAGAATCTTTTTTTTTTCTTTGGCAGGAACACCACTTGAATATGGCGTCGCTTGTGTGGGTGTGGCGGCGAAGTGATCTGGCCGCAGCGGTGCGACCCATCGTGGCTGTACTGATTTACGTGCTGGATGATCCCAGAAGCACCTTAGTCGGACCTTAGCGTGCATCTTAGCCCTGACACAAGTTCGAACCTTCATTACGGCCTTTGTGGATTTGTTCATTAAATGTATCATGATATTGTGATTTCTCTATCACAAGTGATGTTCTTTTCCTTAAGAATGTATTTCATGATTTGTATACTGATAAAGGTTTGATTGATAACAGTTGTGTAAATCAACTTCTGTTGATAATAAACAATAAAAGTATATTTGAGTTTAAAAACTTTTTATTGCTGTCAAGTTTCATAATTTCTGGAGTACAAGACGACTGGTATTGCCCCTTTTAACCCCTTCGTGGTGCCTCCTTGCCGTGGTGAGGGGCTCATGTACACCTCCCTTTGACCGGTGTAGGTTGCCTTTGCCCCCTCTCCTACCCCTTTTTGGGTGGTGGACGTGCTGAAGGGCACCACGTAGGGGCCTTATGAGCCATCGGACCAACCGCTGGAGGGGTCGCCTGTGAGGGGCCTCCCAGAGTGGATGGTTGGGTGTCCAGGCTGGGGCGATAGGGGGAATGGGATCTTAGCACCAGTGTGGGAGAATGGATGATGTAGTAGGACTCCCCTGTTGAAAAGGGTGAGCACCGCTGGGGACAACGCACCCTTCCTGCACTGGCCCGCGCTCAGTCTCCCTGGCTGCCCTGGTAGGTGGTATCTCTTGGTTCCAGGTCCCAAACTTTTGATATTGTTTGCTGCATGGATGACGACTTGACTACTCCTAACCAGGCTCATGGGGTGGGTGACCAGGCCCCTGAGTCGGACCGTCCTGGAAGACCAGGATCTGTTGCCCCCGCTACAGGGCCCGGTTTAGGCCAAGACCGAACTCTTCCTTCCTACTCCCCTCCCTCCTCTGTGGTTGGGTCAAGCCCCAAGCCTGTTGTGGTGACCGCCTCATCCCCTTGCATGGCTCCATCTTATTGTGACTACTGCGCCTTTTTACCCATCTCTCTCTAAAGGTTCTCATCGCCTTCCCCGCCACGTCTACTCTCGTATGCTCCCTTCCCATACTAATTCGTACCATGCTTTGTTTGGTCCTCCTACGTGGACTAATTACTTTGACCTCCATCCTTTACATTCAACTCCTGACAATTTTTCCCTTCATAGGCATCTTGTAGATTCCATAGATGCCTCAGTTACCATCCTGCCTTGGCGAGACCCCTATTGGGGTCTTAAAGAACGCTCGGGTAAATTCCAGTGTTGTAACAGGGAGGGGGGGGGGGGGTGTTTGTTGTGATCGCTTCTTCCCCTTTCTCTCTCTGCCCGTATTTTAACTTTGTTCTCTGTACCAAGGGACCCCAAAACTTTCACTTGAGCCGACCCCACACCACGTGGTTTCAAGACGATTGACCAACTTGAGATTCTACAACCCGTATGATGTGACATAGGCTTCTAGCAAAACCCTAGGGTCGCCTTTATGCTGCCACCACCAGACCAACAACACTGAGCAATGATCGAGGCCTGGATCGATCATGCCAATCAATAACTTTGGGGCTTGATCCCCACTAGTAACATATGACCTTGAATCTTAAGTGTTGTATAAAATCAACGAGAATGATAATTATGATTCGGTGTTCGAATCAGCGCCCAACTCAACTTGGCCTCGTGGGGACCACGTGACAAGGAAAAGAGCATGGAAGCAATGAAATGGAAAATAATAAAAATGCAAAATTACTAACATTACTTCATGTCACAGTCTCCGTGGTGTAGTGGTAAGACACTCGCCTGGCGTTCCACGAGTGCTATATCATGGGTTCGTATCCTGGCCGGGGAGGATTTACTGCGCGCAATTCCTTAACTGTAGCCTCTGTTTAACGCAACAGTAAAATGTGTACTTGGATGAAAAAACGATTCTTCGCAGCAGGGGATCGTATTCCAGGGACCTGCCCAAAACGCTACGTGTACTAGTGGCTGTACAAGAATGTAACAACTCTTGTATATATCTCAAAAAAAAAAAAAAAATTATTCCAAAACTAAAACAAAATCTAAGAAATAAGATCACTTCCTAAACTGAACACTCCCTGGCAATTAACACTCCCTGACTTTACATTTGAGGCATTGAATTGACCTACTCCCTACAAACTCTTTCAGCAACTCTACCTTCTATAGACCAGCCTGATGATCATGCTGTCTGGAGGCCGATGATGGAAGGCCACCTGCCCGAGCTGCTCCTCAAACCACACTGATCTCTGCCCGTCTGGTCTTCGCCAGACCAGAGCATTGTATTGTATTGTTCCGCTTAGTATCTAAGTTACTTGCCAGTGTGACGATAATCTCTTTCAAGAGAGATTGAGCCTGCTCTTCCCTACACAAGTACGTCAATATACTATAGAAGATACGCCCACCAAGTATCGCCAAAACGTTTTGCCCAGAGAGCAAATCGTACCCAGCACACAGTGACACCTGCTACCTACCACCACCGTAACCAGCAAACTGCTCATTCTTTGCCTGCCTGTCGCTGATTGGCTGGTGTCCCATCGCACCTGCCCTCCGCCTCCACCACAAGTTGACGTCTGGGCTGCAGTGCGCTAATATCGTCAGAATATCTCAGTGCTCCAAGCAGTTGACATCTCTCACTGGTAGACTAAGCCTTGGCTTTCGTGTACTAAGGGAGGTGGCAGCTCGAAGCCGGTATTCCAGCATCACTAATATTTTATTTTGCTATCACTGTAACTCACTTGTCTTAACGTAACTTTTCATTTGCCAGTGATTATTCATATTATTTTGTTTGTTGACTTGTCTTTCATATTTTATGTGCTTAACTTTATTCATGTCTTGTTTTTCTAAAGTAACTAAAATTTCATTGTTAATTTACTTGTGTTTTGTGTGTCTTCCCATTACCTTACCACAGACGAAAGCTCCAGCTTTTCTGTTTTTTTTTCTATTATGTGACGAGGCCCTGCCCCTAGCTTTTGAAACAGCCGAACACCAACGCTTTACCGTCACACCAGGCTTAAGCTTTAACAACTAACCTCTGTTGCACTGAATGATCCAGATTGGTTGAATTATTTTACTGAAGTTAAATTACACAAGCATCTTAGGGAAGAGCTATTCCCAACTACAAAATGACTATTTGACCTTTGAGAAATAGAGGACATGGAAACTGGTGACCTGTGACCGCCAGGTCACTCCGCCTTACAGCCTAGTTCTGGCTCGTGACGTCACTGATGGTGACCTAAACTCCTTCTTCTAATAATTAGAATACTCTTGATATTATAAGCAGTCATACTATACAATACAATTTGAATACAAAATTAATGAAGGCTAATTTCTCTAAATAAGTGAATACTAAAGAATGATTCATTATACGAAACTTGTGAACAAAGGCGTCAGTTATCTTCACCGTCAATCCCCCAGGTCACCACGTGGGTCCAGCTTCCCATTCTCCCCTGTGTAGATAACCATTCTGGATAATTCTTACAACAAGCCTAGTTTGCTACAACCCCCCCCCCCCCCCCCGGCACAAGCAACTTAGTACACCTTGTTAATTTGCTAAAAATAACGAGGTTTAGTATCAAAACCCACAAGAAACTCGACTCATGCCACAGACAAAAGCTACCCTAACTAAGAAAATTTGACAATCCTTAGATTGTCCAACAGCATCATAATAAACATGTTCAAATTCATAAATGTCTCGGCTGTCAACTGACAGCAATCCTCCAACACCAGGAAACATACATCCTACTCTTACTGACATAGGTAAATAACATGTCCCTACTCTAACAGCAAAGACTAGCTATTAAAATCTCTTGGCTCTTCACTAGCCAAGTTCATGTGTCCTCTAGAGCCTGCCACACCGTGCTCCGCCATAAAACATAAAGTTATATTTTCAGACAGAACTTTCAGTCATCCGGGAGCGTACTTCTGAACTCTACTAAGGTCACATCCGTGTACTATCCACTCCCCAATCAATGTCAACCTTGGCATGCTAAGGAACACACCTAATGTTTATTACATGTATCTAAAATATATATAAAAAAAAATTTCTCCTATAACTATATCACAGGTTTCAGCTTACTGTACAGCCAAGTGTTCGCACTCACTGTAAGAGTGTCAATGTTTATATTGGTCCGCCTCTCCTGTGTTCAAACATTCTGAAAAAAAAAACATAATTTTCCATAACCGTTTGTTCAGGGCTTAGACAATTACACAGGGGCTTCGATTTTAATCACTGACCAATTTATAGAGTAAAATTTCCATATATCATTATACCAGAATAATTATTTTAAATCTGTTTTTCAACATTTATAAAGTATTGTGATTCTAAATCTGTTTGTCAACATTTAAACAAAAGTGCCCAGATATTCTTTATACAGAGGTTCAGAGTCAACTTTGGTTTTTGTATCAATTGTTGATATTGAGTAATCGAGAAAAAAAAATAGATGCTGCTGGACGCTGATTTGTTTGTTTGTTGTCATCTGTGAAGGTTCTGTCACCCTTGGCATTGGCCCAATGCAGGATGAAGTTTTTTTCTATCCTTTGCATAGAGAAAAAGTAATTTGGATTTCTCTATTTTGCTTTCTTTGCCTCTCCTGGATTTTGCAATTCTTGCAAGTTTAGCTTGACATTTTCCATTTCTCAACATAGCCTTCTTTGTTGTTCTTGGGATAGAATGGAGTATCTGAGAGGTTCTCCAATTGGTTTTCGTCGCCTTTAAACGTCGTCGTTCTCATTCCAACTTGCAATATCCGGAAGCCTGGTCGTGGACCGGGCCGCAGGGACGCTAAGCCCCGAAATCATCCCAAGATAATCTCAAGGTTGCATCTTTTTCTTCCTGCTTAGTGGTATGTGAACTTATACTCTGCTTAGTGGTATGTTAACTTATTTCTCAAGGCACTGGTTTAAGTTTACATCAACTAACCGCATAGCATATTGCTGTGAGGTCATGGTTCATTGATTCCCATATAAGCCATTAATTAAAATTTAATTTGCTGAATTCTCTTCCTCTTTGATTTGAGACTGGTAGCACAGGTCTATTGCCCATGCATGTCTGAACTTCAATTAGGTTGTGATCTGAATAATATGTATTTGTAATCATTATGTCACTAATCAGTTCGTCATTGCAAAAATAATACCTCTGGAGAGGTTATCTTGAGATGATTTCGGGGCTTTTGTGTCCCCGCGGCCCGGTCCTCGACCAGTGTGGGAACCGACCTGTGAGATTTATATTTATTTAATTTATATGAATATATATTTACGTTAATTTATATACTTCAATAGCAATTTGTATAATAAGTGGACTGTATTTCTGCAATAATCTCTTAATCTCACAAATCGATCCTCTACACATTAGGGGGGGTTTATATTAATTTATATATATGCAGCCAATCAAACTACAGTAATAGACTACATACATTGAAGAGGTTCCTTATCTTATAGTACAGTAGGTTAGTCCACCAGGTATAACTAGGGTGTAGACACCAAATTATCCTCTTTGAGGTAGCTTCCATCACCCAGTAACTGGTGCACAAAGTCTTGCTTCCTCGTCTTGACCTGTCAAAAGGGCGCTAGCTGTAAAGCCAAATTCTATATATGACAAGCTATATCAGAGAAAACACTATACATGGAACATGAAGACCTGGCTTAATTACCTTTAGTTTGAGGCTGCCTCACATTCTAACCGGGTCACCCTACCCAATGACATTAATGGCCACTAATGATAGATAATGGGTTTCGGAAAGAACACTTAACTTGATTTGTTGACAGCGTGTTGACAATGGTACTCCTTTGGTTTCCATAACACTACGTCCAAGTAAAATTAACAGGAGCCGAATTTGCTCCCATGCGCCTCTGGTCTCAATATAAACAATGGCTGCCCTCCTTCCCCACTGACGCCTGGCCTACATTGTTCAGATGTCAATAAGTGATAGAAGGGTCACATTTACTCTACTTTAATATTGATAATTAAGTTAATTTATATGAGATGTTTTATGATGGTAAAGTCCAAAGACTAATGTATTTAAGAATAATTCCCAGCAGAATAGCTGGTGAATTTACAATGGTATGTGGTGATGATATCCCGTTTTCTTTAGACGGTAATTCCACTACAAGTTACGTTTTCTATGGGTTAACTTGTTTATACAACACAGCTACAATTATCTGCATGTATGATATATTAAATGGTGTCGGATTTTCCGACATAATTCCCCAGGGGCTGCTCACGGGTCGAAGTCCTATTTAGAACAGACGAACACCGATACTCCTCCTTCGAATTATTAGATTAATTTGATGTTAGTAGTTAGTAATCACACATTTGTGTGTCTGTTTGTACAGGACGGATGTCCCGTACTAGAGTTGCAGGGGTTAGAAGTCTAATGCGATTTCATTTCCCTGTTAACTCTTGAAAGGCTAATATTCAAGCCTTATTACATATTATTTAACCCAGAAGACTGAATGTGATCAAGTACTACAGTCAAGTATGATTCAGGGACTGCAGTGAGATCAGTGACATTAGATATAACTTGAAGTTTGTTCAGGTAACTAGTCACTGATATATAAACACTGAGGCCCATGGAATACATCTTGATTAAATAATAAATGTATCAAATCAGTCATCAGATTTATTGGGGTTTTAATTTAGTTAATTAATTCAGAAGACTGAATAGCTCATCATTAAAGTAAAGTATAGTTCTGAGACTGCAGTGGGTTCAGTGACATTGGTCGCAGTGACTTGTAGCTGTTTAAGCTACTGTTCACTGATTTGCCACTGAGGCCTCATGAACTCATCTTCAGCTTTAAATGATGATACTAACATCAACCTCTGTTACTATAGTCAGCTGTAATCTCCTTAGTATAATGGTACTGGAGAAATATAATCAGCTGACAAATTTAGATTTCTACTAGTATTGTTTATCTGCAGGCATAGGTCTCCTCAGGCTTGATACTGGGCCTGAGAGTAATTTACCTCCTGCAGAGTTTAACATGGTTATACCCTGATATTTAGTAAGGCTACCGATGAATCGATGACAATAGTCTGTCCCTACAAGGAGACCGAAGTCAGTGAGGTGATCAGACTTAATATTATCTGCCAATTTTATTCCTCTATTTCTCAGGAATTTGGCTGTTGCTCTCAGACCTTGAACTTGTAGGTCTACTGGTATTTTGTCCACCACAATGGCTTGTACTCGACAGACGTACCTGCCTAAACGTACTGATGGTTGTACCACCTGGTAGACTTGAGGTCCTGCATCTGTTACAAACCCTGAGATGTTGAATGACATCTGGGCTACAGGCCTTAATTGTAGTTCATCTGCCAACTTTTTAGTGACATATGTTCTCTGGGACCCTTGGTCAAACAACCCACGGGTATGGACCTTGGCCCTCTTATTCAGGATGGTAATTTGGGCAGTAGACAAAGTCGTATTACCTTTAGACTTTGCCGAATGGACACTCTTTGTTTGTTGCACCTTGCAGTACTGTACTGTGGTGGGAATGCTATCTTCCACCTTGGGGTTTGGAGACGTTGTTTTGGTGTCTCTGCACAATGCTGCATGGTGCTGACCTTTGTTACACCTATTACAAGGGTGTAATTGGGTATCACAATCCTTGATGTTATGTTTCCTGAGGCACCTCGTGCAATGTTGCAAATCTTTGAGTCGCTCAACACGGGCGTCACTATCAGGAAAATTAGGGCAGTGGTACATTGAATGTTTCTCATTGCAGAACAAACATGTTCCATAGCTTCCAGTACCCTTTGGTGTCACGTTCTTGGGTGACACAGTAACTATAGGCTTGGAGGGTCCCACTGCATATACGCCCACACTGCTACTGTTCCACTTTGGTGTTGAATTATATTGTCTAGATTGATTTGGAGTACCTTTGGTACTCTGTGGTTTACTATTATTGGTTTCTGAGGGTTTACTTGGAGGTTTTAATTTATCATGTGTTCGTAATTGATGAACTACTGACTTTAAACCTTCAGATATTTCATTCATGGATAAGATGCTTTCATTGTAATGAACACTCATTTGTCTCAATATGTCCCTAGGTATTTTCTCCTGGACAATTATTCTCAAGACCCACTCAGCCCCGTTTGTATCTGCTGTCAGGCTGAGGGCATTGATCAATGATTCTACCTCCAGCTTGAAGACTTGGAGTGAATCAGCTGAAGCCTCCGGTAGGGGTAAATGCAACAGCTCATGAACTAAATGTGATGTTCTTACTTCTGGATCAGCATAATTATCCTTGAGGAGTTTTACTGCCAGATCATAGCCATCATTAGTTAATCTCAGATGGGATACTACTGTTTTAGCCTCACCTGATAATTGGCCTTGCAAATAAGAGAATTTACTACTCTTTGGTAAAGATTGTTTTGAGTCTACAAGGTCAACGAATTTGTTCCAAAATTCGTCCCAATCTTCCTCATCTTTTCCTGAGAAAGTGGGTAAATTAATTGGAGGGAGTCGAGCTTCTGCTTGACTTGTATTAGATGCAACTGTTGTTGTTGTTGCCTTGTTCTGGGCAATTAATTTGACATAAGGCTGTAACGTGGCCTGAGTGTGATCTTCATAATTCGCTAAGATCAACCATAATGTCGTCTATTTCTGTTTCTGATAAATTGGTGTTGGCAAGTTCAGCCACATATGTTGCTATTTGACATTTGATTTGCTCAAATTTACCTGCAGCTGCTTGATAATAGCTTTCCAGGTCAGCATAATCAACTTGAGATTGTTGTGACAAATCTTCACATTTCTTGATCTGTCTTGTTAAGTGGCCTTTAAGACCTGCAAGGGTTCTTTTCATTCTCCCTGCATTATTCATACTGGCTAGTTGGTGAAGCCTTGTGGGGCTTGTACTTGGGCTGCTCATAATACTGAACAAGCAGTGATGGTAGCCTAGGGTCAAATTCTGCACTCACTAGGCAATAATCCTACCTCTACTAGAGGTTAGCACTTAAAATTAATACACATTATATATATACAATCATACACACTAATGATTTGAGTGATAAACCAGTGTCACTGGAAGTACCTTTAGGTTAGCTCTTCTATATCACCCTAGGATGGTAGAGACACTAATTAATCACTCAAAGGTGTAATGATCATAAGTAAATTATTATAAATACAACTCAACTCGAGTTGATAAAAATTACACCCAAAATAGGGTCTGGACCATTCATTAATGGTGTTTGGTTATTTAATATAGTACAACTGACTATGGTAATAATGGGACTAGGATGAACGATAATAGTTCAACTAGTCATTGTTAATATCCTACCCTGTTGTGGGTTGGCAATTAGTAAATATTATACTGTGATCACTAGTGCAATAAATATTAAATAATTCTCTATTTGGAGAAATAATATACACAATTATTGATAATAGCCTCTTAATTAGCCTCTATGAAACTTCTAATATTATCTAGAAGTATTAAATATTATTAGTGACCTCGCGAAATAAACTCCACAAAATTCGTAGATAATCTCTCGCGAAATGTAACACCACGAAGTCCGTGAACAATCTCGCGACACAGTCACTAATTTGGCTGGCTTCTATATTAGCGCTGTCATTTCACAGAATAACACGCCACCAAATATGTGGGTGTACATGAAACCGCTGACGAAGCTGATCTGAACTGAGCGGGGCTCGTGAACTCGCACGAGTCAACGCCGCCGTCATTGACTGCTGGCTTTGTTTAAATAACACTGCACTAGTTTATTTAATGAATCCACTGGTTAACTGGTTCATCCGGTACTAAGATGACCAAATGTGGGTTCATAGGATCAAATAATCCGTCATCCGGTTCGAAGATGACCAAATAATGTGGGAACCGACCTGTGAGATTTATATTTATTTAATTTATATGAATATATATTTACGTTAATTTATATACTTCGATAGCAATTTGTATAATGATAAGTGGACTGTATTTCTGCAATAATCTCTTAATCTCGCAAATCGATCCTCTACACATTAGGGGGGGTTTATATTAATTTATATATATGCAGCCAATCAAACTACAGTAATAGACTACATACATTGAAGAGGTTCCTTATCTTATAGTACAGTAGGTTAGTCCACCAGGTATAACTAGGGTGTAGACACCAAATTATCCTCTTTGAGGTAGCTTCCATCACCCAGTAACTGGTGCACAAAGTCTTGCTTCCTCGTCTTGACATGTCAAAAGGGCGCTAGCTGTAAAGCCAAATTCTATATATGACAAGCTATATCAGAGAAAACAGTATACATGGAACATGAAGACCTGGCTTAATTACCTTTAGTTTGAGGCTGCCTCGCGTTCTAACCGGTCCACCCTACCCAATGACATTAATGGCCACTAATGATAGATAATGGGTTTCGGAAAGAACACTTAACTTGATTTGTTGACAGCGTGTTGACAATGGTACACCTTTGGTTTCCATAACACTACGTCCAAGTAAAATTAACAGGAGCCGAATTTGCTCCCTGCGCCTCTGGTCTCAATATAAACAATGGCTGCCCTCCTTCCCCACTGACGCCTGGCCTACATTGTTCAGATGTCAATAAGTGATAGAAGGGTCACATTTACTCTACTTTAATATTGATAATTAAGTTAATTTATATGAGATGTTTTATGATGGTAAAGTCCAAAGACTAATGTATTTAAGAATAATTCCCAGCAGAATAGCTGGTGAATTTATAATGGTATGTGGTGATGATATCCCGTTTTCTTTAGACGGCTAATTCCACTACAAGTTACGTTTTCTATGGGTTAACTTGTTTATACAACACAGCTACAATTATCTGTATGTATGATATATTAAATGGTGTCGGATTTTCCGACAACCAGGCCTCCACCCCTAGGAAGCAGCCCGTGACAGCTGACTAGCTCGCAGGTACCTATTTACTGCTAGGTAACAGGGGCATCAGAGTGAAAGAAACTCTGACAATTGTTTCTCGGCGGCGCGGGATTGAACCCAGGACCACAGGATTATGAGTCCCGCTCTCTGTCCACTCAGCCACCGTCTCCCAGGTGCTTTCTTTCCTAGTTGGTTCTAATATATGCTGGTTTAAGGAAAATGTCACACATCTGCAAGAGGTCATTTGTGTGTGACTGTTGACCAAGTCAACTTCCTAGGAAGTCTCTCTGGTTCAGCTGTGTTTGCCACATCTTTCCATTGAGGTGCCTAAGTTGAAGTCGTCAAGTACGATGATGTTTGGGGCAGAGTTTGTGTAGCTTACTAAGCAGTGTTGTATTTTAGTTAGTTGCTCTATAAACTGCTGAGAAATTGCATCTGGTGATTTATATACCAGGACAATCACCACATTTAGAATATCTATTTTTATTATCGGAACTTACACCATAATATTTGCAACGTTTAGCAGCTCTGTGCAGATGAGTGTATTCTTAATGAAAAGGCTTATCCTAGGGGGCCTGACGGCTGACAGCACTCGGGATTCGTAGTCCCAAGCTTCTGGGTTTGATCTCCGGTGGAGGCGGAAACAAATGGGGCAGCGTTTCTTTCACCCTGATGCCCTAGTTCACCTAGCAGTAAATAGGTACCTGTGAGTTATACAGCTGCTTCCTGGGGACCTGTAATAAAAATGAGGCCTGGTCCAGGACCGGGCCGCGGGGACGCTAAGCCCCGAAATCATCTCAAGATAGCCTGTAGACTGTTTTCAATCACAGCTGAAAAGACAGAATCCTAGTATCCATATCTCACTGTCATATAAGTCCTTTGTGTTTACATTTTGGAAATGTTTTCTTGTAAGACGGCCAAATGCTCAAGAACTTCTCTTCCCCCTTTTCTACAGGATATTCTTAGTGATAATGAGGTACAGAGTACTTTTCCATTTATTTATTACTTCATCTTAATAATATCTACTCATGTTACTTGATTAGTTTCTATACAATTTTATTTAAGCATATTCTGGCTATATATGAAAGAAAAATAGCAGGTACTAGCTTGTGTTATTAGGGAATATGCTGTCAAATCTGGCTCCATATCTTGAACGTCTTAGTCCAATAAATTGTCAGCCACACTTCCATGGATATAAACATTCCATTAGCTTTGGCTCTATCTCTCCTAGAGTCTCCTAGAGTCCAGGAGCCAGATTCACGAAGCTGTTATGCAAGTACTTACGAACGTGTACATCTTTCCCCAATCTTTGACGGCTATGGTTACATTTATTAAACAGTTAACAAGCATGAAAACTTCCCAATCAACGGTTGTTATTGTCATAAACAGCCTCCTGGTGCTTCGGAGCTCATTAACTGTTTAATAATTGTAAACAAAGCCGCCAAAGATTGAGAAAAGATGTACAGGTTCGTAAGTGCTTGCGTAACTGCTTCGTGAATCTGGCCCCAGGTGAATGGAATCTTAATCCAATCATGGCGGTAAGTGCACTCAGGTCACATACGGTCCAGGAGTGCACTCAGGTCACATACGGTCCAGGAGTACACTCAGGTCACATACGGTCCAGGAGTGCACTCAGGTCACATACGGTCCAGGAGTGCACTCAGGTCACATACGGTCCAGGAGTACACTCAGGTCACATACGGTCCAGGAGTGCACTCAGGTCACATACGGTCCAGGAGTGCACTCAGGTCACATACGGTCCAGGAGTGCACTCAGGTCACATACGGTCCAGGAGTGCACTCAGGTCACATACGGTCCAGGAGTACACTCAGGTCACATACGGTCCAGGAGTGCACTCAGGTCACATACGGTCCAGGAGTGCACTCAGGTCACATACGGTCCAGGAGTACACTCAGGTCACATACGGTCCAGGAGTGCACTCAGGTCACATACGGTCCAGGAGTGCACTCAGGTCACATACGGTCCAGGAGTGCACTCAGGTCACATACGGTCCAGGAGTACACTCAGGTCACATACGGTCCAGGAGTGCACTCAGGTCACATACGGTCCAGGAGTGCACTCAGGTCACATACGGTCCAGGAGTGCACTCAGGTCACATACGGTCCAGGAGTACACTCAGGTCACATACGGTCCAGGAGTACACTCAGGTCACATACGGTCCAGGAGTGCACTCAGGTCACATACGGTCCAGGAGTACACTCAGGTCACATACGGTCCAGGAGTGCACTCAGGTCACATACGGTCCAGGAGTGCATGCTGATGTTTGGCTCATTTCCATTAACCTGTCAATAAGTCATTTATAAGCAGGCGATGAGTCACAATAACGTGGCTGAAGTATGTTGACCAGACCACACACTAGAAATTGAAGGGACGACGACGTTTCGGTCCGTCCTGGACCATTCTCAAGTCGATTGAGAATCATTCATTCACATTCAAGTCATCGAATCATTGATTCAAGTCGATCATTCTCACAGTCGACTTGAGAATGGTCCAGGACGGACCGAAACGTCGTCGTCCCTTCCCGCCAAACACACACACTGAAACTACGACGTTGCTACAACGTTCGAACAAGTTTTAACATCTCCTAACCAGTTATAACGACCAATATATCAAGTTGTAACAACGTTCTAATACGTCATAAACACGTTAAGCCAAGATGTAACAACTTTATTACAAGTTGTAACAAGCGGAAAATAGAGACAGTGTCGGTTTGTGTTTCCAGGGTTCACCTTGTAGTGTGTGGTCTGGTCAAGATAGCGTGTTCTAGAGTCCTTATTCAACAGCAGTAATATTTTGCCTCAACTCCTGCAACCCACTTTGCTAGTGTTCGTAAGGCCAAAATCCGCATTATGTCCTTCTTCCTCACAGCATCCACATAAATGAGTTCACAGTCTTCCGTTTTTGTCCACCTACTTACTCCGTCCCACGCCAAGAATCCAGATTTACTACACAAAGACGACAAAGTTTATATAAACGTGTTCTCGAGTTTGTAATCCGGATGCCAACATAGACGACTTCGTCTCCCTCAGGCGCAGTAAAGGGAGGTGTAAACAGAGACAAGTGTATGCACTCTATTATGGGGCTCACCATACCCCGTGCTACTAAATATAGCCCGTAAGATATCACCTAGGAAAATTTTCCCTCTTTCTAATGGCCTTGCTCTCACTATTTTCCTGGGTCATGCTTCTAGTACTCATAAGAAGAACATAAGAACAAAGGTAACTGCAGAAGGCCTATTGGCCCATACGAGGCAGCTCCTATTTTTAACCACCCAATTCCACTTATATACATGTCCGACCCGCGCTTGAAACAATCGAGGGACCCCACCTCCACCACGTTACGCGGTAATTGGTTCCACAAATCAACCACCCTGTTACCGAACCAGTATTTACCCAAGTCTTTCCTACTCCTACGGGCCTTGCTGCTGCCACCACCACATCCAGTTCTCGGCAGGGTGAAGGAGGGGTCATTACAGGGGTCAATACTTCTGAAGATCATTGGGTTATCGTTAATGTTTTGTTTAACAAGGTCCTCGAAAGTCTCATTAAAACCAGCTGGCTGGAGGACCATATACACTGGCGACCCCCCCCCCCATCGACCCCCACCCCAGCTACCCTAGGCCTCCCCATCGACCCCCACCCCAGCTACCCTAGGCCTCCCCATCGACCCCCACCCCAGCTACCCCCCCCCCATCGACCCCCACCCCAGCTACCCTAGGCCTCCCCATCGACCCCCACCCCAGCTACCCCCCCCCATCGACCCCCACCCCAGCTACCCTAGGCCTCCCCATCGACCCCCACCCCAGCTACCCTAGGCCTCCCCATCGACCCCCACCCCAGCTACCCTAGGCCTCCCCATCGACCCCCACCCCAGCTACCCTAGGCCTCCCCATCGACCCCCACCCCAGCTACCCTAGGCCTCCCCATCGACCCCCACCCCAGCTACCCTAGGCCTCCCCATCGACCCCCACCCCAGCTACCCTAGGCCTCCCCATCGACCCCCCCCCCCCCAAGAGTGGTTGTTGTTATAGATTCAGCTACTCGGAACAAGTTCCAAGTAGCACGGGCTATGGTGAGCCCGTAGTGGACTTACCTGGTACAGGAGTGGGGCAAGTAGCACGGACTATGGTGAGCCCGTAGTGGACTTACCTGGTACAGGAGCGGGGCAAGAAGCACGGGCTATGGTGAGCCCGTAGTGGACTTACCTGACCCTGGAGCAGAGCAAGTAGCACGGGCTATGGTGAGCCCGTAGTGGACTTACCTGGCCCAGGAGCGGAGCAAGTAGCACGGGCTATGGTGAGCCCGTAGTGGACTTACCTGGTACAGGAGCGGGGGAAGTAGCACGGGCTATGGTGAGCCCGTAGTGGACTTACCTGGCACAGGAGCGGAGCAAGTAGCACGGGCTATGGTGAGCCCGTAGCGGACTTACCTGGCCCAGGAGCGGAGCAAGTAGCACGGGCTATGGTGAGCCCGTAGTGGACTTACCTGGCACAGGAGCGGAGCAAGTAGCACGGGCTATGGTGAGCCCGTAGTGGACTTACCTGGCACAGGAGCGGGGCAAGTAGCACGGGCTATGGTGAGCCCGTAGTGGACTTACCTGGCACAGGAGCGGGGCAAGTAGCACGGGCTATGGTGAGCCCGTAGCAGACTTACCTGGCACAGGAGCGGGGCAAGTAGCACGGACTATGGTGAGCCCGTAGTGGACTTACCTGGCCCAGGAGCGGTGCTGTGAGGTGTGCCCCCGAGAGTGGTGACTGTGGAGGGTTATATATTTTGTGGTATTTATGCTTCGCCGCGCGAGGAGAGAAGTCGGTGTGTTCACCTCTGTCTGTCTGTCGTGTGGCCGCCAGTTGCAGTGGACAAATTATACATATCCCGATTTCAACTCAAGTGACATGTATCACATACGTATACGATATGTATACAGGGAAGAGCGAGCCATAATCCAAGCTCCCGCGTCCTAAGGCCTAGAGCTTAATGAGCCTCTGCGTAAGAAACAACTTTTTCTTACCCAAAACCGTACGAACCAAAAAAATACGAAAAAAATGTAAATGAGTTCTTGTTGTGTAGGCCTACATATCCTACCTACCTACAGGTAGGCCTGCGTCTGCTTGTACCGCCTGCAGGTCCTATCTTGAGATGATTTCTCAAGACTCCTCTCCGTCTCCGAAGCAGTCTCCGTGGTGTAGTGGTAAGACACTCGCCTGGCGTTCCGCGAGCGCTATGTCATGGGTTCGTATCCTGGCCGGGGAGGATTTACTGGGCGCAATTCCTTAACTGTGGCCTCTGTTTAACGCAACAGTAAAATGTGTACTTGGATGAAAAAACGATTCTTCGCGGCAGGGGATCGTATTCCAGGGACCATAGGATTAAGGACTTGCCCGAAACGCTACGCGTACTAGTGGCTGTACAAGAATGTAACAACTCTTGTATATATCTCAAAAAAAAAAATTTCAAGGCTTAGTGTCCCCGCGGCCCGGTCCTCGACCAGGCCTCCACCCCCAGGAAGCAGCCTGTGACAGCTGACTAACACCCAGGTACCTATTTACTGCTAGGTAACAGGGGCATCAGGGGTGAAAGAAACATTTTACCCATTTATCTCCGCCTCCACCGGGGATCGAACCCGGAACCTCAGGACTACGAATCCGAAGCGCTGTCCACCCAGCTGTTAGGCGCCCTAAGAGACATGGAGTCATCAATCATGTCCTGGAGACATGATTGATGGGTTCGCAAGTGCTTGCGTAACTACTTCGTGAATCCTCTCCCTGTTACACCAGTCAAACCAGTCAAGAAATCCCCCCCACACCCCCACCCGCGCCGCCCCAACTAACACCCCCCCAACCATCCCCTCCCCCCCTCCTAAACCACAACTACCACCCCCCCACCCATCCCCCCCTAAACCACAACTACCACCCACAACATCGTTCCACTTTTCGGAATGGATTCCGGGGTTCACCTGATCCCCTTTTCACGTGAGTGACTCTGAGCGTCTCTTGTTGTGCTTCTCCCTGTAAAGGGCTTTCAGTATTTACTGCCACAACACAGCACAGGGATATTCACCCGTGGGTGTGGTGGGTGGGTGTGTGGGGGGGGGAGGGGTGGGTGGGTGTGTGTGTGTGTGTGTGTGTGTGTGTGTGTGTGTGTGTGTGTGTGTGTGTGTGTGTGTGTGTGTGTGTGTGTGTGTGTGTGTGTACTCACCTAATTGTGCTTGCGGGGGTTGAGCTTTGGCTCTTTGGTCCCGCCTCTCAACTGTCAATCAACTGGTGTACAGATTCCTCAGCCTACTGGGCTCTATCATATCTACATTTGAAACTGTGTATGGAGTCAGCCTCCACCACATCACTTCCTAGTGCATTCCATTTATTAACTACTCTGACACTGAAAAAATTCTTTCTAACGTCTCTGTGGCTCATCTGGGTACTAAGTTTCCACCTGTGTCCCCTTGTTCGTGTCCCACCCGTGCTGAAGAGTTTGTCTTTGTCCACGTGAGAGTCTGTGTGTGTGTGTGTGTGTGTGTGTATGTGTGTGTGTGTGTGTGTGTGTGTGTGTGTGTGTGTGTGTGTGTGTGTGTGTGTGTGTGTGTGTGAGTGTCTGTCTGTGTGTGTCTGTGTGTGTCTGTGTGTGTCTGTGTGTCTGTGTGTCTGTGTGTGTGTGTGTGTGTGTTTACTAGTTGTGTGTTTACTAGTTGTGTTTTTACGGGGGTTGAGCTTTGCTCTTTCGGCCCGCCTCTCAACTGTCAATCAACTGTTTACTAACTACTTTTTTTTTTCCCCACACCACACACACACACACACACCCCAGGAAGCTGCCCGTGACAGCTGACTAACTCCCAGGTACCTATTTACTGCTAGGTAACAGGGGCTTTCAGGGTGAAAGAAACTTTGCCCATTTGTTTCTGCCTCGTGCGGGAATCGAACCCGCGCCACAGAATTACGAATCCTGCGTGCTATCCACCAGGCTACGAGGCCCCCTGTGTGTGTGTGTGTGTGTGTGTGTGTGTGTGTGTGTGTGTGTGTGTGTGTGTGTGTGTGTGTGTGTGTGTGTGTGTGTGTGTGTGTGTGTGTGTGTGTGTGTGTGTGTGTGTGTGTGTGTGTGTGTGTGTGTGTGTGTGTGTGTGTGTGTGTGTGTGTGTGTGTGTGTGTGTGTGTGTGTGTGTCTGTGTGTCTGTGTGTCTGTGTGTGTGTGTCTGTACGCGCGCAAAACGGCCATCAAACAAACGGCCAGCTAATACAAGGTTACACTCCGCCATCTTTGAGGCCGAGGCCAAACAGTCAACATACTGGCCCAGCCATCTATTTATCAATCTATCTATCTATCCATCCATCTCTGAAGTCTTTATTTCTCCATCTATCCATCTATTTCTCTATTTTATCCCTACCTATCTATTCATCCTTACTAGAGAATGTAAATTAAGCTTTGTCAATTTCTCTTCATATGACAGGTTTCTAATTTGCGGGATTAACTTAGTCATCCTTCGCTGGACACGTTCAAGTAAACTTATATCCATTCTATAGAACGGCGACCAAAACTGAACTGCATAATCTAAATGGGGCCTAACCAGAGCAAGATATAGCTGAAGAACCACACCAGGTGTCTTGTTACTAACGCTTCGATTAATAAATCCCAGTGTCCTATTGACCTTATTACGAATACTTATGGCATTGATTTTTGGGGGGTTTTAAATTCTTACTAATCATAACTCCCAGATCCCTTTTGCAATCCGACTTCGCAATCTCAACTCCATCTGGCTCGTATCTTGTAACTCTATCATCATTACCTAGCCTCAGAACTTTACATTTATCAGCATTAAACTGCATTTACCAATCTTTTGACCATTTCAACCCCTATTTAGTTGGTCTTGAAGTAATAGCGAGTCCTTTTCCGTGTTTATTTCCGTCCCGATTTTTGTATGATCGGCAAATTTGCAAATACTGCTGCTCAAACCTGAATCTAAATCATTTATATATATATATTATATTATATTATATTATATTATATTATATTATATTATATTATATTATATTATATTATATTATAAATAACAGAGGTCCCAGGACAGAGCCCTGAGGCACTCCACTTGCAACGTTTTCACACTCTGACTTAACCCCATTTATACTAACTCTGTTTCCTTTGGAATAGTGTGCGCGCGAGGGCGCGAACGCACGCCTGCCTTGTGGTACAATCACAAAATATTATAGCTATTATTGAAGCGTCAGTACAACGACCCCCACCACCACCCTCAACCCCCACCCCACCACCCTCAACCCCCACCCCACCACCCTCAACCCCCACCAGCCACCACCCTCAACCCCCACCCCACCACTACCCTCAACCCCCAGCCACCACCCTCAACCCCCACCAGCCACCACCCTCAACCCCCACCAGCCACCACCCTCAACCCCCCACCAGCCACCACCCCTCAACCCCCCACCAGCCACCACCCCTCAACCCCCTCACCAGCCACCACCCCTCAACTCCCCACTAGCCACCACCCCTCAACCTCCACCAGCCACCACCCCTCAACCCCCCACCAGCCACCACCCCTCAACCCCCCACCAGCCACCACCCCTCAACCCCCACCAGCCACCACCCCTCAACCCCCCACCAGCCACCACCCCTCAACCCCCCACCAGCCACCACCCCTCAACCCCCCCACCAGCCACCACTCCTCAACCCCCACCAGCCACCACCCCTCAACCCCCCACCAGCCACCACCCTCAACCCCCACCCCAACACCCTCTCACCCCCACCACCACCAATTCTAATTGTCCTCCTTTAGTATTGGGAAACCATAAGAAGTCGTAATTTAAGCAGAATTGTAAAATTAACACCTAACGAGGAAATGTGCTGGGGATGAGGGGAGTGGGGGGGTTAGGGGTGGGGGGTTAGGGGTGGGGGGGTTGGGGGGGGTCAGGTGACGTGTAGGAGAGGGGCTAGGGAGATATATACAAGGGGATAGGGAAGGGAAAGGTTGTGGGAGAAAATGTGACAGTTTGGGGGGGGGGGGGGAGGAAGGAGTTAATTTCCCTCTGGTGGAACGGGACCCGGATGGTCAAGATGCAGTGACGGGATGACTATTGGGAGGGAGAGAGAGAGAGAACGAGAGAGAGAGAGAACGAGAGAGAGGGAGGGATGGAGGACGAGAACGAGAGAGAGCGTGAGAAAACGAGAGAGAACCAGAGAGAACGAGAGAGAGAGAGAGAGAGAGAGAGAGAGAGAGAGAGAGAGAGAGAGAGAGAGAGAACGAGAGAGAGAGAGAGAGAACGAGAGAGAGAGAGAACGAGAGAGAGAGAGAACGAGAGAGAGAGAGAACGAGAGAGAGAGAGAACGAGAGAGAGGGAGGGAGGGAGAACGAGAGAGAACCAGAGAGAACGAGAGAGAGAGAGAGACTTAACAAATATCGAAAGAATTACCCAATAACAGTCCCCTTAACAGTTAACTTCACCACCAAGCCATCTACCACAGCTACACAAGAGCACACACACAAGAACATAGCAACAAGGTCAATGCAGATAATGCGATAAGCATCTGTGGCGATGTAGCCTACATGGGGGGACCGCACTCACACGGAAAGCGAAGCACGTGAGCCGATATGAGGCCTCAGCGGAGCACTAATGTTGCAAGGTCGTGCTGCAATTGAGACAAAACTGAATTTATGAGTGCAGAAAGACGTATTGCCAGTGCCGGAGTCCATACGATCGTCACACGAGGACTGGGTGGACGCCCCGTCGGCTTAAAACACGGGAGACTTGTGATATATTCGGCTTATGTTATTGTCTTCGTGCGAGACACTGTCCTAAAAGCAAGCAAGCCAGCCTGCCTGCCTGCCTGCCTCCCTGCCTGCCTCCCTGCCTGCCTGCCTCCCTGCCTGCCTGCCTGCCTCCCTCCCTGCCTGCCTACCTCCCTCCCTCCCTGCCTGCCTGCCTGCCTGCCAGCCTGCCTCCCTGCCTGCCTGCCTCCCAGCCTGCCTGCCTGCCTGCCTCCCTCCCTGCCTGCCTACCTCCCTCCCTCCCTGCCTGCCAGCCAGCCTGCCTTTCTTACCACTCTCCTGAATTCACCCTCCCGCCGCCCTGTCAGGCACCGCCTTGACTTCTGATAATTACAGCCTCTAGACAGTTTGTATTTCGGCAGAACGAGTGTCAAAGCTTTTTCTCACCTCCGTCAACTATATCTTGTGATTTGTTTATAGTTTCCGCAATACTTCCGTCATTATCAGAGGGTGTACGTGCGTTCCGTGTCGTTAGTGCGACACTACCATGATTCCTAACCGTGTCGTTAGTGCGACACTACCATGATTCCTAACCGTGTCGTTAGTGCGACACTACCATGATTCCTAACCGTGTCGTTAGTGCGACACTACCATGATTCCTAACCGTGTCGTTAGTGCGACACTACCATGATTCCTAACCGTGTCGTTAGTGCGACACTACCATGATTCCTAACCGTGTCGTTAGTGCGACACTACCATGATTCCTAACCGTGTCGTTAGTGCGACACTACCATGATTCCTAACCGTGTCGTTAGTGCGACACTACCATGATTCCTAACCGTGTCGTTAGTGCGACACTACCATGATTCCTAACCGTGTCGTTAGTGCGACACTACCATGATTCCTAACCGTGTCGTTAGTGCGACACTACCATGATTCCTAACCGTGTCGTTAGTGCGACACTACCATGATTCCTAACCGTGTCGTTAGTGTGTGTGTCAAGACAAAATGGTCATTAACCGTGACTGTTTAACTGTTCATTAAACGATGACGACTGCAAGGATCACTATGGGCCCAGTCTATCTTTTTTCTAACCATCAACTAGACTAATTAGAAGTTACGAAGAATATTTAATGATGTATATATACTGAGAAATAAATCTCTGTATATACATACTGAGAAATTAAAGAAATCCCTGTAAATACACTCGGAACTACACAAAAAACTGTATACATTACAAAACATATAGGGTTTATATATTATACAGCACATCCCTTAAGTGTATATACCTTGGCAGTAAGAATGTACACATTAACGAAAGTGTGAGTGGCCGCTGGCTTCGTTATAGCACGCACGCACGCACGCACCCACCCACCCACTCACTCACTCACTCACTCACCCACGCACCCACCTAAACTCACTCACACACACTCTCACTCACACACTCTCTCTCACACACTCTCTCTCACACACACACTCACACACACACTATCTCTCTCACACTCTCACTTTAAGAGCCAAGAGCTATGCTGTCATTAGTCCATCTCATTAAAACACACAGACATAAATTTTGTGATTGATGGAGTTCTCTACGCGATGCAATAAGTGAGAGAACAGGTTTACCTCTACACACACACACATTCAAATACACGCACACAAAAATAGCTCTTTTTTCCAATTTTAATCAAATGTTATCTTTCAATCTGTACCACAGAATGAATGCCCTGGTCTACAAATACATTCACCATCAACAAAACAGCGGCTCATTCAACACCCGACTCATCAACACAGCCGTCATTCAACACCCGACTCATCAACACACCCTTCAGAGCGACCTGCCTTACCCAACACCCACACACACTATCAATATGTTGACCAGACCACACACTAGAAATTGAAGGGACGATCGCCTGCATATGGATACCACACGTACGCGTCTTACTCTGTTTAATTTCTTTGATGCTCTACCTTCCTTCAAACGGCCTTTTCGCGCCTTTGAATCTTCCCTTCTTGCCGCCAAGCGTCGAAAGAACCAGCTCAGGTTTCTTAAAGACTGTCTTGCTGAGCAAGTTCTCCCTCATTCTTTATCTCACTTTCTCCAGTTCAACACTTCGGGATCTCCTTTCCCTGAACATGCCCGCCTTCTTCTTCAAGAACTTATTCATGCCACCTCCTTGCAAGTTGACGAGGCTTTTCTTGCTGTTCGTCAACAGCAACGCTTTCTGTCCTCTTCTCTTCCCAGTGATCTATGCAATATCATTTTTCCAATTGCATTTGACACTGCTCACGTCTCCTCTTCCCACCACTCCTCCACACTACACAACAAACTTCAACGCCTGATCTCCAACAGTCCTTGGGCCAAATACTCTCTCCCTGACTGTGTTACCAACCTTTCGTCCTACTCTCTTTCTAAGCACCAGCAAGAACTTCTTGGTCTTGGTCTGTCTTTTGCTACTTCCCCTGGCCCACGCTGTGGCATTGATCTCATTAGTTCCTTTGACAGGTTTGTCAATTCTAACTAGTACTCTTTCGGACCTGTCTGCCTTTAGAGGGGCCCTTATCCCCGTTCTTGACAGCTTGTTTTCTAAAAATAACCACCTTCCTCGTCGCTTCCAGCTTGCCCTTACCTCCCTGAAATCTAAGAACTCTATTCTTATCCTTCCTTCAGACAAAAGCACTTCGGTGGTTGTCCTTGACCGTGAGGACTACCTCCGAAAAGCAGATGTCTTGCTCTCTGACTCTCACACTTATGCTCCTCTGACTTCTAACCCTTTGGATCGCCTCAAAACTTCCTTTAACCGCAAACTAAGACAGCTCTCTAGTCTTTGCCCTCCTGACTTTGATCTCATTAAACGTTTCCGGGTCATCTGCCCTTTTCTTCCTTATTTCTATGGTCTTCCTAAGACTCATAAACCTGGTGTTCCTCTTCGTCCTATCATTTCTTCACGGGGCTCTGTCAGCTATCCTCTTGCCTCCTGGCTTGCTAAAACCCTGACACCTTACCTTGGCACTTTTTCCCCTGCCCACCTTCGTCACTCTCAGGACTTCATAGAAAGACTGCGCCTGCAACCCTCTTGTAAAATGCTTAGTCTTGATGTCGACTCTCTGTTCACTAATGTTCCGCTCGATGACGTTCTCTCTTTCCTCAGACAGAAGGCGTCAGAGGGTCTCCTTCCTCTCCCACTTCCCACTGACGTTTTCCTCGATCTCATTAGACTCTGTGTTGAATCTAACTCTTTCTCTTTCAACGGTAAATATTACACTCAAACTTTCGGTGTCGCTATGGGTTCCCCTCTCTCCCCTGTTCTTGCTAATTTCTACATGGAATACTTCGAAACTGTTCTTCTTCCTTCTATTGATACTCGTCCCTCTCTCTGGCTTCGCTATGTTGATGACATTTTTGCTTTATGGCCTCATGACCTTAATCTTTTCCAGCCTTTCCTCGCCTCTCTTAACAATCTGGCTCCTTCCATCCATTTCAAAGTTGAGTGGGAATCTAATTCCCTCCTTCCTTTTCTTGATGTTCATGTTCACAGCTCTGTGTCTGGGTTCTCTTTCTCTGTCTACCGTAAACCCATGCATAGTGGCATGTACATTCACTTCTTTTCCTACCATCCTCTTTCTGTTAAGAAAAGTGTCCTCGTCTCTCTCTTCCTCCGCGCTCTACGCATCAGCGACCCTCAGTTTCTTGATTCTGAAATTGCCTTTATCTACAAATCATTCTCTCGCCTTGGTTATCCTTTGCATTTCATCAACTGTGCCCACTCTCAAGCTAAACGAAATTTCTTTCATCCTAAACCTGCTTCCAACACTAGTAACACTGTACTATGCCTTCCCTTCATATCTGAACTCAAAACTTTTACCAATACCTTTCGTCCTCTTGACATTAAACTCGCCTTTCGACAAACTAACACACTTCGTAGCAATCTAGTTCACACTGCTCCTCCTGCTTCTAATGCTGCTGGTGTCTACTCTATTTCCTGTTCATCTTGTCCTCTCCAATACTTTGGCGAAACTGGCCGTACACTGAATGACAGACTTAAAGAACACAAGAGAAGTGTTATGTCTGCAGACACTAACAATGCTCTCTTCTGCCATGTGAGGGATTCTAATCATCCCATTGATTGGTCTTCCTCCAAAATAATCTTTCCTGCCTCTACTCTACACAGACGCCGTCTTGTAGAATCGGCTCTTATTAACAATGTACCCAACATGAACTTGAGTCCTGGCTTTGTTGCTGTGGACTCTTCCCTTTCACAGTATATACTCAAATGCTCTAATCTTTCTAACAAACGTGACTTAACATAAGCTTTCCCCCTTCCATTTCTTTCTTTCTCTTTCCCTTTCTTTCTCTCTTCTCCCTTTTTCTGTTCATTGTCTTCTCCTACGCTCCCTTGCTATCCTCTTCTTATTCCTATTACTATCTCCTTCGGTGGTTATAATAGGAGCTGCCTCGTAAGGGCCAATAGGCCTGCTGCAGTTCTCATTACTACTATCCCCTACACCTGACTTTCCTCCTCAGCTCTCTCTTGCCTATTTAATGCCTGTCCCTACCTCCCCATCACAATCGACTTGAGAATGGTCCAGGACGGACCGAAACGTCGTCGTCCCTTCAATTTCTAGTGTGTGGTCTGGTCAACATACTTCAGCCACGTTATTGTGACTCATCGCCTGCGCACTATCAATAGTCTCCTTTCACAGTACACAAAATCACACACATTATAGATGAATGATAATTTAGCAGTGTGGTCACATTTACTGGCAATATTACAGCCTATATTGTGTTAAAATGATGTGAGAATTGAGGAGTTCACATTACCTTGAAATGGACAGTGTTCGCTGCCCCTTGTGGACAGGTGTTTAAACTGCTCTGCATACAGCTGGGACCACTGTGTTTACAATGGTCGGATAGAGCAAGACGTGAGCAGCTCAAAGGCGTCACGATGGCCGTCGTACGTCGTTGCTGGTAGATCCTACAAGAGGCAGAAGAGAAGCAAAATGACAACAAGGTATTCAGCTGTGAGCAAGAGGCAAGTTTGGTGCAGTGGGGATTAGCGTGGCTGAGCTGTGACGTCACTCGTCACTCTGTGGCTCGTCTGAGGTCATAGGTCAGGTCATTCCGCCAAGGATGAGGTCAGAGGTCAGGTCATTCCGCCAAGCATGAGGTCACATGCCAATCCCTAGTTCTGGAATGTAATACAGTCCTTATACCCGTTTGGAGAAGTTCCACTCGCCCTAAACGGTCCAAGAGCTACGCTGGCATTGGCCAATTATGATGGCTTAGGCATCTGTCTCCGTAGACAAAGGACCAACTCACCACATTGCTGGGCGAGGCTGGGTTCGTCATTCTGTAGTGGGCAGCAGCCAGTCCTCATCAACAAAGGCCAAAGTCCATTCCATCCACCCGCCAAACCCCAGCTGTTTATGAATGATAAACGGTGTACACACGACTCACAGCTGATGTCGTCCGAACACTTCCGGAACACGTGCTTCGCTGACGACTTTTGTTCGAACCACAACGCTGTAAATGCTTCACCCACGTACTACAAATACAAATATTCGCCAACAGAACTTAAACACCTAACCTAACCTACGCCTAACTATACATAGAATTTGTATGAATAATAATATTAATTTGTATATGAGAACAAAGCATTTTTGAATACACAGTATGTTAAAACTGATGAGTGTGCGTCTGACCGCTGCTTTAACCAGCCTAGTGTGAGGACGGGATGGTGTGCTGAGACTGTCTGACCAAACCAGCTCAGCTTAAATGTTAAGTCATCACATCACCGATAAAAAAACACACACAAGACGCATTCAATTTCTCCGTCTCAAAAGAAGATATTTAAATCTCCTGCGACGTATTAATTGAGTTTATCTGTCAACTGAGTTTGTGTAAACTGAGGCGAGATGGCGATGCTATATTAAGCATACTGGCGGTGCTTTAATAGCATATAAACACTACGCCAATTTGTTTACAAACAACGAACATTTGTAAAACACGTTTAGCATAAACAATAATATTTAATTTACACTAGTTAACAGCAGTTGAAAATGTATGAAAACCAAAGCGAATCGAAAACGTTTAGATGGAATCAAGGCTCAGAGGAGCTCAACAGCCCTTCACACACCTGTTGACAAATCTCCTTGAAACAATTGCCTTCCCGGGGGGGAGATGGGGGCACATGTCCAGTGAAATGGCAACACCGCCGACGGCTGAGGTGCCACTGAGTAAATAATGGTACTAAATTATCCCTCTGGACGCGGGCAGGAAGATGTTAGCGCACACTCACTCTCTCTCAAGAGTATATACCACCCTCACTCTCACTCCCTCACTCTCCTAGCTCACCCCTCACTCTCCTAGCTCACCCCTCACTCTCCTCACCCTCTCACTTACGCCAGCCCTCAGTAACACTCAGCATCCAGTCATCCAACAACCATTTTCCTTCCTGTTATCTTCTCATATCAGTAAATAACTGTGAACATAATCGTCCAAAGTTTACCTCCCACACGCCCCAAACTGGATTTGTTTTGCTGCTTAAACTCAGCAACGTTTCTCGCTTACCTAAGCACGAATATAAACGTCGGAAGAATCTCCAAATATTTCTCTTGTGGGATTGAACACGACGAGCAAGACACGAGATCGTAGGTTTCGCTGTACCTACCCCCCCCCTCTCTCTCTCTCTCTCTCTCTCTCTCTCTCTCTCTCTCTCTCTCTCTCTCTCTCTCTCTCTCTCTCTCTCTCTCTCTCTCTCTCTCTCTCTCTCTCTCTCTCTCTCTCTCTCTCTCTCTCTCTGTCTCTCTCTCTCTCTCTCTCTCTCTCTCTCTCTCTCTCTCTCTCTCTCTCTCTCTCTCTCTCTCTCTCTCTCTCTCTCTCTCTCTCTCTCTCTCTCACGAGAGTGTGTCGTTGGTGTTCCTCAGACTCGGCTTCATGTTCTGATACGATGCTCCTCTTTTTTTATAAGGGAGAGAATAGTACCAGGTTCGGTAGATTCTTGTTTTTGTTTCTAGGAAGATAGAGAGAAATAGAGAGAAATAGAGAGAAACAGAGAGAAACAGAGAGAAACAGAGAGAAACAGAGAGAAACAGAGAGAGAAATAGAGAGAGAAATAGAGAGGGAAATAGAGAGGGAAATAGAGAGGGAAATAGAGGGAGAAATAGAGAGAGAGAGAGAGAGAGAGAGAGAGAGAGAGAGAGAGAGAGAGAGAGAGAGAGAGAGAGAGAGAGAGAGAGAGAGAGAGAGAGAGAGAGAGAGAGAGAGAGGGAGAGAGAGAGAGAGAGAGAGGGAGAGAGAGAGAGAGAGGGAGAGAGAGAGAGAGAGAGAGAGAGAGAGAGAGAGAGAGAGAGAGGGAGAGAGAGAGAGAGAGAGAGAGAGAGAGAGAGAGAGAGAGAGAGAGAGAGAGAGAGAGAGAGAGAGAGAGAGAGAGAGAGAGAGAGAGAGAGAGAGAGAGAGAGGGAGAGAGAGAGAGAGAGAGAGAGAGAGAGAGAGAGAGGGAGAGAGAGAGAGAGAGAGAGGGAGAGAGAGAGGCAGACAGAGACAGAGACAAAGAGAGGGCGATGATCCATTTCAATAGCCGACAGAGGCTGCTTTTTCTATGCTGGTAATAACTGCCATGACGTATCTATCATACACATGTCTGAGGCTGCTGTCATTACTACTGTCTTTTGTCCTAACATTACAGTGTGTTGAGGGAGGGGGAGGCTTGCGGGCAGGGTGTTGAGGGAGGGGGAGGCTTGCGGGAAGGGTGTTGAGGGAGGGGGAGGCTTGCGGGCAGGGTGTTGAGGGAGGGGGAGGCTTGCGGGCAGGGTGTTGAGGGAGGGGGAGGCTTGCGGGCAGGGTGTTGAGGGAGGGGGAGGCTTGCGGGCAGTGTGTTGAGGGAGGGGGAGGCTTGCGGGCAGGGTGTTGAGGGAGGGGGAGGCTTGCGGGCAGGGTGTTGAGGGAGGGGGAGGCTTGCGGGCAGGGTGTTGAGGGAGGGGGAGGCTTGCGGGCAGGGTGTTGAGGGAGGGGGAGGCTTGCGGGCAGGGTGTTGAGGGAGGGGGAGGCTTGCGGGCAGGGTGTTGAGGGAGGGGGAGGCTTGCGGGCAGTGTGTTGAGGGAGGGGGAGGCTTGCGGGCAGGGTGTTGAGGGAGGGGGAGGCTTGCGGGCAGTGTGTTGAGGGAGGGGGAGGCTTGCGGGCAGGGTGTTGAGGGAGGGGGAGGCTTGCGGGCAGTGTGTTGAGGGAGGGGGAGGCTTGCGGGCAGGGTGTTGAGGGAGGGGGAGGCTTGCGGGCAGGGTGTTGAGGGAGGGTGAGGCTTGCGGGCAGGGTGTTGAGGGAGGGGGAGGCTTGCGGGCAGGGTGTTGAGGGAGGGGGAGGCTTGCGGGCAGGGTGTTGAGGGAGGGTGAGGCTTGCGGGCAGTGTGTTGAGGGAGGGGGAGGCTTGCGGGCAGGGTGTTGAGGGAGGGGGAGGCTTGCGGGCAGTGTGTTGAGGGAGGGGGAGGCTTGCGGGCAGGGTGTTGAGGGAGGGGGAGGCTTGCGGGCAGGGTGTTGAGGGAGGGGGAGGCTTGCGGGCAGTGTGTTGAGGGAGGGGGAGGCTTGCGGGCAGGGTGTTGAGGGAGGGGGAGGCTTGCGGGCAGGGTGTTGAGGGAGGGGGAGGCTTGCGGGCAGTGTGTTGAGGGAGGGGGAGGCTTGCGGGCAGGGTGTTGAGGGAGGGTGAGGCTTGCGGGCAGGGTGTCGCGGGGTTCACCCCAACCAAATATATCATAAACATGACCTTGTTAATCTGAATGAATGCGTCAATGATCGCTCTTGTTAAACCGACAAGGAAAAACACGCCGCAGTGTATAGTGTATGGGTATAGTGTGTATAGTGTATGTGTGTGTGCTCACAACCTATTTGCGCCTGCAGGATCGAGCGTTGGCTCTTGGATCCCGCCTTTCTAGCCTTCGGTTGATTAATGTAACGACTCCTCTTCTTCTCCATCATACCTAATTTTAAAACTATGAATAGTTTTGCTTCATCAATGTGCTATGTTAGTTCATTTTCCCACTACTCTCACGCTAAAAGAAACCTTTCTAACTTCTCTATGACTGATCTGTTTCTCCAACTTCCACCCCACGTCCCCTTGTTCCGTTGGTATTCTGTTTGATCATTTCGTCTATTTCCACTCTGTCAATCCTCCTAAGTATTTTGTATGCTACTATCATATCTCCCCGCTCCCTCCTTGTGTGTGTGTGTGTACTCACCTATTTGTACTCACCTATTTGTGCTTGCGAGGTTGAGCTTTGGCTCTTTGGTCCCGCCTCTCAACGGTCAATCAACTGGTGTACAGATTCCTGAGCCTACTGGGCTCTATCATATCTACATTTAAAACTGTGTATGGAGTCAGCCTCCACCACATCACTGTCTAATGTATTCCATCCGTTAACTACTCTGACACTGAAAAAGTTCCTTCTAACGTCCCTGTGGCTCATGTGGGTACTCTGTTTCCACCTGTGTCCCCTTGTTCGCGTCCCGCCTGTGTTGTGTGTGTGTGTGTGTGTGTGTGTGTGTGTGTGTGTGTGTGTGTGTGTGTGTGTGTGTGTGTGTGTGTGTGTGCCACACCCTCACCATCCCTCTCCCACGCTTCAAATCAACACCCTTTCCATCTCTCTCGTCCTCGTGTTATCCTATCGCTTCGTTAGTTGATATATTCCTAAACTTTCGTTACCCCTGTGTTCCTCTTCTCACCCTTCTCTGTCTTCGTCTTTCCAATCCCCTCCCTCTCTATTCCTTTTTCATTCGCCTTTCCTCCATCTCACTACCCTCCTCTCGCTATCTTTCTTCATCCCTCTTTTTCCACGTCCTCTTCCTCCGTTTCTCCTCCCTCTCTACTCCCCGTAAACACAACGGTAGCCAGGTGGACAGTGTGTGTAAATGCTCTCTGTATAGTATTGGATTCTTACGGGTTATTCATGCCCGTGCTGCCTCTTGGGTGGCTTTATCTATTGGATCGCCTCTCTCGCCGGCTTCAAATTCACTCTATACACTACCAGACATTATATGTATATGGGAGGATGTGTGTGCGCGTGCGTGTGCCCGTCCGCGCTTCAGTTTGCGTGCGTGTGTGTTCCCGCTTATGAGCATGTCCGTCTTTCATTAAAATAGATAATAATATATATATATATTTACCTCAGAGCACCATGGAGGTGGAGACAGATCCGGTACCTGACAGACAGTGGAGACAGATCTCTTAGGTCCGTCTACGGCCGCGTCCTCCCCTGTCAATAAAAAGAGACGTAGTTGAATATTAAGTATTGTACACCCTGAAAAAGTAAATACAGTTGAAAATAATAATCCACTGTGCTTACAACTCAATTTCTTTATTGTGCACCCCATCCCGTGGGCTGTGGTGGAAAGGGTTAAAGAGGCACATAATGGGTTCCAGGAATCTTTTGCAGCTAGTTACATATTGGTTGACGTTACATACACATGAACATATATATATATATATATATATATATATATATATATATATATATATATATATATATATATATATATATATATATATATATATATACAATGTTGACCAGACCACACACTAGAAGTTGAAGGGACGACGACGTTTCGGTCCGTCCTGGACCATTCTCAAGTCGATATATATACAATCATTTTACACAACGATAAATGCAATTTTGGGTTGTTTATTACTAATCATTTTTTACCACGTTTTAGCTTCGGACCAAAGACATTATCCGTCATTGGAAACCTCTACAAAATTCAGGTAAAAAATGACCCTTTCAAGCAAAAAAAAAAAAAATTATTCAAAGCCATATAACTTCTCGAACCCATCCAACTTTTGCGTCGAAGCATTCAAACTTGCACAATTTTCCCTGCCTCTCCGACCTAACCCATTAGTGCTGCCTCACCTATCCCCACCTCTAGCCCTATCCTATCCCCCCCCCCCCACCTCATTGACTACAAAAGGTGATTGATTGCCTGGTTAGATCTTGTCCCCCTAACCACAACATGAGAAGGGGGCTCTGGCCCCCCACACACATACAATCAACCCCCTGTACCTGCAAAAGGATAGTGAAGGGCTACCTAGCCTCCCTCTCAATCCGCTCCTCACTTGTACTTATAGGGGACGGGTGGGGAGGGGTAGGAGTTCACCCACAACACAACGAGGATAGGCTATGGCTCGAGGATAGCCTCACCAGTCGCCCCAACGTATGCTAATTGGGTATATTTTATTTTTGTATACCATCAAGGATATGTGTGTGTTTATTTTAAGGGGGGCAGCGTTTATTGTCGACGCCATACTTAGTAATAAGTGTGTGCTATATTCACCCACTAGGGGGCACATTCTCTCCCTTATTCTCAAGCAAGGGGTGACTTGTGTGTCATTATAACTCATATTGGGTGACTTTTGTGTCATTATAACTCATATTGGGTGACTTGTGTGTCATTATAACTTATATTGGGTGACTTGTGTGTCATTATAACTCATATTGGGTGACTTGTATGCCATTATAACTCATATTGGGTGACTTGTGTGTCATTATAACTCATATTGGGTGACTTGTATACCATTATAACTCATATTGGGTGACTTGTATACCATTATAACTCATATTGGGTGACTTGTGTGTCATTATAACTTATATTGGGTGACTTGTGTGCCATTATAACTCATATTGGGTGACTTGTGTGTCATTATAACTCATATTGGGTGACTTGTGTGTCATTATAACTCATATTGGGTGACTTGTATGCCATTATAACTCATATTGGGTGACTTGTATACCATTATAACTCATATTGGGTGACTTGTATACCATTATAACTCATATTGGGTGACTTGTGTGTCATTATAACTTATATTGGGTGACTTGTGTGCCATTATAACTCATATTGGGTGACTTGTGTGTCATTATAACTTATATTGGGTGACTTGTGTGTCATTATAACTCATATTGGGTGACTTGTATGCCATTATAACTCATATTGGGTGACTTGTGTGTCATTATAACTCATATTGGGTGACTTGTATACCATTATAACTCATATTGGGTGACTTGTATACCATTATAACTCATATTGGGTGACTTGTGTGTCATTATAACTTATATTGGGTGACTTGTGTGCCATTATAACTCATATTGGGTGACTTGTGTGTCATTATAACTCATATTGGGTGACTTGTGTGTCATTATAACTCATATTGGGTGACTTGTATGCCATTATAACTCATATTGGGTGACTTGTATACCATTATAACTCATATTGGGTGACTTGTATACCATTATAACTCATATTGGGTGACTTGTGTGTCATTATAACTTATATTGGGTGACTTGTGTGCCATTATAACTCATATTGGGTGACTTGTGTGTCATTATAACTCATATTGGGTGACTTATGCCATTATAACTCATATTGGGTGACTTGTATACCATTATAACTCATATTGGGTGACTTTTGTGTCATTATAACTCATATTGGGTGACTTGTGTGCCATTATAACTCATATTGGGTGACTTTTGTGCCATTATAACTCATATTGGGTGACTTTTGTGTCATTATAACTCATACTGGGTGACTTTTGTGTCATTATAATTCATATTGGGTGACTTGTGTGTCATTATAACTCACATTGAGTGACTTGTATGCCATATTATGACTCCCCAAACTGTCGTACACCACTGTCTAACTCACGGTATCTTTTTCCCCCCGTGTGACGCAGGGCACACCCGACGCATCAGCATCCCGGAGTGCGTCGAGTTCGACATCACGACAAACGCATGTCGCGGCTACTGCGAGTCGTGGGCGGTTCCTTCCGCCTGGCAGACACTGCTCTATAACCCTCACCAGGTTGTCACCTCCATAGGGCAGTGCTGTAACATCATGGATACTGAAGATGTAAGTGTGTGTGTTGTAGGGGGAAGGGGTGTTGTGGGGGGGTGTTGTGTGGTGGGTGTTGTGTGGTGGGTGTTGTGGGGGGGTGTTGTGTGGTGGGTGTTGTGGGGGGGTGTTGTGTGGTGGGTGTTGTGGGGGGGTGTTGTGTGGTGGGTGTTGTGGGGGGGTGTTGTGTGGTGGGTGTTGTGTGTGTGGGGGGGGGTGTTGTGTGGTGGGTGTTGTGGGAGGGTGTTGTGTGGTGGGTGTTGTGTGGGGGGGTGTTGTGTGGGGTGGTGAGGGGGTATGAATGAGCCAGAAAGAGACATAAAGGGCGCGAGATATTAATCACAACGAAACCATTAGCAATAGAAGGAAGAGAGGTGAGTGATAAAAGGCTTAGAAGAAAGGGCTGAAAGACTGTTAATGTGGTCAATGGTAAATTCACGGGCGTTGTGTGTGTGTTCTTTTGCCGCTGTTGCTCCAGTTGTTGTGCAACATTCATGTCATGTTGCAATGCAGGTAATGATGGTAATAATACTCTGCAAATTGTGCAGTCTGTATAGCAACACAGCTGGTCTTATACGCGGTTGATCTTTACACACACACACACACACACACACACACACACACACACACACACACACACACACACACACACACACACACACACACACACACACACACACACACACATACACACACACACACACTGGGAGGAAGAAATTAGAGGAAAAACAGTCCAAGATATGATGAACCTAGTCGTATGGAAAAGCAAGGAGGCCGAAGAGAGATTTATACCAACAGTAAGGGAAAAAAGCAGAAGGGAATATAATAATAACCCATGGTTTAATAGACAGTGTCAGGAAGCAAAAATGAGAAGCAGGAGGGAGTGGAGGAAGTACAGAAGACAAAGGACAGAGTACAACAGGATTAGATGTAACAGAGCTAGGAATGATTACATTAACATAAGACGAGTGTCGGAAGAAATCATGAGAATGATATTGCAATCAAAGTGAAAAAGCAGCCTAAATTACTACATAGCCATATAAGAAGGAAGATGTCGGTGAACGACCAAGTGACAAGACTAAGGAAAACAGAAGGGGCATATACAGAAAGTGACAAGGAAATCTGCGAGGCACTGAATGCAAGTTTCCATGGAGTGTTCCCAATTGAGCCTGAGCAGCTCCCATTGTTAGAAGAGTTTACCCTAGATGAAAGACTACCAGATATAGAGATGACAGCAGAGGAGGTAATGAAACAGTTGACAACACTGGATACAACTAAAGCGGTTGGACCAGACAAAGTATCACCGTGGATACTAAAAGAAGCAGCGCAGGCCCTCAGCGTGCCTCTGGCAAGGATCTTTAATGAATCACTTATGACGGGAGAATTGCCCAGTTGTTGGAAGAAGGCAAATGTCGTGCTGATTTTCAAGAAAGGTGATAGGGAGGAGGCACTAAACTACAGACCCGTATCACTGACAAGCATCCCCTGCAAAATACTTGAAAGAATAATTAGGCTAAGAATTGTTGCACACCTGGAGAGCATTGGGTTTGTAAACAAACACCAACATGGGTTCTGGACAGGGAAACCATGCCTAATAAACCTTCTGGAATTCTATGATAAAATAACAAGGATAAGGCAGGACAGAGAAGGCTGGGCAGTCTGCATATTTCTAGACTGCCAAAAGGCCTTTGATACAATATCTCACATGAGACTGCTCCTCAAACTTGAGAGGCAGGCAGGAGTAAGCGGAAAGGCCCTAGCATGGGTAAGGAACTACCTAACAGGAAGGAGCCAGACAGTAATGGTAAGGGGCGAGAAGTCGGATTGGCGAACAGTAACGAGTGGAGTACCTCAAGGATCGGTGCTGGGACCAATTCTATTTCTAATTTACGTAAATAACATGTTTACAGGAGTAGATTCCTACATGTCGATGTTCGCGGATGACGCAAAATTAATGAGAAGAGTTGTGACAGATGAGGATTATAGGATCCTCCAAGAGAACCTGAACAGGTTGCAGAGATGGTCAGAGAAAGGGCTACAGGAGTTCAACACGAGTAAATGTAAAGTTATGGAAATGGGATCAGGTGATAGGAGACCAAAGGGACAGTACACAGCAAAGGGGAATTGCCTACCTGTAACGATTCGAGAGAGAGACCTGGGAGTGGACATAACACCTAATCTAACTCCTGAGGCACATATAAATGGGATAACGACAGCAGCGTACTCTACACTGGCAAAAGTTAGAACATCATTCAGAAACCTAAATGAGAAGGCTTTTAGGGCGCTTTACACTGCCTACGTGAGACCAGTCTTGGAGTATGCCGCCTCATCATGGAGTCCCCATCTGAAGAAGCATATAATGAAACTGGAAAACGTTCAGAGGTTTGCAACGAGACTCGTCCCAGACCTACAAGTGATGGGGTATGAGGAGCGCCTGAGGGATCTGTGCCTTACGACACTAGAAAAAAAAAGGGAAGAGGGGGGACCTTACCTACCTTGAGGTGCTTCCGGGGCTCAGTGTTCCCCGCGGCCCGGTCGTCGACCAGGCCTCCTGGTTGCTGGACTGATCAACCAGGCTGTTAGACGCGGCTGCTCGCAGCCTGACGTATGAGTCACAGCCTGGTTGATCAGGTATCCTTTGGAGGTGTTTATCCAGTTCTCTCTTGAACACTGTGAGGGGTCGGCCAGTTATACCCCTTATGTGTAGTGGAAGCGTATAGGAAGGGGGTAGGAACGTATAGGTATGATGATAGGAACGTATAAAATACTCAGGGGAATTGACAAAGTAAAAATAGATGAAATGTTTACACGTAATATTAACAGAACGAGGGGACATGTTGCGAAGTTGGAAACTCAGATGAGTCACAGAGATGTTAGGAAGTTTTCTTTTAACGTGAGAGTAGTGGAAAAATGGAATGCACTTCAGGAACAGGTTGTGGAAGCAAACTCTATTCATAATTTTAAAACTAGGTATGATAGGGAAACAGGACCGGAGTCAATGCTGTAAACAACCGACAGCTGGAAAGGCGGGATCCTAGAGTCAATACTCGATCCTGCAGACACAAATAGCCGAGTACAAATAGGTGAGTACACACACACACACACACACACACACACACACACACACACACACACACACACACACACACACACACACACACACACACACACACACACACCCCGCCCCCCACTGTGACAGTCCCCCCCCCCCTTCACCAACCAGTCACCACTCTCATAACTTCCACTTTCGTTGGAAGTTAAACTTAAGAAATAATCTTTAGCTTTTCCCTTCTCTTTTCCCTCTCAATGCCTCCTGTCCCTTTTGTTCTTCCTTTTTCCTCCTCCGTTCTTCCTCCCTCCGTTGTCTATTCTCTTCTCTCTTCCTCTTCCGTTCTTCCTCCCTCCGTTGCCTATTCTCTTCTCTCTTCCTCTTCCGTTCTTCCTCCCTCTGTTGCCTATTCTCTTCTCTCTTCCTCTTCCGTTCTTCCTCCCTCTGTTGCCTATTCTCTTCTCTCTTCCTCTTCCGTTCTTCCTCCCTCCGTTGCCTATTCTCTTCTCTCTTCCTCTTCCGTTCTTCCTCCCTCCGTTGCCTATTCTCTTCTCTCTTCCTCTTCCGTGCTTCCTTCCTCTGTTGCCTATTCTCTTCTCTCTTCCTCTTCCGTTCTTCCTCCCTCCGTTGCCTATTCTCTTCTCTCTTCCTCTTCCGTTCTTCCTCCCTCCGTTGCCTATTCTCTTCTCTCTTCCTCTTCCGTTCTTCCTCCCTCTGTTGCCTATTCTCTTCTCTCTTCCTCTTCCGTTCTTCCTCCCTCCGTTGCCTATTCTCTTCTCTCTTCCTCTTCCGTTCTTCCTCCCTCTGTTGCCTATTCTCTTCTCTCTTCCTCTTCCGTGCTTCCTTCCTCTGTTGCCTATTCTCTTCTCTCTTCCTCTTCCGTTCTTCCTCCCTCTGTTTCTTATTCTCTTCTCTCTTCCTCTTCCGTTCTTCCTCCCTCTGTTGCCTATTCTCTTCTCTCTTCCTCTTCCGTTCTTCCTCCCTCTGTTGCCTATTCTCTTCTCTCTTCCTCTTCCGTTCTTCCTCCCTCTGTTGCCTATTCTCTTCTTTCTTCCTCTTCCGTGCTTCCTTCCTCTGTTGCCTATTCTCTTCTCTCTTCCTCTTCCGTTCTTCCTCCCTCTGTTGCTTATTCTCTTCTCTCTTCCTCTTCCGTTCTTCCTCCCTCTGTTGCTTATTCTCTTCTCTCTTCCTCTTCCGTTCGTCCTCCCTCTGTTGCTTATTCTCTTCTCTCTTCCTCTTCCGTTCGTCCTCCCTCTGTTGCCTATTCTCTTCTCTCTTCCTCTTCCGTTCTTCCTCCCTCTGTTGCCTATTCTCTTCTCTCTTCCTCTTCCGTTCTTCCTCCCTCTGTTGCTTATTCTCTTCTCTCTTCCTCTCCCGTGCTTCCTCCCTCTGTTTCTTATTCTCTTCTCTCCTCTGTTGCCTATTCTCTTCTCTCTTCCTACTCCGTGCTTCGTCTCCATATCTTTTTTCCATCTCAGACTCCATGACTTCCCTTATTTTTTCTTATTTTTATACTTCTAGTTTATCTATTTCCGTTTGAGAGCTTTTCCAGGTAAATCTATCATTAATCTCTTCGAGTCCTAATGTTATACGAAGCATTTGAAGCAGGTCCTTGGAAGTTATCCAAGAGGTGTAGTTGGACTGACTCGTAGACCCGGTCCCATCCTCTTGCTGCTGCTGCTGCTGCTTCATTTTGCTTCTCTCAGATGAAGTAATTATATATTTTACGAGGGCAAAGGGAAACTAAGTTGTTTCTACACAAAAGTAGATGTATTATGGTGGGGGAAGGAGTGCCTAATATCATGATCATGATTTTATAGTTAGGTAGGAATGTTCTGTATAATATTGGGTATTGGTTAGGTTATTATCAGAAGTACAAAGTAGTTTCATACTATACGACTTTATAGCACTTGGAAGGGATAGGAGGATATAATGATTTAGGATAAGACGGTGGGAAGGATTGTTAACCCAACCACTTGGACTGTCGGTGATTGTTGGGTACAATAATTGTTACTGTGTAGTGAGGAATGTTGTGTGTGGTGTTTGGTGTCTAACAAAATCTATATTTCTGTTGAATGTTACTTTACACTGAATGGTCAAGACGTGACATTCATGTTTATACTGCAGTGGTGATTGTACTGTTAACAGTGTAATGAGGCGGTTTCTGTACATTGTTGTGTTAATAGTTTAAATGTTTCTAGTGTGAAGAAATATTCCTCTATATTTTGTGGTTATCATTTATTGGTAATTCAATATTGTACATCGTGATCATGTATACTGATGATATACTCTCATTATGATCATGTATACTGATGATATACTCTCATTATGATCATGTATACTGATGTTATACTCTCATTATGATCATGTATACTGATGTTATACTCTCATTATGATCATGTATACTGATGATATACTCTCATTATAATTATGTATACTGATGATATACTCTCATTATGATTATGAATGCTGATGTTATACTCTCATTATGATCATGTATACTGATGTTATACTCTCATTATGATCATGTATACTGATGTTATACTCTCATTATGATCATGTATACTGATGTTATACCCTCATTATGATCATGTATACTGATGTTATACTCTCATTATGATCATGTATACTGATGTTATACTCTCATTATGATCATGTATACTGATGTTATACTCATTATGATTATGTATACTGATGTTATACTCATTATGATTATGTATACTAATTTTATACTCTCATTATGATCATGTATACTGATGACATACTCTCATAATGAACATGAGTAATAATGATGGATACTCATGATGGCAGTGTGTAGTGATGATGAGCACTTAAGACGATTGAGTACAATGATGATTTACACTCATGGGTATTACCTGCTTTCATAAGGTACACTGATGATGATCGAGTGTATGGATGATGAGCTGATAACTGTTTTGTGGTATGATGAACACTAAGTGATTGTGTGTACTTTGGTTGTACACTAAGTGATTGTGTGCGGTGGTGATGTGCAATGTTGGTGACCATGTGTAGTGATCATGTACACCCATGATGACCATGTGTAGTGATCATGTACACCCATGATGACCATGTGTAGTGATCATGTACACCCTATGATGACCATGTGTAGTGATCATGTACACCCATGATGACCATGTGTAGTGATCATGTACACCCCATGATGACCATGTGTAGTGATCATGTACACCCCATGATGACCATGTGTAGTGATCATGTACACCCCATGATGACCATGTGTAGTGATCATGTACACCCCATGTAAATGTGGTAGTGATCATTTACACCCCATGTAAATGTGGTAGTGATCATTTACACCCCATGTAAATGTGGTAGTGATCATTTACACCCCATGTAAATGTGGTAGTGATCATGTAAAACATGCAAATCCAACAAAGTTCACTTTATAGATGGTCTCCTTCATGAGGCAAATGCAGTGTTTGCAGCCCTAACAGAAACCCACACAAAGGACTACCATGATGGTGAAATATGGATCTCAGAGTACAATGTTTTCAGATGTGACAGGAAACACCGGCTTCAGGGTGGGGTCAGCCTCTACATCAAAGACACACTCATCTGTACTGAGCTGCTAAACACCTCAAATGATATGGTGGAAGTGCTGATAATCAAAATAGAGATTTTAAATGTAGTTATTGTCCTTGTATATAAGTCACCGGAGGCAAACCCTCAGCAGTTTAAAGACCAACTAATGAAAATAGAACACTGCTTGGAAAACCTCACAAATCCAACTCCGAACATCATCCTGCTTGGGGACTTCAACCTACGGCACCTGAAATGGAAGCACCTGGCTAATACAGTAATATAAGAAAGAATACCAGGAAGTAGCCTAAATGAACAGGCACATGCAAATGACCTGCTACGGATGTGCGACAGGTTTGCCTTAAACCAGCAAATAGTAGAGCCAACTAGGAAGCAGAACACGCTGGACCTCATTTTCACTAATAATGATGAATTGATCAGGAACATAATGATTACAAATACCTGTTACTCAGATCACAACTTAATTGAAGTTATGACAACCATGGGGAGAAGACCTTCAAAACCAGTCCAGATTCCCGGTGGAGGAGATTTCAGCAAATTCAACTTCAATAATAAACAGATAAACTGGGAGCAAATAAACCAGGACTTCACAGAAATAAACTAGGAAGAACAGCTAGAAAATGCAAACCTGAACCAGTGCCTGGAAAAAATAAGCTCAGTAGCACTAGAAATATGTTCAAACCGCATACCCCTAAGAAAAAAGAGGAAGAGATGCAGATTGGAACGGGAACGTCGTTCCCTATATAGGCGAAGAAAACGAATCGCGGAACAACTTGAGAGTCGCACCCTATCTCAAGAACGGCGAAGAAGGTTAGGTAGAGAAATAGAAACAATTGAACGGAAGCTACAAGAATCATACAAAACCCAGGAGAGGCAAAGAGAGCAAAAGGCCATCAGTGAAATAGAAAGAAATCCGAAATATTTTTTCTCCTATGCAAAATCAAGATCAAAAACCACATCTAGTATCGGGCCCCTGCGAAAGGGAGATGGAACTTTCACCGACGACAACAAAGAAATGAGCGAGCTACTGAGGACGCAGTACGACTCTGTTTTCAGCGAGCCATTAAACACACTAAAGATTGATAACCAAATGAATTTTTCATGGATACGATACCAACATCAAATCATATATCAGACGTCACCCTATCCCCACTGGATTTTGAAGAAGCCATAAACAGTATGCCTATGCACTCTGCACCAGGCCCGGATTCTTGGAACTCCATATTCATCAAGAACTGTAAAAAAAACATTATCGCAGGCCCTCCACATTCTGTGGAGACAAAGCCTAGATACTGGCGTTATTCCTGATATACTAAAAACAGCAGAGATAGCACCATTTCATAAAGGAGGAAATAAGGCAGAGGCAAAAAATTACAGACCGATAGCACTAACATCGCACATCATAAAAATTTTTGAGAGAGTGCTAAGAAGTAAGATCACAAAATACATGGAATCACAGCAACTCCATAACCCCGGACAACATGGTTTCAGAACAGAGCGCTCTTGCCTGTCGCAGTTGCTGGACCACTATGATATGGCATTAGATGCTATGGAAGACAAACAAAACGCGGATGTAATTTACACAGATTTCGCAAAAGCTTTTGATGAATGTGACCATGGTGTTATTGCACATAAAATGCGTTCAAAAGGAATTACCGGAAAAATAGGCAGATGGATCTACAATTTCCTGACCAACAGAACCCAATGTGTAATAGTCAACAAAATAAAATCCAGCCCATCAACCGTGAAGAGCTCAGTCCCCCAGGGTACTGTGCTTGCTCCAGTACTTTTTCTCATCCTCATATCGGACATAGACCAGAACACAACCTATAGCACTGTATCATCCTTTGCAGATGACACTAGGATCTTCATGAGAGTAGGCAACATAGAGGACACGGCAAACCTCCAGTCAGATGTAGATCAGGTCTTTCTATGGGCTACAGAAAATAATATGGTGTTTAACGAAAATAAGTTCCAGCTCATGCGCTATGGAAAAAATGAAAATATAAAAACGGAAACCACTTACAAAACTCAGGCAAATCATAACATAGAACGTAAAGGCAATGTAAAGGATCTGGGTGTACTCATGTCGGAAGACCTTACCTTTAAAGAACACAATAAAGTATCCGTCACAATTGCAAGAAAAATGACAGGTTGGATAACAAGAATTTTTCACACTAGAGATGCTATACCGATGATGACACTTTTCAAAACGCTTGTGCTCTCTAGAGTGGAGTACTGCTGCACAATGACAGCACCTTTCAAAGCTGGAGAAATTGCTGACCTGGAGAGCGTGCAGAGATCCTTTACTGCTAGAATCCACTCAGTAAAACACCTAAATTATTGGGACTGACTAAGGACCCTAAATCTGTACTCCCTTGAGCGCAGGCGGGAGAGATACATAATAATTTACACGTGGAAAATATTAGAGGGGCTGGTCCCAACCTGCACACAGAAATAACATCACATGAGACCAGAAGACATGGCAGGATGTGCAGAATACCCCTGTTGAAAAGCGGAGGTGCAACTGGTACTCTGAGAGAGAACTCTATCAACATCAGAGGTCCGAGACTGTTCAACACGCTTCCACTACACATAAGGGGCATAACTGGCCGACCCCTCACAGTGTTCAAGAGAGAACTGGATAAGCACCTCCAAAGGATACCTGATCAACCAGGCTGTTACTCATACGTCAGGCTGCGAGCAGCCGCGTCCAACAGCCTGGTTGATCAGTCCGGCAACCAGGAGGCCTGGTCGACGTCCGGGCCGCGGGGACGCTAAGCCCCGGAAGCACCTCAAGGTAACCTCAAGGTAAGATAACCATATAAATATTAAAAGTAATGAAAATATTGAAAAGCAACTATATCAAAGCCAAGTACACTTACCACAAATTGATGTTCTAGTACTAGTACCTGAGTGAGGCTCCTTGGACAGGCCCCCATTAAATGTGATGGAAAAATGAAGGAGTGTAGATGTTCGGCAGTCCTCCTAATGGCTGGTGTCAATGTCTATCACATTTACAAAAAAAAATAGACTGCTTGGCTGTTGTCTGTGGTAAATTAAGGGAAGACACGCAAAACACATAGTATGAACAATGAAACTTTACTTAAATTGAAAATAAATTATGAACAAAGAGAATCCCTTGGCTATGTTCAGTGCAAACAAACAAGTCAAAAAATATAACATAAAAATTAAGAACAGGGATGACGTTACACTAATAATAAAATAAAGATAAAGTGAAATAAACAGGTGCTGAGAAACATCCACCTGATAGACAGATCGTATATCAGTTAGTTGTTTTCAGCTTGAGAGCACAAGATATTCTAACTTCAATGACTGGTTCAAGCCCAGACATCGACTTGGTAGAGGGCGCTGAGGTGCAGAGGTGCAAGTGTGCAGTCGGCGGGTCACCAATCAGAAGCAGGCAGGCTGGAATGGTAGTTTGCTGGTTGATGACGGTAGCGAGCAAGCATGGAGGGAGTGTGGAGTAGGGGGGAGTTCAGGGTACGTTTGCCTCCTGGTCAAAACGTTTTGTGCTACTGGTAGATATATCTTGAAGGTAGCATCTTTTTGTTGTATATATATATAAGTAACTTTATGTAGGGAAGAGCAGGCTCAATCTATCTTGAAAGAGATAACCGTCACAGATGGCTACATAAACCTCACAACTTACGATCCTACTCAGGACCAACAGGACCTTTTGAGTCTTGGTCTAAACTGTCAGTTCTTGTCAAACCCAAAAGAGCATCCAAAGCGCCTCGAAATCGAAATGCTTCTCGACGACATTCATAAGTTAGACAAAAAAGTCATCACCACTGACACACTTCAGGCTGAACTACTAACAGAAGCGAGGGAAAAAACGAGGAACATACTCATCAACAATCTTAACCCCACGACTCAAAGAAGCAGCAAAACAACTAAAAAACTCTGGAAGGTGTAACAATATGAAAAGCAGACAAGACAGCATCATGTGTGTTGATCCCTACTCAAGAATATATGAATAAAATTAACGACATCCTCAGTGATGACATCAAATTTCAACGAATCACGAGGAACCCGGTGGAAGACCTTAAACGCAAAGTGAACAAAACTATTACTGCAATCAACGCAAGGAGGTAGCGTTCATTTCACCAAACTCCATGGCGACTATGGCTTAGCATATGCCTATGCCAATGTACAGACACATAAACCAGGTAACCCACTACGCCCAATAATCAGCCAAAAACCAACTCCAACCTACCACCTGGCAAAAAGGCTTAACGAACTATTAACGCCATACACTCCAAGCAACTATGGTCTACAATCATCATCAGATTTCCTAGAAATAATCAAAACTGCACAGCCCGATGGAATTATTGCTTCACTGGACGTCAAATCCCTATTCACCAATGTCCCGGTCGACACCACCATAGAAATGATACTAGACAGAGTATACAGAGACGAGAGCACTCCAAAATTAGACGTACCTGAGCCACACTTGAAGGGCCTTTTCGAGGCATATACAAAGGAAGATCCTTTCATCAGTCCGCAAGGTAACATGTATCTACAAAAAAACGGAGTAGCAATGGTCTCCCCCTTGGGAGTGTTATTCGCTAATTTTTACATGGAAACCATCGAAGATAGTCTTTAGTAGAAGGCAAAAACCAATGGTATACTGCCGTTATGTAGATGACATATTCGTCATAGTAAAAGACCCAGATGGACTAATTAATCTAAAAAGTCATCTAGAGAGAGTCAGTATTCCGTTTTACACATGAAAATAGTCAAAATAACAGTCTGCCATTCCTGGATGAACATTTCTTATGTAACACTTTTTGTAACACCTAACTGCTGCCTAGCCTAACTGCTGCCTAGCACGAGTTAAGTGCATGGAGACTTAATATGACATAACTCACAGTGAACCTCAACAGTAATCAACCAAAATTAACCAATTTTCGCCTGCCTTTCTACGACCCTTCTGCCAAGTGTTCCCTATATGCTAGTCATCCCTACTATAATTCACCAAGTATCTACCTTTAGAAACGCTACCAAGAATCTATTCGTCGAAAACATGCCCAAACATAACAACAAGCAAGGTAGGGGTGCCTCTCGCTCTGGTTCCATTACTCCTAGAGTTCTGAATGAAACACTGGCAACGCCGCAACCCTCGCCAATGTTTGTAAACACAGCATTCGCTCCCCCTCTTCACTCCCCTCCTTCAATTCACCTCGGATCTCTAGCTTTAGAATTCACTCAATTTATGGCTCCCTGTACAAACTTCAAACCTCTCCGAAGTAATCCATGGCTCCAGAAACTGCACAACCTTGTGAAAATGCAATCAGAAGCTATTTTGGCCCTCCAAGACACAGTCGCCCGACAACAACATACCATAGACCGCCTCCTTGAATCGTCGATGAACAACAACCAAGAAATTCTCAACATACAAACTGTTGCAAATGATGCAATGGATCAAATACGTAAGATTCAGGCTGAAGAAACCCTCACAGCTCAAAGTGACCTCCTTAAAAAGCTGGAAAAACAGATCAATCTCCTTCAGACTCACCAGGCGGCTTCCAAAGATGACCAAGAACAACAACAACTTCATGACTCCCTGATAATTAGCTCTACTGATCTACCTGTTGAACAACAAGGTGAGGATTGCTGTAACATAGCCAACACCCTAATGAATTCAAAGATCAGTGTCAATGTTCAAATCAAATCGGCTATTAGGATAGATAAAAACAATCCCCGTAACAGGAGAATGCTCATCAAACTTGCAAATCCCTCTGCGAAGTTTGACCTCATACAAACAGCTGCTCAGCAAAAAACCAACCTCTATATAAATGAGTGTCTTACAAAGCAGCGTGGATCCCTCCTCTACAGGCTGCGCCAAATTCGCAAACAAAACCCTGGTCTTATCAAGCAGTGCTACACAAGGAATGGTACGATTTTTGCGAAGAAAGAAGCTACAGGAAAAAGATATGAAATAAAATGTGACCAACAACTCCTGGCCTTCTTAAGTGATTGTGGTATATCTGAAAACCTGAACCCGATCAATGCCAGTACTTAAAATAACTCTTTCAGTGCCTGAGCCTAACCTAACTTAATCTAACTTTGTCTAAGGTGCTGTCTCTGCCTTACCATTTACCTGATGTTCTCCTATTCATATAATTTCCTAAATAATCCATCAAGTCTCCATGCACTTATGCAAGCATCTACCTCAGTTTCATTGTAAAATTTTACTCTTAAATCTAATCTTACCCTATTCCATTTATATTTTAAATTTATTTGTATTGATCTATGTCATTTATTGAAATCAATTATTGATCTCATTTTTGTTCTTTTAATTAAGTTCATACTAATTATAAGTTAAAACTAAGCTTAATAAAATTTATTATCTTTAAGATTATTTTACTTTACAATTATCATTTGTCAAATTTTTTTATATATTCATCTTGACAGTCTCTACTGATTTTTTGTTCTCTCCGCCAAACTTGTGTATCCTCCATGGCTATCTAGTGACCTTAATTCTATTTCTAATTGTTTCACTTCCTTGTTTGCTTGCATTTATTGTTGTGTCTTGCCATAATTATTCTCTAATTTAGCAGACTCAATACTTTGCAAGCTCTTATTGTATTGTTATATTATTATATTGTGTTTTGCTATAATTACTTCCTATTTTACAGCAGATTTGTTTTTCATCTGTTCATGTAATTGCTTATCTTATTGTATTGTGACATTCTTTTCTATATTGATATATATTTTCTGTCTATTGTTACTTACAGTGTACCTGAGAGTACCTGTAAGCAATCTACCTCATTTTTCATTTTTGCTCAATTTTTTTTGTATTGCTTAGTCTTGTTTATATTTTTGTTTTGTATATCTATATCTTGTGTTTTGTATAGTCCATGTTTATATGTTTTTTTTCTTTAATCTCATTCATTACCTAGGTTTCCTAGCCTAGCCATACTCCCTTACTCCATTGTACCCCTGTAAGCCCCTTTTGTGTTTGTTTGGTACAGTATTGTGTACATTTATTTCTTTTTGTTTTTCTTGTTTTTCCTGCAATCAGCTTTTTTTATGCAGTCAAGTATAGACCCAGAACTTAACCTCTTATCCACTATCTATGACAATAATCACTTTAATGATCTAAATTGCAGATATTTTGCAGCACATGATGTAAACAATGTATTAACTCATAGTCACAATATCTCTGTAATCAATTTGAACGTTAGATCCCTAGGTAAACACTTCGATGATGTTAGTGCCTTGATTGAAGCTATTGACAACAAATTCTCTTTTATTATACTTACTGAAACATGGTTGAAAGATGATACTACTCAACTCTTTAACATGCCTAACTACTCAGCAATCAACAACTGTCGTCAACTTCAGAGAGGTGGTGGCACTGCTCTTTACTACCACCAAGAACTAACATGCTTAAAAGAAATTAGAACTAGAGACTGCTATGGGGAGTATATCTTCGCCAGCTTCAGAGTCAAGGGTGCCGAGTCTATCCTGTCTGTGGGTGCAGTTTATAGAATTCCTAACACTGATGTGTCCGAATTCAACTCAAACCTTAGAAATCTAATACTTGATAACAGACTGAACAAAAACCACCTAATTATCGCAGGGGACTTTAATATTGACCTCTGCGAGCCAGAACACCCTACTGCTGTTAGCTTCCTCAACTGTATGAATTCCTGCTTCCTCATACCCTTAATCACTAGACCTACTAGAATCACTGATAGCACTGCCACGACTCTAGATCACATCTGGACAAATATAACCTCTCCGCTTACTTCAGGTATAATCACCGATAGCACTACAGACCATTACCCCACATTTCTCTTAACTAACATTAGCAAACCACCTCTTGAGTCAAGAGAGATACGTTTTAGACTACACAATGAAACTGCTATAGACAATTTTATAACTGCTACTGATAATGTCAACTGGGAGTCCGAGTTAGGTAACATAGAGGACATCAACCTAGCAGTTCAATCTTTTCTTCAAAAAACTCTTAGCCTTTATAATACCCACTGTCCTATGCTTACAAAGCAAGTCACAACCAAAAGGCTTAACAATCCCTGGCTTACAAAGGGAATACTTAAATCTATTAATAAAAAACATGACCTTGAGAAAAAGTATAGGTTAGGAATTGTCTCCAAAGAATTCTCAAAGAATTACTCATTATTGCTATCTAAGATAATTAGATGAGCCAAAACTAAATACTATGAAGATAAATTTACCCAAATAAAGAGCAACATTAAACAAACATGGAGAACAATTTCACAAATATTGGGATCAAAGAAGTCTTTCAATAACAAACCGACTCTCCTGTCTAATAACGATGATCAGCTTTCAGCCTCTGATTCTGCTATTGAGTTCAATAGGTTCTTCTCTTCCATTGGTTCATCCCTTGCTAATGATATTCCATCTTCCAGTACTGACATTAAGGACTATCTTACAGGGAACTATCCCCAGTCTCTGTACCTAAAGCCTATTAATTCCATTGACATCAATGAGATAATCCTTTCCCTTTAAAACCAAGTCTGGTGCCCTTGAGGAGATACCAACTTTAATCTACAAAAAAGCCTCCAGATCTTTAGCCCCAGCTATTGCTTTGCTCTTCAACAAGTCACTTGAACTCCAAACCTTTCCAGATATTCTAAAAAAAAGCGAGAGTAACGCCTGTCCACAAATGTGGTGATCTCACAGATGTTAACAACTACAGACCTATATCAATCCTGCCAAACTTGTCAAAAAAATTTGAAAAACTAATCTATAAGCAGCTTTACTCATATCTAGCCAAACTCAATATACTTAGCCCTTGCCAATATGGCTTCAGGCCCAAAAAAAGCACTAACGATGCACTTATTAGTATGCTTAACTCGATTCATACAGCTCTTGATAAAAATGAGTTCCCTGTTGGGTTATTTGTGGACCTGCGTAAAGCTTTCGATACTGTCAACCACCAAAACCTTCTTCTTAAATTACATCACTATGGTGTCAGAGGACACTCCCTACAATACCTCAAATCCCACCTTACTGACAGGCTCCAATGTGTTTCTGTGAATAATACAATTTCTCCCACCCTACCCATCAACATTGGTGTTCCCCAGGGCAGCATACTTGGCCCTCTCCTCTTTCTCATCTACATTAATGACCTTCCAAATGCCTCCCAACACCTCAAACCAATCCTATTTGCTGACGACACAACCTTCATTTACTCCAGTCCTGATCCCCTTGCTCTAAATGCCACAGTAAATACTGAGCTAAATAAAGTCCATCTGTGGCTAACTGCCAACAAACTCACCCTTAACATTGACAAAACTTTCTATATTCTGTTTGGCAATAAATCCTCTAATCAAATAAATCTCAAAATAAACAATACCCAAATTTGTAACAAATTAGATGGCAAATTCCTTGGCATTCTCATTGACCACAAGCTGAATTTCCAGGGACACATTCTAAACATATCAAAAAAAGTTTCAAAAACTGTGGGCATTCTTTCTAAGATCAGATATTATGTACCACGCCCTGCCCTGGTGACTCTCTATTACTCCCTTATCTATCCATATCTCAACTATGGTATTTGTGCTTGGGGCTCTACTACCCAAAATCACTTACGTCCTCTAATTACTCAACACAAAGCTGCTATTAGGACAATATCCAATTCTGGCCCCAGACATCACTTGGTACCCCTACTCAAATCCTTGAATATGTTAGACATTAAGTCACTGCACATTCTCTCATGTGTATTATACATATATAAAACGCTAAACTGTAATGCCAATCCTGATCTCAAAAGCTTCATAGAAGGTTGTAACAGAACCCATGAGCACCACACCAGAAATAAATACAGTTTTGATATTCCTAGAGCACGACTTAATCAAACCAGAAATGCTCTACAAATCAAGGGGCCCAGAATGTGGAATGACCTTCCCAACCATGTTAAAGACAGTACCTCTCTCAACCAGTTTAAGTTAAAAACGAATCTATACCTAATAAATTCCCTATAACCTACCTTACCCCTCTATTGTCAACCCATGTATGTTTTTTTTTTTGTTTTGTTTTTCAAATCAACGCTGTTTTAATGTAATTTTCTGTAATAATTTGTAATTGTATTTGTGCTGTTTTTTCAACATTGTTCCCCCCTCTTTTACCCCTATTTTTTATTTGTACTCAACGCATTTTTTTCTTTTTACCCATTAGTTTTAAGCTTTAGTCAGTAGTGTTTTTTCCTGCCCGAAACGCTTTGCGTAATAGTGGCTTTAGGCATTGTATGTACTAGCTCTATCTATAAAGCCAACAAACTTTGTAAAATCTCTTTATGTATGTACCTTTGCCTAAATAAAAATTATTATTATTATTATTATTATAACAAAAACAGGAGCCTCTCTAAGCACCAGCGTATATACTAAGCCTACAAACATAGGACTGTTGCTGTCCTTTCTCTTTTTGTCGATGTCTATTCTTCAATGGAATATTCGCGGATATTACGCCAATTTCGATGAACTCCAACTTCCGATTTCGCAGTTTTCGCCCCTTTGCGTCTGTCTACGGGAGCCGATGATTGGTGCTTGTCCTGGTCGCTTCCGTGGCTATTCCTTTCTCTTCCCCCCCCCCCTAGCTTTTGCCAGGGCCCATAACTCTTTTGCTATCTTAAATACAAAAATTATACAAATTTTTATTCAGGTAAAGTACATACATACAAGGTAAGATACAAAAGTTGATGGATTAATAGATAGAGCTAGTACATACAATGCCTAAAGCCACTATTACGCAAAGCGTTTCGGGCAGGGAAAAACACTAAGACTAAAACTTAATACTAATTGAGATTAAATTATAAATTGTGTTGAGAAAAAATAAGAAAAGAATGAAAAAAGGGGGGAGGGGAACATGGCAGAAAAAAAACAAAAATACAATTTGGTCAACAAACAGCATTGTTTAAAGTAGTAGACATGGGTTGACATTTTGGGGGTGAGGTAGGTTACATTGAGTTAATTAGGTAGTACTTAGTTTTTATCTTAAACTGGTTGGGAGAGGTACAGTCTTTAACATTATTGGGAAGGTTATTCCACATTCGAGGTCCCTTGATTAGTAAAGCATTTCTAGTATGACTAAGTCGTACTCTTGGAATATCAAACAGGTATTTGTTTCTAGTGTGGTGCTTATGGTATCTGTTACAACCTTCTAGGAAGCTTTTAAGGTCAGGACTAACATTACAGATCAGCGTTTTATATATATAAAATACACATGAGAGGATGTGCAGGGACTTAATATCTAATATATTTAGAGATTTGAGTAAGGGTACCGAGTGATGTCTAGGGCTAGAGTGAGATATTGTCCTAATAGCAGCTTTGTGTTGAGTAATTAGAGGACGCAAATGATTTTGGGTAGTAGAACCCCAAGCACAAATACCATTGTTGAGATAAGTTGAGAAAAGTTGTAAAGAAAATACATAATAAAGATAATAGTAAATAATAATAAAGAAAATAGTTGAGAAAAGAGTAAAGGTGCTTGTAGATTAGTTTTTCAAATATTTTTGACAAGTTTGGCAGGATTGATATAGATCTGTAGTTGTTAACATCTGTGAGATCACCACATTTGTGGACAGGGGTTACTCTTGCTTTTCTGGGGGGAGCCCGTCGGCTCCCCGGAGCTATCTCAGGCTGATATGCTAATGTCAGACTTTGGCATCAGTCATGTGTATGGAGTTCTTAGGCCTACCGGGGACCACGGCCAGAACCGGGCCTCCTCAGAGAGGCAAGGGGAGCAATGGCCTATAGAAGCCCCCGTGTGGTTGGAAGCATTCTGTCTGCCATCGACCGGAACAGGCACCCAGAAAGGTAAGCGCCTCAAAACAAACCCATATTCTGGTTAAAATTGCTACCAAAAACCGAACTGGTGGATAGAACTCCCCAACCGAAAACAAGCAAACTAGTGTGACGTCACACACTGCCGCGCATCTGTCTGCGCAGCTCCCCCCTCCCCGGGAGGGGGAAGGGGGAGCCCCAGACCCCCGCGCCGGCTACCCACACCTCAGTTCTTGAGGCTGATGCTATAGGCGATGGTCGTGTGCTCTGGCTCCGGTGTCGCTACTGCACTGTGCTTTGCGTGTGGTGTTAGTTTTGTGGGTGCGAGAGCCAGGAGTTATCTTCAGTACTCGGGCTGCATGCGCCTAGGGCTGCCTTCCCTAGGTGCCCTGTAAGTACTGCTCTTGGGGCTTGGGGCCACCTTCCACAGGCTCCTCGAGGTCTGCCTCTGCTGGTCCGTTTTACCTTTCGGTTTTTCGGCCGCCTGTTGGGCTCTTGGGTGTTCTGTTCTCCCTTGTTACCGGCAGGTAAGACGCAGTTTGCACTGGTTGGGGCGCAGGGTGCTGCTCAGCTTGTATTTCCCGACATCGCGGCCGGCTCTGTTCCTTGGGGTTCGCTGTCCTCTTGCGGGGTTTTGTTTTTCTGTTTGTTTTTGCCTGGTGGGGGGTCTGTCATTTTATTCAGTTTGTTTTTGCCCTTCCACTGTTCTCCTCGGTGGCGCCCCCTGCTAGGTCCCCGTGAGTGTACACGTCCCTGGGGTTCAGCTTTAGAAGTTTGCTTGGTAGTTTTGGGTGCCGGTTTGCAGCACCCTGCCTGGGACTACCTGAGCGCGAGTCCTCTTAAAGTAAACGCTCAGGACCCTGGGAATCCCCTAGGGGGCGCGTGGGTCCGATGGATGTGACCTCGGAGTCCCCACTCGCTGTGTGCGAGTTTGAGGGTTGCTCGGTCCCCTAGTCTCAGGGTGACCCTCATTGTTTTTGCCTCTGCCACGCTGCCTGTTGGGTCGGTGATACTTTCGACCCTGAGTCCTGTGAGTGTTGCTGCTTGTTTGTGACTCAATTTACCCAATCCTCTGATGATTCTATTCGGGTACAGGCGGCGCGTGCGTTGCAATCTAGGTTTCGTCTGTTGCAACGCGCTCGGTTGGTTGCTCCCCCGGATGACCCAGGGCTGCCCCGCTTTGCTTTTCGAGACCCGGACTTGGGGGTGGGGTCGCTTCGATCCTGGTTCAGTCCGCACCTCCTCGTCCTTCCCCTTCTGTTCGTTCTGGTCCCCTCCCCTGCTTCCGGCCCCGAAGCGTCTGAGGGTTTCGGGGTCGGAGCAGGGATTACTTGATCTCGAGACTCGGGCAGCTTCGGGGGGTGCCCCTTCCGGGGAGGCGGCAGAGGCATTCGAGTCTTGTCTCCCAGCTGAAGCTTCAGGGTCTGACCAGTGGGCCCCCCTTCCTCCAGCTTTTCAGGCTGCTCCTTCCTTGTCTTGTGGGGTCGGGGCTTGGGGAGAGGACTCGGCCTCGGGTCCTGTGGTGAAGGACCTCGAGGCTGGGGAGGGGCTGACTTGGGGGCCTTGGGCCCCGCTGGACCCCGCCTGGGTTTTTCTTCCCTCTAAGCAGGGCTTATTGTTACAAGGAGTGGGGTTTTCTTTTCCCCCCTCTGCGTACGAGTTGGATTTGGTGTCGGCCCCTCCCCGGGTTCGGTTCCGTGTTCCCCCGGGTACGTCGGTTCCATCCTTCCGGAGGTTTCCGGCTTATCGCATCCAACCTGGTGTGGTGCGAGCGGCCTTTGCAGCTTACCTCCTGCGTGACCCGGATTATGCCTCGGAAATGGATCCGTCCACGTTCAGGTTTGGGACTTCGTTCCCTTTCTGGCTCCGTTACAAGGTTCCGGAGTCGTCCTGGCTAGCAGACTGCCCCTTGTTTGGTCTGGATTCCTGGCATTCCTTCTGTCGTTCCCGCATGCTGGAGTGGCGGGAAGCTTCCACAGTGCTTCAGGTTTTCCTGGGGGGCGAACTTGAGTACCTGAATGAGTGCTTGTTTGCCCCTGCCCTTCCCCGCGATGTGGGCGTTATTCAGCTCCATGTGCAGGTTCCCTCACTTTCGGCGGCGCTCGTTGCGGAGGACTTGCGCGCCCGGGGCCTTTTGGCTTCGGCCTTGCGGTTCTTTTCCCTCCTGGAGCTGTCTTCGGATTGGCTCGTGGAGGATGTGGGGATGCTTGGGTCCGTCCCGGGGTCCGGCACCTTGTCCTCGGCTGTGCGTTCATCGGCTGCCTTGTTGAAGCTGTTCACGCCGATTTTGCAGGATGCGGTTTCCCTGTTTTATGCTTCCCGTCTCGCGTGTCGGCAGGCGGTGCTGGGTTCCTCCGTGGAATCTGCTTGGGCTCTGGCTCTTAGGCGTTCTTCACCTTTTTGTCCTCTTCTGTTTGAGGAGTCAGCCGTTGCGCAGTTTATTCAGGCTGCGTCGGCGGCTTGTCGTCCGATGTCGGACTTGTTGGTTTTCCGGGGGTCCTGGGGTGGGTCTTCCCGGAAAGGTCGTGCCAGGGCTCGGGGTTCCTCTCGTCGTGGTAGGCCTCTGGTGTCAGGTTCGGGGTTGGCTCCTCCTGCGGACCCTCCCTCGTCTGGTCGGTGCGGTGTTCGCACTGTGCAGGGTTCTGGGTCTCATAAGGGTCGCCGGCCCTTTCGCGGTTTGCCCCCTTGATGGGGCGATGGGGGGGCGGCTTGCACTGTTCACCCGCGCCTGGTCCCACGATTCGTGGGCATTTCGGGTCGTGTCTCGCAGCTGGCGGTGGCGTTGGGTGGCCCCTCCCCCCTTTGGGGGGTCGGGGCTGGCAGGGCAGGTTTCTTCCCCTGCGCTCTGTCGAGTCGTCTTGGAGTGGGTACGCTTGGGCGTCGTCGAAACGACGTCGTCCCTCAGATGGGTTTCCCGTCTGTTTCCGGTTCCGAAACGGGACTGCGCTGACCTGCGGTTTATTCTGGACTTGTCCCGTCTGAACCCCTGGGTTCATTGCCCCTCCTTTTGGATGACTACGCTGTCTCAGGTTCGACTCCTCTTGGAGCCGGGAGCTTGGATGGTGTCCCTGGACCTCCGGGATGCTTATTGGCAAGCCCCGATTCATCCGCGGTTCAGGGACTGGCTCGGTTTTGTTGTAGGGCGTCTGAGTTACCGCTTTTGTTGTCTCCCGTTCGGGTTGAACCTGGCACCTCGCGTGTTCACGAGCCTTACACGGGTTGTGGTGGCTCGTTTGCGTCTCCTAGGTGTTCGGGTGTTGGACTACCTCGACGACTGGCTGGTTTGGGCTCCCAGCCAGTCAGCTTGCTTGCTAGCCAGGGATTTGGTTCTTTCCCAGCTCGCCGAGTTCGGGTTCTTGGTGAACTGGAGGAAGTCCCATCTGGTTCCCTCTCAGGTTCGGACTTGGCTGGGTCTCATTTGGGACTCTCGAACCGCCTCCTTGTTTCTCCCTCTGGAGTCTCTCCTGCGGCTGCGGTCCCACCTTCGTCTGTTTCTGGAGGGCTCTCGGGTCACCCGGCGGTTGCTCGAGGGGCTGTGTGGGAGCCTGAACTTCGCGATGGTGGTCTACCTGCTGGGTCGGGTTTGGCTTCGACGGCTGTTCTGGTTCCTTCGGGGTTCCCCCTTCCGCCTCTCTCGCGATCGCAGAGTTCAACCCCCGGGGGCCTTGCGTCGGTTGCTGCGTCACCAGCTTCCTCTTCGGGTTTTTCGGGGTTCAGTGCCTTGGCGCCTACCCGAGCCCTCGCTCGATGTGTACACGGATGCGTCGTCTCTCGGCTGGGGTTTTGTGACCAGTGCTCACCAGGCCGGCCAGGGGCGTTGGGATCCGTCCTTCCGTCGAGCTCACAGCACAGTGCTGGAGTTCGCAGCAGTGTGGTTTGCTCTGGGGAGGATTCGGGTGGCCCGCGGATCGACGATTCGGCTCCATTCGGACTGCTTTCCGGTGGTTCATTGCCTGAACCGCGGGGGTTCGATGCGGTCCTTGTCTCTTTGGGGTTGGTCGCTTTGGGTGACTCGTCTGCTGAGTTCTCGGGGTTTGGCTCTCCTGGCGGTTCCTGTACGGGGCGTGTCCAACGTCTTGGCCGATGCCCTGTCTCGCTTCGTTCCCCTCTCCACAGAGTGGACGGTCGACGACGAGTCCTTCCGTTGGCTTTGCCAGACGTTCGGGCACCCCAAAGTGGACCTCTTCGCGTCGGCATGGTCGCGGCGTCTTCCCGTTTATGCGGCGCCTTTCCCCGATCGCGAGGCCGTCGAGGTCGATGCCTTTTGGCTAGACTGGTCGAGGTGGGGGTTCCTGTACCTCTTTCCCCCGGTTCGGCTGTTGCTCCAGGTCCTGACTCGCTTAGAGACTTACCAGGGGAGAGTTGTCCTTCTGGCCCCTTGGTGGCCGTCCCAGCCTTGGTTTCAGGCGCTGGTTGCTCGGTGTCCGAACCCGAGGGTTTTCCCGCGGCTCCGCCTCTTTCAGCAGATCGGGCCGGTACATCACGTGGCTGGTTCGATCTTCTCCTCGAGTCTTCGCATATGGTTTTTTTGACTCGAGTCTATCATCATCTCTATGGTGATCAGGTGGCCTCCTTGTTGGTGTCCCACCTGAGGGCTTCTTCTCGGCGGCAGTATGAAGTTTCCTGGCGGTCCTTCCGTTTCTTTTTGCGTCTTCGTCGTGTTAGTTCCTTATCTGTTCGGGTGGTCTTGTCCTTCCTCTCGTGGTTGTTTCAGGACTGTCATCTTATGCCTAACACTGTCGCTTCGTATCGTGCGGCGCTGGCAGAGCCGCTTCAGCTTGCTTTCGGTATCGATGTTACGTCTGCGCCATTTCGCAAGCTGTCTCGTGCATTGTTTCACCTCCGGCCTGCTCATGTGTCGCCTGAGCCGTCCTGGTCTTTGGACAGAGTGCTCACTTTCCTTTCGTCTCCTCGTTTCGTTGTGGCCCCTTCGGTACAGGATTGTTTTTCCAAGACACTTTTCTTGTTGGCTTTGGCCTCTGGGGGTAGGGTAGGGGAGCTTCATGCTCTTCTCCGGCCGCAGTGGTTTATGCTCTTTTGGTCGTGGTGATTGTTTTGTTCGTTTGCAGCCGTCTCCTTCTTTTCTGGCGAAGAATGAGACTGCTGCGTTCCGGAGGGGTCCGTGGGTGGTTGATGCTTGGTTGGTCAGGCCGGGGGTGCATCATGTTTTGTGTCCGGTTGCGGCGCTTCGCCGTTATTTGCGCGCCACAGCTTCTGTGTCCGGGGACGCACTGTGGGTTGATCCAGTTTCCCTTCTTCCCTGTTCGCGGGTTCGGGTCTCTCAGGTCGCCCGCAGGGTTATTAAGTCCAGCCAGCCTGCGGTCTATCCCCGTGCCCATGACGTTCGTAAGTTCACAGCTCTTGCTGCCATCTTTGGGAATATGTCTTGGTCTGAAATTCGGGCACGGGGATTTTGGCGGTCGAACAGAGTCCTGGCTGCTCGTTACCTTGTGAATGTCCCTGGGCCTCGTCGGGCCTGTGTTGCTTTGGGTCGGCGGTTGCAGCCAGTTGTCTCGGCTTCGAGTTGAGGAGTGAGCGACGACCGCCTCCCAGGTAAGTCCCTCTTTTTTCTGTCTGTGGGTAGTTAGCTCCGGAGAGCCGACGGGGCTTCCCCCAGAAAACCAGCGTTGAATGTAATGAAACGCCATTTTCTGGGTGAGTCCCGGAGGCTCCCCGGCATCCCTCCCTCCCTCCGGTCGGCGGTTTTTCGCGTTTTTGACATCCAGCCTCAAGAACTGAGGTGTGGGTAGCCGGCACGGGGGGTCTGGGGCTCCCCCTTCCCCCTCCCGGGGAGGGGGAGCTGCGCAGACAGCGGCGCGGCGGTCTGTGACGTCACACTAGTTTGCTTGTTTTCGGTTGGGGAGTTCTATCCACTAGTCCGGTTTTTGGTAGCAATTTTAACCAGAATATGGGTTTGTTTTGAGGCGCTTACCTTTCTGGGTGCCTGTTCCGGTCGATGGCAGACATAGAATGCTTCCAACCACACGGGGGCTTCTATAGGCCATTGCTCCCCTTGCCTCTCTGAGGGGGCCCGGTTCTGGCTGTGGTCCCCGGTAGGCCTAAGAACTCCATTCACATGACTGATGCCAAAGTCTGACATTAGCAAATCAGCCTGGGATAGCTCCGGGGAGCCTCCGGGACTCACCCAGAAAATGGTGTTTCATTACATTCAACGCTGGTTTTTTTAGAATATCTGGAAAGGTTTGGAGTTCAAGTGACTTGTTGAAGAGCAATGCAATAGCAGGGGCTAAAGATCTGGAGGCTTTTTTGTAAATTAAAGTTGGTATCTCCTCGAGGGCACTAGACTTGGTATTTGTGCTTGGGGTTCAAACTATGGTATTTGTGCTTGGGGTTCTACTACCCAAAATCATTTACGTCCTCTAATTACTCAACACAAAGCTGCTATTAGGACAATATCCAACTCTGGCCCCAGACATCACTCGGTACCCCTACTCAAATCTCTGAATATGTTAGATATTAAGTCACTGCACATTCTCTCATGTGTATTATACATATATAAAACGCTGAACTGTAATGCCAATCCTGACCTCAAAAGATTCATTGAAGGTTGTAACAGAAACCATGAGCACCACACCAGAAATAAATACAGTTTTGATATTCCTAGAGTACTGCTTAATCAAACTAGAAATGCTCTTCAAAATCAAGGGACCTAGAATGTGGAATGACCTTCCCAACCATGTTAAAGACTGCACCTCTCTCAACCAGTTTAAGATAAAAACGAAGCTATACCTAATAAATTACCTGTAACCTACCTTACCCCTCTGTTGTCAACCCATGTCTTTTTTTTTTTTTCAAAACAACGCTGTTTGAATGTAATTGTCTGTAATAATTTGTAATTGTATTTGTGCTGCTTTTTCAGCCATGTTTCCCCCTTTTTTACCTCTATTTTTATTTGTTCTCAACACATTTTATTCTTTATACCCATTAGTATTAAGCTTTAGTCATTAATGTTTTTCCTGCCCGAAACGCTTTGCGTAATAGTGGCTTTAGGCACTGTATGTACTGGCTTTATCTATTAATCCAACAAACTTTGTAAAATCTCTTGTATGTATGTACCTTACCTAAATAAACATTTATTTATTTATTATTTATTTATTTATTTATAAGGATAGATGAGAGAATAATAGAGTGTCACCAGGGCGGGGCAAGGTACATAATATCTGATCTTAGAAAGAATGCCAACAGTTTTTGAAACTTTTTTTTTATATATTTAGAATGTGTCCCTGGAAATTCAGCTTGTGGTCATTAAGAACGTCAAGGAATTTGCCATCTACTTTGTTACAAATTTGGGTATTGTTAATCCTGAGATTTATTTAATTTGAGGATTTATTACCAAACAAAATATAGAAAGTTTTGTTAATATTGAGGGTGAGTTTCTTGGCAGTTAGCCAGTGATGGACTTTATTAAGCTCAGTATTCACTGTGACATTTAAAGCAAGGGGGTCAGGACTGGAGTAAATGAAGGTCGTGTCGTCAGCAAATATAATTGGTTTGAGATGTTGGGAGGCATTTGGAAGGTCATTAATGTAGATGAGAAAGAGGAGAGGGCCAAGTATGCTGCCCTGAGGAACACCAATGTTGATGGATAGGGTGGGAGAAATTGAATTATTCACAGAAACATACTGGAGCCTGTCAGGAAGGTAAGACTTAATGGAGTGACCTCTGACTCCATAATGTTGTAATTTAAGAAGACCGTTTTGGTGGTTAACAGTGTCAAAAGCCTTACGCAGGTCTACAAATAACCCAACAGGGAACTAATTTTTATCAAGAGCTGTATGTATCAAGTTAATCATATTAATAAGTGCTTCGTTAGTGCTTTTTTTGGGTCTGAAGCCATATTGACAAGAGCTAATAATATTGAGTTTGGCTAGATAAGAGTAAAGCTGCTTGTAGATTAGTTTTTCAAATATTTTTGACAAGTTTGGCAGAATTGATATAGGTCTGAAGTTGTTAACATCAGTGGGATCACCACATTTGTGGACAGGGGTTACTCTCGCTTTTTTTTTTTTTTGGGAATATCTGGAAAGGTTTGGAGTCCAAGTGACTTGTTGAAGAGCAATGCAATGGCAGGAGCTAAAAATCTGGAGGCTTTTTTGTAAATAAGACTTGGTATCTCCTAAAGGGCACTAGACTTGGTTTTAAGGGAAAGGATCATGTCAGTAACATCAGTGGAATTAGTAGGCATTAGGTACAGAGACTGTGGATAGTTACCTGTAAGATAGTCCTGAATATTAGTACTGGACGATGGAATGTCATTTGCAAGGGATGACCCAATGGAAGAGAAGAACCTATTGAACTCAAGAGCAGTGTCAGAGGCTGAAAGCAGACCATATAAGAAATAGAAGAGCTCCTAAGATACTGCCCTGTGGCACTCCAACGGTAATTGGTAGAGTGGAAGAAGTTGTATCATTGATGGTTACATATTGGTGTCTGTCACTAAGATAGGATCGGATGTAGTCAAGGGCAAGGCCTCGGATTCCATAATGCTGCAGTTTAAGTAAGAGGTAGTTGTGATTAACAGTATCAAAGGATTTTCTTAGGTCAATGAAGAGTCCAATTGGAAACTCATTTTTGTCAAGGGCTGAGTAGATAACGTCAAGGAGACTAATGATTGCATCGTTGGTGCTCTTTTGGGACCGGAAGGCAAACTGGCAGGGGCTGAGTATGTCGAATTTTACGAGGTAGGAATAGAGCTGTTTGTAAATAATTTTTTCAAATATTTTTGATAGAATGGGTAGATTTGATATTGGTCTATAATTGTTTATGTCCGCCGGATTGCCTCCTTTATGGACTGGCGTTACTCTTGCTTTTTTTAGGATATGAGGGAAGGTGTGGCACTCTATAGATTTGTTGAACAGTAGTGCTATGGGTGGGGCAAGGGCATGGGAGGCTCTCTTGTACACAATGGACAGAATTTCCCTGGTGTTCCCTGCCTTGGTTTTTAGAGAGTGTATGATGGACACAACATCTGCCGGGCTGATTGGTGAAAGGAGAAGAGAGTTTGGATAGCTGCCTGAGAGATATGTGTTAATATGTGTCTGAGTCTGTGGGATTTTACTGGCAAGATTAGCACCAACCGATGAAAAGAAACTATTAAATTCAGTTGCCATTTCTAAATCAGTTGACGGTATATCCCCATCCTTTTAGAGTTTTATTTGGTTATGTGAGTGTTGTTTAGTTCCTAGGATACTAGAGATTGTTTTCCAAGTGCTTTTCATGTTGCCTTTTGCTTCATTGAATCTATTCACATAATATGCAAGTTTTGCCTTTCTTATGATACTGGTAAGCATTGATGAGTACCTTTTAGCTACTTCCTTTGAAACTAGGCCAATCCTAAGTTTCTTTTCATATTCATGTTTCTTGTTGATTGAGTTGAGATTGCCACTTGTGAGCCACGGATTGTTTAGTCTTTTGTCAGTTACTTGCTTGGTAAGAAGGGGACAATGAAGGTTGTAGAGGCTTAGAGTTTTGGAGAGGAAGAGGTTAGCTAATGAATTTATATCCTGGGTATTATTGAATTCAGAATCCCAGTTAATATTGTGAAGTGCATCTGTAAGATTGCCTAAAGCTGATTCACTGTGTAGCCTAAATGAAAGTTTCTTGCATTTTGGTGGTGTTATGTCCATGTTCGCAATGAGAAAGGTAGGATAGTGGTCAGTTGTTCTGTCGTAGATTATACCAGATACAAGGGGAGCTGTTATGTTTGTCCATATGTGATCCAAGGTAGTGGCTGATGTTTGAGTGACTCGGGTAGGTTTGGTGATTGTGGGGATTAGCATACAGGAGTTCATGCTGTTAAGGAAATAGTCAACTTGAGAGCAATTTTGTTGACCCAGGTCAATATTAAAGTCTCCTCCCATAATGATGTGGTTTTTGTTGAGATTGTTGTTTATAATAAAATTCCTTAAGTTGTCTGAGAAAGAAGCTATGTTAGTATTGGGAAATCTATATATGGATCCAATAGTCAAAGAGGATTTAAGGGATTTAATTGTAAACTGAGCAAAAGTATATTCACAGTAGTCATCTCTGTCACTAATAACACTGTTGCAGATAAATGTATCTCGGTAATATATAGCTGTGCCACCACCTTTTTTATTAGGCCTACAGTTATGAATGGCTTTATAACCAGCTAAGTTGTAGAGTTGGGTATAGTCTTTATTTAGCCAAGTTTCTGTTAAAATAATGAACGATAGGTTAGTACCTAGTGCTGTGAGTAATGCATTTAAATCGTCAAAATGTTTACCAAGTGATCTAACATTTTGGTTGTAAACTGATAGACAGGTGCTATTTTGGAGTTTGTTTTTAGCCTGGTGTGCTGTGAAATACTTGCAATAATGATGATCAATGTGCTGGTTGGTGTAGATATGAGACAGAAGATTTTGATCAGGATCAATATCAGTGTGCATAGAGATGCAGAGGGATCACGATACAAGATACACGATAAAGCAAAACACAAGAATAAAAGCAAATACAATAAAATAGTAACAATTTAGAAGTAAAATAAAGATCCAATAGATAGCCAGGGAGGACACAAAAGTTACATAAAATAAAAAACAAAAAATCAGTAGAGACTGACAATATAAATGTAAAATAAAAATAAGAAAAATAATAATCATAAAGTAAAATGATCTTGAAGATAATATATAGCAAATGATCTTGATCTTGAAGATCAATATATAACAAAAAATAAAAAGACAAATAATAATCGTAATGTAAAGATAATCTTAAAAATCAATTATTTAATATAGCTTAGTTGTGAACCTATAATTAGTATGAACTTAAGAAAAAAAATGAGCTCAGTAAATAATTACATTAAATGGTGTATAAATCAAATTACAATTAAATTTAAAAATTATAAGCAAAAACAAAAATAACAGGGAAAGATTATATTTATGAGCAAGATTTTACTAAGACACTGAGGTAAATGCTTACATAAATACAAAGTCTGCTATAATTAGAGAATAATTATAGCAAAACACAATAATAAATGCAAGTAAACAAAAGATTTGAAACAATTAGAAGTAGAATAAAGATCACTAGATAGCCATGAAGGATACACAAGTTTGGTGGAGAGAACAAAAAAAAAAAACAGTAGACTGTCAAGATGAATATATACAAAATTGACAAATGATGATTGGAAAGTAAAATAATCTTAGATAATTAATTATATTTAGCTTAGGTCTTTAACCTATAATTAGTGTGAACCTAATTAAGGGAACAAAATGAGATCAATAATTAATTTCAATAAATGACATAAATCAGAACAATTAAATTTAAAATTTAAAAAAGAATAGGGTAAAATTAGATCTAAGAGTAAGATTTTACAATGATACTGAGGTAGATGCTTGCATATAAACGATCTGCCTAATGTCTCTAATATTCTTAAACCTATATTGTTTGCTGACGATACTACCCTTATCTATTCAGACCTCAACCCACATACACTAAATAATGTTGTGAATAATGAATTAAAAAAGTCCACTTATGGATGTCAACTAACAAACTAACATTAAACATAGAAAAGACTTACTACATCTTATTTGGAAGCAAATCATCAAATGCAATTCAGCTACAGATTGACAATATTAACATCAGTAATAAAAATGATGGCAAGTTTCTTGGCCTATTTCTAGACAAGAAACTCAACTTCTGCACCCACATTCAACACATAACTAAGAAAGTCTCTAAGACAGTTGGTATACTCTCTAAAATAAGATATAGTCACTGCTTTCACAGCAAAGCGGTTAAGTTCTGTGGGGAAGAAAATGTATTACCATGATTTGGTGTCTAACCGACTAAGTAGTGCGCGCACGCATCGAGCGGAGTACTTCAAATCGCGCCCGCGGACTCAGCGACCTCTTGCTCGCCTCCTCCTCGACAGATACACTACAAAATGCCACCCTCCTCCCGGGAAACCCTGCTTCCCCGGTTTACTTTCCAAAGGAAGACGCTAAAGCAGTTTGCTGGGGACACTTGTTCCATCTTGCAACGAATTTGTGTTACCTTGGGGGTGCTCCGACGTAGGAACCCCCAAAGTGATAAGCCAAGAATACCAAGAATTGGAATTACCGTAAATTCAATCATGCAACTTTCAATTAGAGATGTCTCTTCACTGTATTTGATTTAATACATTATCATTATAATGGCTATCCATTAATTTTATTTCTGTATAGTAATTTATGGTTATTCACTAATCATTATTAGTCACCATAATTAATTCCCCTTTAATTATATATTTATTCGTTATAATGAGCTATTATGCTTCTTCATTTAAGGATTATTAATTGTTTAATCAATAATTATGATTATTATTATTAATTAATTATTTGTATTTATTTAATAATTAATTATTTGTATTTATTTAATAATTAATTAATTTATTATTATTATTATAAAAATAAAATAAGTCCCCCCCCCCCACTCTATGAGCGTTTTCTTCCAACCGCAGAAATTATGTTCCTAAGTCTGCTCTCCTCTCACTATATTATGCATTAATCTACCCCCTATCTTAATTATGGTATCTGTGCATGGGGGTCTACCCACTGCAAACCATCTTAAGCCCATCATCACACAGCAAAAATCTGCTATCAGAATAATAACTAACTCTGCTTTCAGACAACACTCAGCTCCCTTGTTTAAATCCCTAAACTTGCTAAATACTAACTCCCTCCACACATTCTCTTGTGTCAACTACATTTACAAAAAACTGTTCTTAAATGCAAACCATGCTCTGAAACTCTCCCTGGACAGATGTAATAGGACCTATTATCACCACACACCAGAAATAGATATCTCTTTGATATCCCCAGGGTCAAACTTAATCTGTGTAAACACTCTATGTAAATTAAGGGACCTAGTCTATGGAACTTACTCCCTAGTGGATTGAAAAGCTGTCAAACATTTGCCTTATTTAAAAGCAAAACCAAAAAGTACCTATAAATAATAAATAAATAAATGTTTATTTAGGTAAGGTACATACATACAAGAGATTTTACAAAGAATGATGGATTTATAGATAGAGCTAGTACATACAATGCCTAAAGCCACTATTACGCAAAGCGTTTCGGGCATGAAAAACATTAAATGACTAAGGCTTAATACTAATTGAGTATAAAGAATAAAATGTGTTGAGAACAAATAAAAATAAAGATAAAAAAAGGGGGGGAACATGGCTGAAAAAGCAGCACAAATACAATTAGGTCGACAAACAGCGTTAATTAGAAAAACAGACATGGATTGACAATAGAGGGGTAAGGTAGGTTACAGGGAATTTATTAGGTATAGCTTCGTTTTTATCTTAAACTGGTTGAGAGAGGTACAGTCTTTAACATGGTTGGGAAGGTCATTCCACATTCTGGGTCCCTTGATTTGTAGAGCATTTCAAGTTTGATTAAGTCGTACTCTTGGAATATCAAAACTGTATTTATTTATGGTGTGGTGCTCATGGGTTCTGTTACAACCTTCAATGAAGCTTTCGAGGTCAGGATTGGCATTACAGTTCAGCGTTTTATATATGTATAATACACATGAGAGAATGTGCAGTGACTTAATATCTAACATATTCAGAGATTTGAGTAGGGGTACCGAGTGATGTTTGGGGCCAGAGTTGGATATTGTCCTAATAGCAGCTTTGTGTTGAGTAATTAGAGGACGTAAATGATTTTGTGTAGTAGAACCCCAAGCACAAATACCATAGTTGAGATATGGATAGATGAGGGAGTAATAGAGAGTCTCCACAGAAGGGCGGGGTACATATTATCTGATCTTAGAAAGAATGGCAACAGTTTTTGAAACTTTTTTTTGATATATTTAGAATGTGTCCCTGGAAATTCAGCTTGTGGTCAATGAGAACGCCAAGGAATTTGCCATCTAATTTGTTACAAATTTGGGTATTGTTTATTTTGAGATTTATTTGATTAGAGGATTTATTGCCAAACAGAATATAGAAAGTTTTGTCAATGTTAAGGATGAGTTTGTTGGCAGTTAGCCATAGATGGACTTTATTTAGCTCAGTATTTACTGTGGCATTTAGAGCAAGGGGGGTCAAGACTGGAGTAACTGAAGGTGGTGTCGTCAGCAAATAGAATTGGTTTGAGGTGTTGGGAGGCATTTGGAAGGCCATTAATGTAGATGAGAAAGAGGAGAGGGGCCAAGTATGCTGCCCTGAGGAACACCAATGTTGATGTGTAGGGTGGGAGAAATTGAATTATTCAGAGAAACATACTGGAGCCTGTCAGTAAGGTAAGATTTGAGGTATTGCAGGGAGTGTCCTATGACTCCATAATGATGTAATTTAAGAAGAAGGTTTCGGTGATTGACAGTATCAAAAGCCCTATGCAGGTGCACAAATAACCCAACAGGGAACTCATTTTTATGAAGAGCTGCATGAATCAAGTTAATCATACTAATAAGTGCATCGTTAGTGCTTTTTTTGGGTCTGAAGCCATATTGACAAGAGCTAAGTATATTGTGTTTGGCTAGATAAGAGTAAAGCTGCTTGTAGATTAGTTTTTCAAATATTTTTGACAAGTTAGGCAGGATTGATATAGGTCTGTAGTTGTTAACATCTGTGAGATCACCACATTTGTGGACAGGGGTTACTCTCAAATTTTTTAGAATATCTGGAAAGGTTTGGAGTTCAAGTGACTTGTTGAAGAGCACTGCAATAGCAGGACCTAATTTCATCTTCTTAGTTTCCTACACTGAGCTTTAAATTTGCTCTGTACCTAGTGTTACCCAATCTCCTTCTTTTTATGTATTTAACCCAAACAACCTTATCATTGTGTTCATTGCTGTATTCTCTTATGTGCTAGCCATATGCTGTATTGTGCCTACCAATTTTTGTCAACTACCATTCACGCTGTCATTGCAATCAATCTGAGCTACCTATGTGCTTTAATATACCTTCAATTTTCTCTCATCTTTATTTTTTTTCTTGCCTTGTAACTGTTATTATTTTTTATAAATTTTGCAAGTATTTACCTACTTAAAATTTTCTTAGATTAAGGACCTGCCCGAAGCGCTGCGCGTACTAGTGGCTTTACAAGATTGTAATTACCATATTATGTATCCTCACAATCCCAATGTACCTTCTTGTTTACGCATAAATAAATAAATAAATAAATAAATATAACTAACACGAAGGACTCCTCTTCACGAGATTCACCAGCTATAATCTTTTGTTTATGTTCCAAAATTTCTCGCACAGGGCGCACGACCTCCCCACTATCCCAGGTGGGCTTGGGCCTTTCACAGGAGCGCGCTGGAGAGCGCGGTAAATTCTGAAAAGTGTATACTTTTTTCAACTTTGTCAGCTCAATTCTCGTCCTAAGATTTTCAATTTGGTATCAATGTGTTCGCAATAGAATTCTCTACATGACTAAATGCATATATACTCCAAAAGCCCGGCTTACCATCCGCAACTAACAGAGGAAGTGAAAGAAAGTTACCCGGGCGCGCACAAGAGGGATAAAATGTTTACACTCTTTTCAGTTTTGTCAACTCAGTTCTCGTGCTAGTTCTTTCATTTTGGTATCAATGTGTTCGCAATAGAATTCCCAACAGAAGTATATGCATATAATGTAAAACGCAGCAGCGATCTCCACCCGTTGACGTGATGAAAACAGGGCCGCGGTTACCAGAATGAGAGCTCTGCGCCACCCAAAGTGCCTCTCATCACATTAGAGGGCGCGGTAATTCTGAAAAGTGTATACTTTTTTCAACTTTGTCATCTCAGTTCTCGTCCTAGGTTTTTCAATTTGGTATCAATGTGTTCGCAATAGAATTCTCTACAGGACTAAATGAATATAAATCCCAAAAGCCCAGCGAGAAAGTGAGAGTTTCTTACCCGGGAGCGGGCAAGAGCTCACTCTTCACTTTGGACATCTCAATTCTCGTCCTAGGTCTTTCCTTTTGGTATCATTGAGTTCGCAATAGAATTCTCTACCGGATTATAAGCATATATAAAGTCCAAATGTCCGGCATACCACCCACAGCAAACAGAGAATGTGACAAAGCGTTAACCCCGTGAGCGCTAATGAAGAGCAATAAAATGGGTATTCTGTTTTCAACTTTGTTACCTCAATTCTGATCCTAGGTCTTTCATTTCGGTATCAATGTATTCGCAATGAAATTCCCTACAGGTGTATATGCATATAATATCCAAAACCGGAACAAAGTCTTCCCGAAAACGCCTCTACTGTTGCCGCACTGAGGACTCAATGCTGAGTCTTCTCCAGTCGAAAGGTGTAATTAATTGAAATCGATCCCAGTGTTATGTAGTAGAGAAAAATTGACTTATATCCAGTTTACGTAAAGCTATGAGTGGTCGACAGTACACTTAGATGACGGAGCAAACTTACGAAGGTTTTCTTCTTAGTGTAGCTACCTGAATACCGACGTAGCCGCCACGAAGGCGTTAAGAAGAAAAACATTCGTAAGTACCTTCGTGAATCTGGCCCCAGCACTCCATGATGATAAGCTACTGAATGCCACTATAAAAACATATGTATCTTCACTTGAGCTTTATATATGTCTATGGTAACGAATTTAAAATGAAGCTTATATTTCTATCTTTCTTAAGACATAAAACATTTGCGTTTATCAACGAATTTATGTGAAATAAGCATAGTTCTGACCCAGCAAACATTTTCATGTTTTTAAAACATCCTAAAAACGACATTTCATTGTTTTCAGCAAGTTTATAATTACGTTTAGAAAAGGTTCTTTGAGAACTTTTATATACAACCTTAGAACGTAAATAATTAACATTTCTAAAAACTTTTTTATAATCTTTAATTACCTACATTAAAACGTTTAGGGTAAATTAGGGTATAATAATTTTTTAATTCATATCTGAAATAGAAAGGGAGAGAAAGAAAGAAGACATATCTGAGAAAGAAATGGACATCCTATATATGTATGTGTAAATTACAAATAAATAGGGTACAAAAAGAGAATTAAAATATTATATTTATTTAATTAAGAATGAGTAATACAACAAAATATATGTAATAGCTCGAAATATATAGACTATATCTATAACAGAATATAAAAGTAAAAATCTATATATGCAATATGTGAACACAATAGATTTTGTGATCAAGCAGCCTGTGATTCATGTCATGCTGAGATCAGTCTGACGTTACAAGCAGTTATTGTTACTTAAAACTAAAACAAGTAAAATTTTCCGAGTATACATATAACACTATAGTTTTTCTATGACTAATAATAAAAATCTATTAATCAAAAGTTTAGGACTGATTAACTAAAAATAAAAATCTACAAGTGAATGTAAACACAGTCAAGTATAATATTCATGTAGAAAGAGAAAGAAAAAGAGAGAGAGAAGGAAAGAAAGAGAAAGAAAGAAAGGGACAAAGAGAGAGAGAAAGAAAAGAAAAAACAGTCATGTATAATATTCATATTAGCACCATGCAATATAACTTAGATTAAGTAAAAATCTCAGACATTTTTAAATCAAATGAAATATGAGAGCCAGAGAGAGAGAGCGAGAGCCAGAGAGAGAGAGCGAGAGCCAGAGAGAGAGCGCCACAGAGCCAGAGAAAGAGAGAGCCAGAGAGAGAGCGTGAGCCAGAGAGAGAGAGAGCCAGAGCCAGAGAGAGAGAGAGCCAGAGCCAGAGAGAGAGAGCCAGAGCCAGAGAGAAAGAGAGAGCCAGAGCCAGAGAGAAAGAGAGAGCCAGAGAGAGAGAGAGAGAGCCAGAGAGAGAGAGAGCCAGAGCCAGAGAGAGAGCGTGAGCCAGAGCCAGAGAGAGAGAGAGTCAGAGCTAGAGAGAGAGTCAGAGCCAGAGAGAGAGAGAGAGCCAGAGAGAGAGAGAGCCAGAGAGAGAGAGAGCCAGAGAGAGAGAGAGCCAGAGAGAGAGAGAGAGAGCCAGAGAGAGAGAGAGAGCGAGAGCCAGAGAGAGCGAGAGCGAGAGAGCCAGAGAAAGAGAGAAAGAGAGAGAGAGAGAGAGAGAGAGCCAGAGCCAGAGAGAGAGAGCCAGAGAGAAAGAAAGAGCCAGAGCCAGAGAGAGAGAGAGCCAGAGCCAGAGAGAGAGAGAGCCAGAGCCAGAGAGAGAGAGAGAGCCAGAGAGAGAGAGAGAGCCAGAGAGAGAGAGAGCCAGAGAGAGAGAGAGAGAGAGAGAGAGAGAGAGAGAGAGAGAGAGAGAGAGAGAGAGAGAGAGAGAGAGAGAGAGAGAGAGAGCAAGAGAGCCAGAGAGAGAGCGAGAGAAAGAGAGAAAGAAAGAGAGAGAGAGAGAGAGAGAGAGAGAGAGAGAGAGACAGACAGAGAAAGAGAGAGACAGACAGACAGAGAAAGAGAGAGACAGACAGACAGAACAAAATTAAGGCAAGGAGAGAGAAGACAGAACAGAAACAACAGAGAGAGGAGAGAAATGAGAAATCATTGAAGAGAAGGGGAAGAGAAACACAAGATAAGAAAAAGATACAAGAAAAATATACAAGATAAAAATGACATAAATGAATACCACAAATATAAAAAGTAAAGGAAGAGAGAAGCTAGAAGAGACAGGAAACGAGAGGTGTTAGAAGAGAGGAGGAAAGGAGAGATTAAAAGACAAGAAAAACAGGAGAGAAACATAAAAGAAATAAAAAAAAGGGACATGTGTGAGGAGAGAAAATAAAGAGACCAGAGAAGACCATATATCAAGAGTGTGAGGATAAAGACTTATATATTTTCTTAGTAGACATCCTCTGGCTCTTGTTGCCCCTCTTGTATACGAATTGTACTTGCAAGTTTTCCCTGAAAAGATATTAACAAAATTAATATTTAATTATTTATTTATATAAATTACACACACACAAACTTTATATATATATATATATATATATATATATATATATATATATATATATATATATATATATTATATATATATATATATATATATATATATATATATATATATATATAATTTCGTAAACCTCACCCTGTAAAACATTCATGTTTCTACATGTTAACAAGCTACGAGGATGAGGGAAGGGGATGTTCCCTCCATGCTGGATATTATATTTACCAGGAAAGAGAAAGATATATTTATCATTCAGTACCTCCCTCCTTTGGTACCTCCCTTTTCCTCCTTTCAGTACCTCCCTCCTTTTACCCAAGTGACATGGTCACTTGGGTAAAAGTGACCATGTCTTTTTGGGAATAAAGTATGCAATGCATTATAATCTGGAAGAAAATGAGCTTGAAGCAGTTGAAAAACCTGACTTGTGGAGAGGTCATTATGGGGAACTCAGATATTTCCTTAAGGAATTTGGCAAACACTTGCTGTTAGGACATGAAGTAAATGAGATGTATATCAAGTTTTTGTGAAATATATGATAATGGCACAACAAAATTTATACTAAAGCAGAGATGCAGAACTAGGAAAAAGGGAAAAATTGCCCAAACATACAAGCAATACAAAGATGCGAGAAACAACAATAGCAGTAAGGAGAGGGGCAGAAAGACTATGACTTTTGGTCATATTCAACAACACAAATATACATACACACACACACATTATTGGAAAAAATTGGAATTGGAATATTGGAAAAAATAATTAAAACTAAATGGGTAGAACACCTGGAGAGAAATGATATAATTTCAGACAGACAGTATGGTTTTCGATTTGGAAGATCCTGTGTATCGAATTTACTCAGTTTCTATGATCGAGCAACAGATATATTACAGGAAAGAGATGGTTGGGTTGACTGCATCTATCTGGACCTAAAAAAGGCATTCGACAGTTCCACATAGAGAGGTTGTTCTGGAAACTGGAAAATATTGGAGGGGTGACAGGTAAGCTTCTAATATGGATGAAAAATTTTCTGACCGATAGAAAAATGAGGGCAGTAATCAGAGGCAATGTATCGGACTGGAGAAATGTCACAAGTGGAGTACCACAGGGTTCAGTTCTTGCACCAGTGATGTTTATTGTCTACATAAATGATCTACCAGTTGGTATACAGAATTACATGGACATGTTTGCTGATGATGCTAAGATAATAGGAAGGATAAGAAATTTAGATGATTGTCATGCCCTTCAAGAAAACCTGGATAAAATAAGTATATGGAGCACCACTTGGCAAATGGAATTTAATGTTAATAAATGCCATGTTATGGAATGTGGAACAGGAGAACATAGACCCCACACAACCTATACATTATGTGAGAAATCTTTAAAGAATTCTGATAAAGAAAGAGATCTAGGGTGGTTCTAGATAGAAAACTATCACCTGAGGACCACATAAAGAATATTGTGCGAGAAGCCTATGCTACGCTTTCTAACTTTAGAATTGCGTTTAAATACATGGATGGTGATATACTAAAGGAATTGTTCATGACTTTTGTTACGCCAAAGCTAGAATATGCAGCTGTTGTATGGTGCCCAACAACAGAAGTTGGCCCATATCTTAAGAAGCACATCAACAAACTGGAAAGGTGCAAAGACATGCTACTAAGTGGCTCCCAGAACTGAAGGGCAAGAGCTACGAGGAGAGGTTAGAGGCATTAAATATGCCAAAACTAAAAGACAGAAGAAAGAGGTGATATGATCACTACATACAAAATAGTAACAGGAATTGATAAAATCGACAGGGAAGATTTCCTGAGACCTGGAACTTCAAGAACAGGAGGTCATAGATTGAAACTAGCTTAACACAGATGCTAAAGAAATATAAGAAAATTCACTTTCGCAAATAGTGGTAGCCGGTTGGAACAAGTTAGGTGAGAAGGTGGTGGAGGCCAAGACTGTCAGTAGTTTCAAAGCGTTATATGACAAAGAGTGCTGGGAAGATGGTCTCATCCTGTAACTACACTTAGGTAATTACACACACACACTATATATATATATATATATATATATATATATATATATATATATATATATATATATATATATATATATATATCTATATCTATATATATATATATCTATATATATATCTATATCTATATATATATCTATATCTATATATATATCTATATCTATAAATATCTATATCTATATATATCTATATATATATCTATATATATATATATATATATATATATCTATATATATATCTATATATATATATATATATATATATATATATATATATATATATATATATATATATCTATATATATATATCTATATATAATATATATATATATATATATATATATATATATATATATATATATAGATTATATATATATATATATATATATATATATATATAATATATATATATATATATATATATATATATATATGTCGTACCTAGTAGCCAGAACTCACTTCTCAGCCTACTATGCAAGGCCCGATTTGCCTAATAAGCATAGTTTTCATGAATTAATGTTTTTTCGACTACCTAACCTACCTAACCTAACCTAACCTAACGTTTTCGGCTACCTAACCTAACCTAACCTATAAAGATAGGTTAGGTTAGGTTAGGTAGGGTTGGTTAGGTTCGGTCATATATCTACGTTAATTTTAACTACAATAAAAAAAAATTGACCTCATACATAATGAAATGGGTAGCTTTATCACTTCATAAGAAAAAAAATAGAGAAAATATATTAATTCAGAAAAACTTGGCTTATTAGGCAAATCGGGCCTTGCATAGTAGGCTGAGAAGTGAGTTCTGGCTATTAGGTACGACATATATATATATATATATATATATATATATATATATATATATATATATATTATATATATATATATATATATATACATATATATATATATATATATATATATATATATATATATATATATATATATATATATATATATGTCGTACCTAGTAGCCAGAATGCACTTCTCAGCCTACTATGCAATGCCCGATTTGCCTAATAAGCCAAGTTTTCCTGAATGAATATATTTTCTCAAATTTTTTTCTTATGAAATGATAAAGCTACTTATTTCATAATGTATGAGGTCAAGTTTTTTTTATTAGAGTTAAAATTAACGTAGATATATGACCGAACCTAACCAACCCTAC